>NW_027176153.1:6656722-6669222 GCF_023055335.1 Clinocottus analis
TTCTTTGGTATTTTGATAATTTCTTGGCGTTATCTAAAATATTTTTCGACCATTCACTTAATATTGTTTTTATTTTGCACCACCAGGCAACCCTATATTGTGACAATAGGATCCTAATTGACTTTCCTTTGGCGTTGTTTCCATGGTGCCTCTGTGTTACAATCACCTGCCACCCAACACAATGCTCTGATAGAAGGTTGTGGTCATTTGACGTGTTTACAGCATGTAAACGTATTGGGATGTCTCTGTGGTGTCTTGGTCCTTAGGATGCGTTCACATAAAAAGAGTTATCCCTCAGTAAATCACATCTAAAGTCAATGCACAGACACAAATGGTTGCGAAAATGTGAATTTTCTGGCAGGCGGCACGAATGAGGCAAAAAAGCTTAGCAGAAAACTCTTTTAGTGTGAACGAGGCATAACTCTCCATACTGCTCACAAAATGCTGTCGATCTGTGACATGCATAGTTTTTATCATCAAGGTTTAACTTAAAATGTGTTTGGTTTTGTTCCATAATCATACTTTATACCAATATTGTATCCATCTCATAAACACATCTGGAAAAAAATGAATGTGAATGTCATGCTGTTCGATACAACACACATAATAACGGCCACAAAAAGGACCACACAATAGCAACAATTTAAGAAAAAGTCGACTATTTCCTTTTGCTGTGGCTGGTGGCGGCGGCTTTGAAAGATACACTGATGACACTTAGTGTGATGAAGCAGCTTAAAGGGACGTTATGAAGCACTCTTTCACAAATTCACAGGAAGCAAACGGAGAGAGAGGAAGAGAGCGGCCCGATGAGGGAGTGATCTGGAGCGCAGCCAAATGGTCTGACTCCTGAAGTGTTTCCAAGATTAGAAACACGCTACTCACTTTTTTTCCCTCAGACTACTCATCTCCTCTGGTTCATTTCCCTGCCAACACACACACACACACACACACACACACACACACACACACACACACACACACACACACACACACACACACACACACACACACACACACCCTTTCTCCTTATACTACCTTGTTACTGATTTGCACACACATTGAACTGAGGAGATGATGGTGGTTTGCAACACTGCTTTACAACACTTTGTTTAAGACAGAAAGCAATGAACTATATGTAGATGATGCAGACGCTTTTTATCTAAAGAAAGCAGTTTTTCTCTGCTTCAGGGTTTTTGGTGACATGGCCACAGGGTGATATAGCAGTCCAGTCACCAGGACAAAATGTTTGTTTACACAAACCAAACATTATAAGGAACAAACACAAGTGACGTACGACAACGACCAACGCAGAGCAAGTCACGTGGTGATGATGTGGTTCATGAATGTTACGTGGTTTATTAACCACGGATAAAGAAAGAGTTAAGAGCAAGTTGACTTTACGGTTGTCCCATAGTCCTATGTGAACCTGAAGTAAACACTGACTTTACATTTGTCCCATTGTCCGATGTGAATCTGAAGTAAACATGGACTTTATGTTTTTCCCATAGTCCTATGTAAACCTGAAGTAAACATTGACTTTATACTTGCCCACAGTTTTGTGTGAACATGAAGTAAACATTGACTATAAACTAGTTATGTAATCCCGTGTGAAGCAAAAATAAACACCAACAATACACATTTTTACTCTTGTTACGTGCTTATGAAAGAAACTCTGCTCAGGGTGGTTGTTATTTATTGACACTTGTTACATTGTTACGGTTGTTTCATGACGTTGTTTACATCGACTCAAACCCTGATATTTTTTCTTAATTTCACAATTATTTTTACATCATCATTCAACCAGTGGTTTAAGAAATGTACATTGCCTTCATGTCTTTATATAGACTGAAATGAGTTATGAAAACAATAGAGACAGAAAAACACTAAAGCAAATGAACAAACAAACTAATTCCCCACCACCATGCCCATGTATGGCTTCTGGACTCTGTCTTTGCGTATGTGACCTGCAGTCACCCGCTGGTGTGTGAAGCCGATAACAGCCCAACCGACGGTTAAAGAATTAAAGATAGTGTTCAACCCTGAGGGCCTTTAAATAGACCACACTCATCACTGACCATATCTCCACTGGCCTCTTCACACAGTGTGACCTCCGGTCTGTAAAAATCAACCCCACACCTCTTTGTCCACAAGGTGATGAGTGGAAGCTGGAGGCTGCAAGTATACCATTACATACCATGTAATTTATAGCAGAGGTTATTCAACTTTTCAGTCCGTGACCCACATAAGAAAATTATTGTCTGGCCCCAGGTCTCAGGCTCATTAAAATATATTGGTTTCCATGACATCGAGGGACCCACTGCCAGCTATAGGCCCATGACCTGTTTTGGTTCCTGATGTAAAGTTTCAGAGATTAAGTTTAACGAGAGACTTGACTGGCTATTATTACAGCGTACAGTACATTATCCCGCTATAAGTTATGTTTTGTTTTATTGGATCTTCAGGTCGGATCAGACTGAAGCAGGTTAGTCACTCAGAGCTCTGTTTCACACACAGATGCCACTGACAGACAGCAAGGAGCGGATCCTAAGGTAAGTAGAAGTTAAGGAGGCGACTCAAAATGCTAAATGGACCCGTTATAGTGTTAAACTGCGGAGCCTTCAAAGTCCCAAAAGAATAGCAAGTAAAACATCATAATTGACGCTGCAGGGGTTCCTGTTAGTTTGTTAAGGTGCAAGTTGCATCAGGATGACCTCATGTTAAACCCAGCAGAGCTGAGTGGTAACATCACTGAAAACACCTGTGAGCAGCTTTTGGTGCCTTTAATCTATAACAATATATCATATTTAATATGTTGATCGAAGTTCAAATAAAAGAATCTCGTAAATTCAACTGTTAAAATACAGGTAGGGAAGTTAAAAGTACAATATTTATCGCTGAAATGTAGTACAGAAGTAGAAAGTACCATGAATTGCATATACTTAAGTCACGTACAGTACTTGACTTACTTTTCAGAGCTGCTGACACATATTTTATAACAAGAGTACAGCCTCGCTGTGACTGTCGGCTGTAACGCTCCAAACCTTTGAGGCCTGTCAGTGTAATATAACTACGTGTTATATTTAGGGAGTTTGAGTGTTAGGGTTTGTGTCAGAATAAACTTTAAGCAACACAACTTTATTTGTTTATCGCCTGACATGTACAGATTGAAAGTATGAAAAGTATTGCGAAACAATGCATGCGAATGTGCTCAAAGTGTCAATTTGTGTTATGTGTATCTGTTAAATCCACCAAATATTGGTGCTTACAGTTGTTCCACAGTGACTTTGAGTACAATGTGCTGGCATAATTACAGAAGGGGGCGGCCGTTGAGCTATCGAGTGCTGCATAATTTATTAGATTTCACAAAGGTGATTATTTCAGATTGAAATAGATGTGATCCTCAATTGTTCTGCTTCGTCGCTCTGTGTGAAATGAGTAATGAGCCGGTGAAGCAGCGGGACGGAGCGGGGCTCGACCGGCGGGCCAGAGACATAAAGTCAAGGGGAGACCCTGCTGCAGTGACTCTGTGCTTTGCCATCAACTCGGCTGAAAATTAAGATATTTTCTCGAAAGTTTTCAATAGCAAATTAACTTTTGGCTGGCCGGCACCTCTATGGAACCCATCCCTCTCCGCCCTCAACAGAGAAGATTCAATTAAGAAGACTTGTCGCTGCGTATTTACATTTAAAAGACTTTTGTCGTGCCAGACAAACCCCAGAACTAGAAGTAAAAGTGAAGTTTGCTCCTCTTTGCCTCCAGGAGTGTGCATGTGTGCGCTGTAAATGATGTGGATGCAGCCTTGTCACTGGCTCAACAGAACTGAAGTAAAGAAGCTGGGAAAGTAATAGGCACAGATTCTTCAATCTTCAATCTAACTCCTTATCGATCCCGCTTGTCCTCACCTCACTGGGGTCCCGGTGCTGCAACGGACCCGACAGACCGAGGGGAACTGTGTTTTTTGGCTGTAGCATCAGGGAAGGAGTTGGTGAGAGACGGGAAGTCTATGTCTGCCCTCAAACCTCTCCTACTTGCAAGTCGTACACTGCACAAGAATATGCCAAATGTGTTGTAATACTATTTTGTCAATGTATTTATCATTCAAAGAACCTGTGCCACACAATAATGGTTTTAGAAAAAACTACTACATGGAAGTTTGTGAATAAACTTCAGTGGAGGGTCAGCTGAGTATGGAATCATTTCTCATGTGTTCCTTTAAGTGCTCTCTGAACGCATTCAGGCCTGGTCGGAAAGCACCACATTGACATATATCACTGTAAAAGCCTTTGGGAATGTAATGGGCACAACAATTACTATACATAATATCTAGCGTGAGTGATGGAATTGCCATACAAACTGAAATTTGATAAACATGCTTGTTGATAAACCAACAGTAGGTGCCGTTGAATATTAATCTGAACAAATACGTTAAAACCGGGCAGCAACTTCCGATTCTAAGAAGCGAAGCTATTGCAGAAGTGTCTTAAAACCTGCATTATCGCTACTGACCAGCAGGGGGTGACTCCTCTGGTTGTATAGAAGTCTATGAGGAAATGACTCTACTTCTCTCTTGATTTATTCCCTCAGTAAACATTGTAAAGTTCATGTCTCGATCTCTCGTTTCAAGTTCATTTAGTAAATTATAGTAATTTAGAGTCAAGCAGACCATGAAGCAGGGGATGCTTTAGGGCGGGCTTCAATGTGATTGACAGGTTGCTGCTGCTATGAGAGCCGTAGATGGTGCGGCGTTTTGATCTGAACATTTGTCAGCTGCCCTGTCACTATTTACTCTTGTTGGTCGCTTTGAAAGCGTTGCACGATTCCTCCTCATTCAGTCCTCCAGAAACTTAAATAATGTGCAGCTGGAGGCCGGACGTGTACGTCTGGCTGTTGACTTTATCGTGTGACGTTTACAGTAAAGATTACGATATGAAATGTGTATTTTCTGTAAAAGAAAAAGGAGGCTAACATGCCCGATTTTATTATCAGCAAATAAAAAGATTGGTTTATTATTGTGTCAATGTGAAGACGCTACATATTCTATTATATATTATATTACATTATATTAGTTTTATGTCAGTGAGCTCCCTGAACTAGGGCTAACTGCGGCTGCGGCTAGAACTAGTCCACCTTTGGTGAACTGTAGTTAGTAGCGAGCTAACCGCTTACACACTAGCTAGTTTCTCTGTTAAAACCCTGCTGGCATTTTTTAGATTTTCTGAGTAAAATTTGAATCAGTATGTTCTTGTTATTATGAATTTAGACAAAGTACTTTTGCAGCTATTCTATTTATTCACAGTATGATTCTATTGAAAGACGATTCATTATTATATTGAATTATTGCCCAGCCCTATATGGTCAGCACTGTCATGAAGCCTTGCTATTAGTCAAGTCGTTCCCGACTTACAGTAAGTTGGTCGAGATTGAATTCCTCTTCCTGTCCATTGAGCCTGATGGAGCCTCACAGAGAGGCGTTAAATTTAATCTCAGTTCATTTGTGCGCCTCCCCTCCCCCTTCACACGCGTTGCCAGGTTTGCAGATGGGACCTCCACCCTCTATGTCCTCGTGTTGTGAGGCCCGGCGGCCCCGCAGTGCTGCTGTGGGACGGGGGTCGGGAAAGACAGAAGCCATCGCGGGACGTCTCGGCGTTGCCCGGCAGCTGTACCCTGAGGGTCGGCATCGGTCTGACACTCCTCAGCTGCACGCCAACACTCTGCCAACCGTGGAACACCTCGTGGTCCGCTTTTCCCTTTGCTCTACTTTTCCCCTCTTCTACTCAGCCACTTCCCTTTGACTGCGTCTGGGCCCGTGCAACTTCAGTCTGATGTCTCGGGAGGTGCAGTACCTAAGAACAGGTAAAGTATGACCTCCAGCTTCTGATGAGCGCAACCAGCACAATCAACTGTTGGTCCTCCCTCCCCGTCTTAAGAGATAATCATTGATGGAATGTGTCTGAAAATTCAAGCCTTTTTTTTTCGGGCGCGGTGATGACGCTGGCACGAATGCCCTGATACTCTGTCGAGGCACTCACAGCCATTCGGATTATTTCCCGGCTCCAGATAACACCTCTCATGGAGGTGGGTCAGCTGAGCAGCGAATGCGCTCAGGTTGGCTCCAAAGACAAGACACGAAGTAACACACATCCCACCACCAGTCAGGGAGGAAGTAGTGTAATTCATAGAAGTACCGTTTTCCTCAACAAAACATGATTCTGTTTGGGGCAGTTCCGCTCCCTTTTGAGATGAAGCGATAGCCTGACAACTATAGCCCCCTCCCTACCTCCACCCCCACCCCTCCAACACTCTCACTGATTCCCCACCACCATCCTTGTTGAAGGCTCTGCTCACCAATCAGTTCTGTTAATTGCAGTGCAGCAGTTAAGGACCCCGGATGGCTCACATTATCTTTATTTACCGTCCTAATTGTCACACGGATGGCAGCCTTGAATGGGGCTCTGCAGCGCCGAAGACCGATCGCTCACTCAAATGAAACACAAGACACCAGGGACACGCTAATGCATAGAAGGATGTGGGAGGGCAGGGAGAGTGCGAAGCAAAGAGAAAGTGGAAAAGTTTGCGGATTAAAATACGAGTTTAGTAAGGCGATGGGCAGAAAAAAGAAGAGACGGGACAAAAGAAGACGCGGGCGATGTCTTTGCTAATGATGCTGTCGAAAATGAAGAAGAGTATGTGGTCGCCGGAGTGCTGCAGTTGTAGAAAAAGACGATACCAGGACAGGAGTGTGTGGCGGGGGGGGGATGGGGGAGAGCAGGAGTTGGTCGGCGATCGCGTTGATGTGGTAGGATGCCAAGAAAAGACAAGAGAAGAAGAACGAGAGGAGAGGAATGGAAGTGGGAGCGGCAGACAGTGATGAAAAGGTAACCGGCAGCCACCACTAAAGGCTAAAGGATTAATCTTCCCCAGTAGGAGAAGTGAGGCCGCTATGCATATTAGCCCTGAGAACAGCACTACTACTACTACTACTACACACACACACACACACACACACACACACACACACACACATGCACACACACACACACACGCACACACACACACACACTCATCTCAGTGGAGGAGAAGGAATCTCCGTCCGTCTGCTTATTTCGAGCACCGCTCATCTGAACTTCACACTTGGCGAGTGGGATTATAAAGGATTATTAAAAGGATTACAATTAAAAAATACATCTTAAAATAAAGAACAGTATACTGTAAAACAGATACGCACACATTGCAGCAGAAGCCTCACACAATGGCCTCTGCCATTAATGAAGAGAAGGCTTCCGTTGAGTTTATGTATCGTACTTGGTGTAAAGCAGAAGAAGGGAACAGTGTCACACACACAGCCAATTCTGAAAATGTGTGTGAAGTGCTTTGGTGTTCATTATGTGGCAGATGAAACCTTCAACGTAGTTTCACTATGAATTATTTTCTGTACTGAACAAAAAAAAACTAAAAAGCAGAGCATATTCCCTCATTAAAGCTCTTCCTTTCTCTGCTGCCAGAAAAACTTAGATTTTGCTATGGCAGGTAAAAACCGTGGTAAGGGAAGAAAACTGCTCTTTTTCACGCACTCACGGGCATCAGCGAAAACTGGTGGGCAGCGCAATCCCAAACATTAGCACTGCAATAACAGTGCAGCCTAAAAATAACGGCTACATAACGGCTAAATAACGGCTAAATAACGGCTACATAACGGCTACATAACGGCTACATAACGGCTACATAACGGCGTTTCTACTTCATTTTCAAGGAATTACATGAATTAGTCAGAGCCTAAATGTATACTCACCGGACACTTTATTAGGCACACCTGTTCTAATGCTTGTTAACACAAATAGCTAATCAACCAATCACGTGGCAGCATCTCAATGAATGTATACTGAATATCAAAGTGAGTATCAGAATGGGGAAGAAAGGGGAATGAGAGGAAGTAGTGTGAATGGAAAGGCCTCGTTGAGGTCAGAGGTCAGAGGAGAATGGGCAGAGTGGTTTGAGATGATCGAAACGCAACAGTAGCTCAAGTAAGCAATCATGAGAACCAAGGTATCACCATCTCGCACAAACAAGTGGAACCTTGAAGCAGACGGGCTACAGCGCACACCGGGTACCACTCCTGTCAGCTAACAACAGGAAACTGAGGCTACAATGCCCACACGCGCCCCAAAATTGAACAGAAGAAGATTGGACAAAGGTATTTTCTCGGCACACTTTGAGCCCCTTAGTATCTGTGACGAAGAAAATAACATAACAATTGAGCATGTTTAAAATGTCATGGCATACATGAGTATTGTTGCTAACCATGTCAATCCCTTTTTGTGTACCTCTTCTACCTCTACCGTCTTCTGATGGCTACTTCCAGCAGGATGATGAAACAAAGCTCAAATCATCTCAAACGGGTTTCTTGAACATGACAATGAGTTTAAAAGACTCCAATGGCCCCCACAGTCACCAGATCTCAATCCAACAGAGCACCTTTGGGAGTATATTTTTAACTTGATGATTTCCTGTTGAATAAACAGCAGGACGCCTGCAGACACATCTCCTTTTCTCTTATCTGTGCCGTTTCAGCACTGGACAGCATCCACACATGCCAAGGAGCGCTGTCCAAGGTACTGAAGCAACAGCTCATCGTTGTCTGGTACGGCTAAAGGCCATTCTTTTTTAAACATTCAAAGTTTCTATGAAAGGATGTCCGACGGAGCTTGTCTGTCATTTTTGTACTCCTCAAACTGAATAGTAACCATATTTTTAAAATATGAAAGGCTAAACACCAACAAATATGGATTGAAAGAGAATATTTAGTTTTCAAACAGAAGGAAATAATACATGTATGCGCAGCACTCAAATGTCAATCAAGAATTTGAATGTCACTTCAAAGCGTGGCCACCATCAGGGTCTGCACAGAAGAAGAAAAAATGCTCTCCCCAACATACACAGACTCACATCCTCGGTAATAACACAGTCATGGCACTTGTTCTCTCTCTACCTTCCGTAGTTGTCTCTCCGCATCTCTGCCTGTCCTGTAACAAGCGGTGTGAGCGACTGAGCGCCCGTTACTCTGCTAACTGCCTCCTCCGGATCCCCGCGCAGCAGACACATGCTGCTAGTTTATGCCGCTCTGCCAGCCAGAGGGCGGGGGAGGGGGGTCTTATCACAAACTGACTGGGAGGCGACACCACCGCCTGTCCCCCCGCCGGCTGTCCCCCCGCGTCCCACTAACGTCCTCTTTACCAGCAGCAGAAATATCCTCTTTGCACTTCCTCCCCACATGTCCTCTCTCTGTCCTTGCTAAATGCACCTATGAGCATTACACTGTTGTTGTGGCTTTCTTGAAGGTGGATGTTTTCCTTCGGTGGAGTGTCAGAAACAGTGACAACCACTCTGGGGGGGCTTCTTCGCACTTGTGAAGAGACACGCGCGCGCGCGCGCACACGCACGAGTGTGTGACGGAACTGTCTGCTCCCTCCTGTCGCCTCATTTGTTTCTGCATCAGGCCCGCTCTCGGAGGAGGCCTCGCATCTGCCCTTGTCAGCAAACATCAGCTCACTCTTACTACTCCTCTCCCCCTGCCTCCTCCTCCTCGCTTTCACTTCCTTCTCTTCCGCCTCTTTTATTTCACCTCACGTCGCCGTTTATTTCCCCCCTATCTCCTTTTTCCTCCTCACACCCGCTCCCTTCGGTCCATTTTCCCGCTGTTCCATTACGGTAAATCTTTTCTTTATTAATCTCTCTGCTCTCGCTATCTCCCCCCTGCTCCTGTTCTCCCTCTCTGCGTTTGAGGGCACAAGCGAAGATGCGGGTGATCCTCGAGTGTCTGAGGGAGGCCTGAGTTCTCCGTCCAGCGGCACGCGAGCTGTTTCTGTCGGAGTGGTGTGTATCTGAATGACTGCTGGAGGTTCTTTCTTTCTCAGCAGAGCAGTTCAAGTGTGAAGGAGGGTCAAGCCGGAGCAGAGCGCCTCGTAAGGTATGATGAGGTATGATGTGTGTGTGTGTGTGTGTGTGTGTGTGTGTGTGTGTGTGTGTGTTGAGGACGAGCCGATTGCTGGGGGAACATACAGGCGGGAAGGAGAAGTGAAATTTAGCGCTTCATCAAGTCGTCCAGTCTGTAACCCACAATCACTCTCTCTCTTTCACACATACATGTGCACACACACTCACAGGGCAGATATACACACACACACACTTGCCCTAACTGTCCATCGAGTACTTTATTTGTATAGCTGCAACCCAGGAGTACTGGTCCTCCATGTTTCCAGCCCTCCCTTGTTTTGAAGGACAGTCGCAAGTCGTTCTTCACCATTTATTTCTTTCAAAGATTGATCTATCGTCATGCCGTACTTACCATACTTTTTTTTTTTTTAACAATTGGTCAGAGGAGCTAGCATTTGTTCATAGTCTGTTCCTTAAAGGACTCAGTTGTGTGACCGTTACCGTGTTCAGTCTTCTGAAAGCGACTGTGCGCATTACTTTGACATTACATTTGTCACTTTGAATGAGTCGGCTCATCTTCAAGCAATTCTGTGAACATTTGAAGTGTGCGTTCATTTCTCAGTGGATCTGTCCCATGTGGAGGTTAAACTATTTTTTAAGGCCCCAAAATCCAAAATGCTTCCAGTCAGTGCTGCCGCGAGTCGACACAACCTTGTTCAAAGCCTCAGAGTTGCCAGATATTTCATATCATTGTGGCTAAATGTTTGCCCCTCCTCTCCGCGGATCTGCCAGACTCAACTCGGTGGTCTTTTTTTGGATACAAAATATTTTGCTGCGAGGCCTTCATGGAAACTGAAGCTGTTCGTAGACAGACCGGCAGGAATGCATCAATATAAATACCTGACGTGGATAAAATCTCATAACCTTCACTATCGGCCGCTTCTCTTCTACAGCGACCAGAGCCCTGAAAAGAGTTGAACTCTGTTATTTATGAATGAACTTCAGTCAGAGCAGAGGCTTTAAAAAAAAAGAATGTCTGCCTGATACGACATGTGTGTGTGTGTGTGTGTGTGTGTGTGTGTGTGTGTGTGTGTGTGTGTGCCTCGTACTGCCAGCTGTCTTGACGTCTGCTTCCAGCATTCTTACTGAAATATCTGTTCTCCTGACTGAATGTAGATCTTGAAGCGATTCGGCAGCTCGAGTAACAGCTTGTTCTCCTCCGTTTGACAATTCCATCCTCATGTGAGACGAGTTGCTGCTTCGGGGTGGCGTTTTGTTTCATCTGGAAATTCCTCTGTGATTCTTGTCACATTTCATTGAAAGACGGTTTAAAAAACACTTTCTTTTCAACCTGAGTCTTAAAGTTGTAGTCATTTTTCTCTGACTATGGCTCCTGATAACGTTTCACTCAACGCTTTCATTCCTCAGAAAGCTTTCCAAATAAACTTGAATTTTACACCCACCTGGAACCTGAAACACAACCGCCCCCAACCTTTCCATGTAGATGGGACTCTTTTCCCCATCACCCCTCATATTTACAACCACTGTGTTCATGATTAAATTGTTTACTGGAGCACAAAGCCGTTTGCACGAGTTCTTCTCTCATCTTAAGTTGGCTCTCAAAGTACACAGGATTGATGTGTTTCATCTCTCAAAATGTTCATCCATCCAAAGATGCACTTTACGGCTCCCTTTATCAGATCTGCCATGATAAGATACCTCATAAACAAGCTCAGTGTTAGTGTTTGAGCACATTTCATTTTTAGTTTAGAGGATTTGAGATTTGTTTTCTTTCGTTTATTCATCCTTATTATTAGTGTTTTGGTTAATTTTGTCGAAAGGGGAAAAAAAGACCACATTGTCATTTAAGGTTTTTATTAGTTCCACTCATCCCAGTCTCACAATATTCCCAGGAAAACACTGTATAGGTGATCCAAAAGCTGGCACTTCCAAACTCATTCATGCGCCTCCGTCCTTGTCACCGCCAGCTGGCCCACACCCTCCACCCTCCGCCCCTCCTTCCTCCCTTAAATATATGCTTGCTGTACCATCTTAATATCTATCGATCACGAGTGGAGATGACACCTGCCATTCCCTATTTCCCCGGCGTCCCATTCCCTTGCCGCACACGCCCTGGTGCGGGGATGCTGAGCGGCAGGGCCTCCGAGCGTCTGAAGGTCACAAGTCTGGAGATATGGATGGATGTCAGGGCTGGCGCCGCAGCTGGTCAGCGAGTTCAGCCCCATATGTATGCGAATGTGTGCGGGAAGTAGAGAGGGAGGTGATTGGGGAGGCAGAGAAAGGGAAAGAGAGTGCGTTTCCATAATGCCACCCGGTATATCTATGAGAGAGTACAGTATAGCCTCCCTCGCTCTCTTTCTGCCCGTCCAGGATAGTTAGAGGGCATTCATTATCTGCCGGCCCGCCGGGACCTCCCTCCTCTTTAGGATGCATGCGGCGGTTTAAAGCAGGCCAATCAGAGCAGAGGGGGAGGAAAGGGTTACGTGCACATTTAACCCGCCGCACAGTCTGTGCACTGTAACCATGGCGATCCGCTCACATGACGGGAT
>NW_027176153.1:6674222-6794222 GCF_023055335.1 Clinocottus analis
TCGGGATTCCCACAAGCCGTACGGTTACGTGGATGTGTCTGTTATAAGCAATTATGAGGATTAGCGAAAGCCCCGATCACATCAAGACGATGCTTTTGATGCTTGTGGACGTGGCAACAGACAAGGCTAGTTATTGACTATGATTCCTCCCCTCCGCTTCATTCAACAGTGAAGGAGCAGCAAGAGGCTGTCACTTCTGACAGTGATCAAGCCTTTAGTCATTAAATATCAAACTTCAAAAACAATATTAAGTATGTTTTTGAAGCCCCCTGGGTCTCCAGAGACCAAAAGACAAGATGTTAAAATCCTGCAAAATCCATTAATATGTAAATCACATAATAGTGATGATGGAAGTATTAATAGCAACAAGTTCTGTCGAGGTCTGGGTGGACATGAGAGTCTAAAAACACCGGATTACACACAGGAAGACATATTGATGTCCCGTGTGAATCTTTATCTGGCACATCATAAATAGGAATGAGGACATTTTAACTGGTTATGAAACAGTCAGTATAATACTGATGCTTCTACAAGACCTGTAAGTAAGCGAGAAGATTGGCTATTTCCTAATTATTATTACGAAATTCTGCTCAATTCTTGTCATCCGGCAAAATCTGATGAATTCACCAGGTTTAGCAGAAACTTCTTCAGCTCACCGCCAAAATGGACACAAAATGAATTCAAATGTATTAAAACTCATGTGTCTTGTCCTTGGACGTAACGCTAGGTGCCCGTTGGCTCTTGCGAGGATTCCTCTGCTGTTCCTGAGTCAGTTTGGACGGCGGGCTCACATTTAGCTCACGAAGGTTCCGCGCTGGGAGACAATGGCTCCCATAAACAGCCGCACACACACATTTGGCCCGATGCTTCTCCCAGTATATCACCCCAAACTACTTCACTGAATTCTCTTCTATTATTGAATGAAAGCATATTACTGTCATTTTTCATTTACCGGCGAACGCAATCCACAGTAAAAAAAAAAAAAAAGAAAAAAGGAAAATAAAAGTTCCTTTCTCATTAATTTCCCTTTGCAGAACGTGCTCTACCCCCGAGGAATGGGGGAATAAGGCCGATAAACAATTTAGACAGATGCTCCATCAGAGCGTGGCCGAGAAAGTCTCGCTCCTTATTCAGATGAGCTTTTTACTTGCAACGCTAAGGTGGATGTGGAGGCATCTGATGATGAGACATTTAACGATTAACATGCTGTTAATCTTCCTCTGCTCTGTCCGCTGGGGAGTCTTCCTCCCAAGAAGGCACCGACATCATCCAACACGGGCATAGTCAGACATAGTCAGAGATGGGACCGTTGTAAAATGAAAAAGCTTTTTTTTTAAATCCCCATGAATTAGTATTTGTGTACTGCGCTTTGATTGGTCAGGAGGAGGGGCTTTCATACCAGTTGATCTGAAGTTAGAGCGCTGTGACCCCCCCTGTAAGAAGTGAAACCTTCATCATAGTTTACCCGACATTACCTTCACTCACTCCTGATAGCCGTGAGACAATCTGTACGTCTGTCTTAAAGAACGAGCAATTTCTTGTTATGATATGACCATGCCAATCTAAAGCTGTCATGGAGGGAGAAAGCCATGAAGACGTCATGTGGGCCTCTGTGTACCGATAACCATAAGTTCATTAAGAAGGTTGTGCTTTGCTCATTTAGCGAGCAGACTTGAATACGCAATTAGTAAAATAGCATGTTGTATGTCTGTCTCTGCTGCTTCCTTGCGACGAATAAATGTCCTGATTTATGATTTTACCACCAGAAAATGGTTCTATCACTTTCGAAATCATTTTCTTTTGCTTCGTAGACCACAAGCTCCTCAAAAGATGTGACAGGGAAATGTAGTTTCAGTGATGGCTTACATCTTTTCAACCAACATAAAAAAGTAACATGAATCACATTCCGCTCCTTACAATATATATATATATATATATATATATATATATATATATATATATATATATATATATATATATATATATATATATATATGAATGCATGTCCCTTCCAGTCATTGTGAATAGGTCCGACCTTCCAATACTATCATGATACAATATTTATGCGATATGCTGAATTTTGCAATATCAAATATGAATATCATGATATACATATTGTGAATTATTACGTTTTTTTTAGTTTGTCAAGATCTGTTTTATGTATTAATAAAAAGTTTTCTCTCGGTTAATCTCTCCTCAGTCTTTTTCCAATGAACTAAAATCTGTATTATTCTCGTCAACCAATTTACTTTGTTAAAGTCATCTTACACACAATTCCAAAGATAAGGAAATCTAATATTGTATCTATATTGATAAAAAGAACCTCACGGTTCTTCACGCAGGTGGACACAATTTATCGTTTAACCATCACAGTGTGACACAGTTTTACTGACTGCAATATGCAAACGATGCAGTGGTGTGGAGGAGAGTGGGGGAGGGTGGGATGCTCGAGGAAACAGGTGAGGATGAGAGAAAGAAAAAAATTCAAATAAATGGAGGATAGAGAGGAGTCAACGATAGAGAAAGAGAGGCTGAAAGTTGAGAAAGGAGCCCTACCTACTTTAAAGAGCCGTGTCAGCCGGCGCTGATGGATGTGGTCAAACATCAATACGGCGTGAATGATGAGTCCTGGCAGCACGTCGTTACACCCGCTCACACACATACTGGGCTACAGTACATTCACAGTTGTACGCACTCACGCAGCACTTTGCAAAAGTGCCCCCCCCCTCCTTTTTTTTCGATCCCTCTAACCTCCATTCCAATTTCTATATTAAAATGTCTCCCATTGTTTTATGTGACTTGGCACATTGCTCCTTGCACTCCAATGTCAGCGCACTGATAAATAAGCGGATGTGCAGTAAAGGGCAGCGGCATCACACACCCGGACCTCTCTCTCTGAGCCTCGGCCCCGCTTTCCGGAAAAGAATTTGGCGTGCAGCTCACCTGCTCACCTGCTCACCTGGTCACGGCCCCGCGTGCGAGTCATGTGACATGTTGCTTGGTATGACCTCCGGCCTCGAGAAAGGATATGCGCATTATTAACACCCAGCGCTAACATTCAGGGTGTGTGCATGTTACAGGTGTTGACGTAACGTGACATTCAGGGCGTTAACATATCAGCAAACAACTATTATCAATGTGAAGATAGAGTGGGTCGATGTCTATTAAGTACGTGCACGCTCACACTGAGCACGGGTTTTTAGTGCATGTGAGCCCCGTGTGGTGCTAGCATACGCTGATGGCGGCATATATTGAAAACTGTGTGGAGGCAATCTCTCTGCTCTGAATTCAGTACTGAGAACCTTTAAACACCTTGTGCCCATACCAAAATCTGATTGTTTTCCTTCTTTTGTTTACAACTTTGGAAAACAATGCAACAACTGACTCATTATTTTCCTTCTCAGACTGAAGAGCTGATGAGTACAGATATTTTTACTTGAGCTAACTCTTCAGTCCTGCTATCCATTTGACGTCGTATCAGTTGAAATTTATTTTCGTCCTTATTGAAAGTCTTCCAGGAATAATTCACATGGAATACATAACAAAAAGGCATTATAATAAATAAAAAAATGTCATTCATCACTTTAGTTTTTAAACATTTTGTTTGTCTTTTTACTTGCAAAGTAAACGACACATAAACGACACATAATAATTACTTAATTAATTACTTGTTACAACCATACAGAAGCGACGCTCTTTGACAGATTTAAAAAAAAATTGTTTTACCATTTGTTGACCACCTATTCCCCTAAATACATAATGTCTCTATTTAATTTCAAACAACCTCTGAATAAAGTTAGGAAGTAAACTTTTATCATTTTAATTTTGTAAAAGGAACATTTTGTGAGTGTTGGTTTTGTTTCCACACTGTGGTTTAATGTACTGAACTATGAGAGAACAAAACAGCAAATAGAGTTGTGTAACGCTTTCAGGCGTTTTACATCTTTTCAGAATCAGAATCAGAAATCAGAATCAGAAACTTTTTTATTGCCGCGTGAGTAGGTACAAACGAGGAATTTGTCCTGGCGGAAGGTGCATCGCAGCAACAACAATGTGTGAGTGACCATAACTTATGATTATCATTATGATTATCACACAAAGAAATGTATTTTCATACACTCGCTCCCATTAATTTCACACACTTTCTATTGAAACATCATCTATAATAATTATTTTTTCTTAAAATGCAGTGATGAACTAAATAAATGAATCAGTCGTGTCATGCAGGTTTCTTTCAAATCACGTGAACCTTTTCTCCTGATGAACAACTTTTCTCCACTTTTAGGAAATAATCATTAACATTGTTAATATTGTTTAAAAAATGGACCAAGCTAATGGAATATCATAGCCTCCCATCTAACGAAACATGGGTTTTATGATTCTTGGACATAATGACCGCTGTTTTCAAGGAACTTAAAGCTTTGGCAAGGAACTCCATTTTGTTTCGATTTTGGTGCTCCCCTTGGACAATATTTTCCTCCTGCTGGAGGCCCCGCCCTGCTGGAGGCCTCGCTCTGTTGGAGGCCTCGCTGGAGGCCCCACCCTGCTGGAGGCCCCACCCTGCTGGAGGGCCCGCTGGAACTCCCACCCTGCTGGAGGCCCCACCCTGCTGGAGGCCTCACCCTGCTGGAGGTCCTGCTGGAGGCCCCACCCTGCTGGAGGCCCCACCCTGCTGGAGGTCCTGCTGGAGGCCCCACCCTGCTGGAGGCACCACCCTCCTGGAGGTCCTGCTGGAGGCCCCACCCTGCTGGAGGCACCACCCTGCTGGAGGCACCACCCTGTTGGAGGCCCCGCTAAAGGAGTTTCTGGTGAACCTTAAAGATTCCATTTGATTTCAACAGGAAATCCGCTGGCACAACTACACGCAAACATTATGAGTGTAACTATATAAAAATAGACAATCGTCTCTCGGATGCTCTTGTTTTTCTGATGTGTCATAGAGAGACTGAAGTGAGAATGTTTCATAACCAGTTAAAAGTTCCTAACAATAATTTCAACAAGGAGTACGTCACCTTCTCAAGCCACATCTCCTTCGTGAGTAGTACGTCAAGGTCAATGTATCCAAAAGCTTTTCTTGGCATCAAAAAATACTCCCAGTGTAATTTGGAAGCAGTTTTACCATTTCTAAAACCATCTTAGAAAATCGGTTTCCGTCATCGTCCATGGGAGAGGACGTGTCCTTTGTCTCTGGTTCACAAGGTCCAGGTGTGACACCTTGATGGATCACTTCTGCCCTTTATTCCCGTCTCGTGCTATCCGGAAACATCGAGGAGTCGTAGACTGACGCCGACTTTTAATAATCCTACGGATTTAATGGGTTGTAAACATGCGGAGGTTTAATCAAAACCGCTGTCGCTCTGTTTGTTTACCCGCGAGTTTATTTGTAACGTGTACGTTCTGCTTGATTTCTCTATCCCTGTGGCGGTGCTCCCGGAGTCTTGACAAGCACTGTTTCATCCCAGCGTAATTGCATACGCAACCCCCTTCCCTGCCTATAATTACTCACTAGCTTCATCACGGCCGGGACACGAGAAACAGAAAATGACCACATCTACCATTTCCAGCAGTGTGTGTCGTCTTCATCGTGTGTTGTCCCTCCCTCCTTCCGCCTCCTCAGCCTCTGAAAATGCCGCGGCTCCCATTCGTTAGCATAGCGCGCCGCCGTTCTCCGCTCAGCCTCGGCCTCCCATCCATCACTGTGGGACCGAGGCAAATGGAGCTTTCAGCTGAGTGGTGATAAGGAATCGCAGCCACATTAAAACATCTGTCACACCTCCGGAGCCACGCGCAGCGGGCGATACTCGAGGAGTGCATTCAATCCACACAGGAGGAGGTGCAGGTCTAGGAGCCGGTGTGGACCGTGGGAACGTTCGAATGTCTGCTGCAACTCTTTTTTTTTAACCTTTTTAATCCCCCCTAACTTTAGTCTTCCACTTGTATTCGTTTAACATGTTCATTACATCTGATTTATACAATCAATCACTAAATCAAGTGGTGGTTTTGAAGTATTGTTCTTGCCTTACTGTTGCGTTATTTAATCAAGCCACAGTTTGGTTTTGTGGTAATCTACTCTGCTCTTTTAAACATGCATTTCTCATTTTGTCGCTGATTGTTGATAAAAACAAAGTGTTTAAATTTGGGTCAGGTACCATGTGAACACCAGTAAGAAGCGTAGACTGTACATAAGAAGTTGAGTTAGTCATCGTGACGTCACCTGACGGTTTGTGGACGTTTTGAAGCCTCCAGTTCGAGGTTTTGTCATCTTGGATTACGTCCGTCGCCATGTTGTTTTTTCCACAAGCAGTGAACATAAGTCACCATATCGGGAATGCGGAGGAATGACGTAGAGACGCTGTATACGTCTCTGGTAGCAACCTCTCAATCACCTTATAGCCCCGCCCTAAAGCATCCTCTGTTTATGGTCTGTTTGACTCTAAATGACCATAATTCACTAAATGAACATCATGCTGCATTGAAGAAGACTTGAAACTAGAGATTGAGACATAAACTCATGTTTACAATGTTTACTGAGGGAATAAATCAAGAGAGAAGTAGAGTCACTTATATAGACGTCTATACAAGCAGAGGAGTCGCCCCCTGGTGGTCAGTGGAGAGAATGCAAATGTTAATATACTTCACCATCAGCTTCACTCGGCGGAAGTAGAGGTTACCGTCGGTCAAAAAGATGGATTTTTTTAATCGATCCAACCAAAACCTGTGCAGTTTTACCATTTATTCTGGAAAAAAAGTAGGAAAAAAGTCGTCAAGTTGGCAACAGTGACGTCCCTTCAGGCCTCCCTCCAAAGCCGCTCCACCAGAATTATCATGATGAATTATTTTTTATAGTGGCCCAGATGAAATGCTTGGTTGGGATTATTACAGTTCTGTGACAGCCACAGATACCAGATGTTTTTTTGTCAGAGCATCTTATTTATTGATTGCTGTCAGGATGTAAAGGAGATTAAATCAAATATGACAAAACACATCACCCACCTAGACTTTAATGTCATACGCACATCGCTTTGGACATTTGTGAAAGTAAAGAGTTTTAGAGAGAACTTTTGTCTCTCACACTAAATTGCAATAACGATAATAGTAATTGGGTAAAGAACCTATTAGACTTTCTATCACCCAATTGAAAACCAACGCATCCCAAACTGGGTCAGAAGTAATTGGTTCCGAGTATAAAACAGCAATTATTTTTTTACCCAACCATTTGAACCTCTAGTAAGACCCCCCTTCAAAGCAAAGACCACTTCAGCATTTGATATGAGCTTTAAGATGAAGCTTTATTAATCAGACTTGTGCATTAGGAGTCACAAACACATACAAATCTATATATATATATATATATATATATATATATATATATATATACACAACTGCTTTTTAAAAATCTGCTCTCATGCTTGATAGCTTGATAGCACACACACACACACACACACACACACACACACACAAATAATGTTTAATAACTTTTTAAATCGGCAAAGAACAATAATACAAGTCTCCAAAGGACAATGCAATTACTGCGGCACACAACAAAAAAAAAATACAAATTCACCAAGATACAGTACTATCTATAATTACTTACCTAGCATGTGTTATTGACTTCAATGTCTTTGGGGTAATCTCTGTGCTGGAGATAAAGCCACACGGTAACGGTGCACGCTGTGTATTTAGTGTCTCCGTCTGAGTCCAATTTTTTTTTCTGCGAGGGAGCTAAATGCAGCTTCAGTTTTACATTTTTAAAGTGTTTTTGTCTCTGCAGGGAATTAGGTCCTTCCGCCGCTCTGTCCGGGTCGCTCGTGCGTGCCCAATGAGTGATCAATGCACAGCTACAGCTGGTTGAAGGGGACCAAATCCATTGAACAGTTGATTTGGTTCCATTTTACCAGCTTTAGCAAAGCATTTGAGGGGCGGGCCACCGGGCGGGTCACCAGGCGGGTCAGGACAGGAGGACGTGAACAGAGAAATGTGGGACCTGAAAGAGAGCGAGAAGGAGGAAATGATAAGAAAAGGGGTTGTCCATGAGTCCACAAGTAGCAGCAAATAGTTGCGCACACAAACAACAAACACAAACATGCAGACATAGTATCGGAGGAAACGTCGCCCTTGAAAGCGAGAATGTCGCTGAATTGAAGACGCAAAAATGTAAAAAGCGTTTTAAGAAGGAATAGGACAGAGGGTGTGTGTGTGTGTGTGTGTGTGTGTGTGTGTGTGTGTGTGTGAGAGAGAGAGAGAGGGAGGGATACAGGAACAATGTGGCTGATGAAGAGGAGATGAGAATAAAACAGGGCGCAGGGCCCTGATAGATAAGAGAGGAGCACATAAGCGATGGCCGCAGACAAACTTGAGAAAACAATGAATTCATCACCCGACTGCCAATACCGCTAATGAAGCCAGCGGATAGGACAGCGGGGAAAATTAACTCTCATTGACCTCCGCAGCGCCGCGCACAACATCTCTTTCCCTCCACGCGAGCGAGCACGCTCCCTCTCCACACCCCTTCGGGCTCTCGCTTGTGTCTTCGAGCGTTTTTTCTTTTTTTTTTTAACGGGGGCCCTGCCGTTTCGGGGGCCGCTGGGCCCCTCCGCTCGCCACCGGGACGATGCGCTCAGCAGTGTTCCTGCTGAGCCGCTCGTCCTCGGTGGAACTCGCTCATTTCCTGCTTCAATTAGCCCGACTAATCATTTAATCGTTAGGAAATAAAGTGTTTTAGCAGAGGCTTGGCCCTGGAATCCAAGCTATTGGTATTGTTGCCTGTTTGTTTTGTTATCTGACAGAAACCCCCCAGCATTTTTGCGCATGAAATTCAAAATCAGACCTTCCCCTTTAGTAAACTCAAATTTGATTTAAAAGCTGAAAGATGCTCTAATTATTGTGCATGTCAATAATAGACTATGTGGAAGGTAAAAGGAAATGCTTTCAACACTGTTTCAGCAGAGATTTTGCCCTGATATCAGATGTACAGCTTGTAAAGCCCTCCGAGGGAAATCTTGTATTTGTGATTTTGGGCTCTACAAAATAAACTGAATTGAATATCAAAGCTATTATTCAAGTCTGTTTTTCTAACCTAAACAAAAAAAAAAGAAAGTCCTCACTGTATTCTGCGGCTACCTCATGCCACATAGCTGGAGAACACAGCGGTGTATTGAGCAGCCAAAGAGCCAGATATTATAGTCGCTGGTGAGAGAGGGCCTGAATGAAGTTACCGTCATCCCGTCGCCTTGAACACGACTACAAATGAATGATAACGGTGCGAGACGGATGATATTGTGTCAATAAGCGCCCGTTAGTCGGTATTTCCTGTTACGACTGTTTAACGGTCCCGTGTCGTACTTTTTTTCAGGTTCATACTCATATTTTGGGGTTTTGAATGCGTTC
This sequence comes from Clinocottus analis, assembly GCF_023055335.1. Taxonomy (NCBI): domain Eukaryota; kingdom Metazoa; phylum Chordata; class Actinopteri; order Perciformes; family Cottidae; genus Clinocottus; species Clinocottus analis. The sequence goes on from NW_027176153.1 coordinate 6,683,610, forward strand.
AGTTGCTTTAATCTTTTTTAGAAAAACATATTTTTCCTGCATACACCTGAAACTTTCCCTATATTTTTCTAACTGTCAACAAATCTCATGACAATAAATAAAAGTATTCCGTGTGTACCAAAACCAACACGTCTTTTACTTCTGATCCTACTAATGGTCCCGCGGCCACAAACACTCACTGGAGTGCCACGTGCTGATTAATCCGCCGCTGAAAATAGTCCCCTGAACTATTTCCTCTAGTTTGAGTAATGTTTGTTTAAAAAAGGTAAATGTGAAATGGGTAAATAGGTAAATATTCAAGTCTGTATTAAACACATCTCAGTGTGTGTGTGTGTGTGTGTGTGTGTGTGTGTGTGTGTGTGTGAGAGAGAGAGAGATTACACTGTCAGCCCTGTATCAAAGCTGTCCACCCTTTCTGTAGATAACAAATACATCAGCCTCACTGCACACAAATCACATTCAAAAAAAGAAATGCTTAAATACTGGCAGTGCATGTAGCAAGCTCAGGAGCAAGACAAGGCCATTCTCTCTCTCTCTCTCTCTCTCTCTCTCTCTCCCTCTATCCTCTCTCTTTCTCTCTCTCTATCCCTCTCTCTTGTGTTTAATAAACTTGTCACCTGAGATACAGGCAAATTGATGAGGGTGATGCATCCATGACTGAGAAAATAAATAAATAAAAAAATGAAAAAAAGAAAGAAGGCCTAAAAAAGAGAGAGGGGAAAAAAACATAGAAAGTGGGAAGTAGCACACTGGAGGAGGAGGAGGAGAAGGAGGAAGAGGAGAAGGAGGAGGAGGAAGAGGAGGAGGAGGAGGAGGAGAAGGAGGAGGAGTAGGAGGAAGAAGAGGAGAAGGAAGAGGAGGAGGAGGAAAAGGAGAAGAGGATGGAGCTGGCGTGGCCTGAATTCTCCACCTGTCCCAGAGCTGCTGTTGTTCTACCTCTGCAACATGCAGCACTGCAGTGTGTGTGTGTGTGTGTGTGTGTGTGTGTGTGTGTGTGTGTGTGTTGTGTGCCTTCAAGCATGTGAGCTGTACAGATACTCCCGATGCTTCGAGGTGCGAATGTGAATGTGGCACTTCCGCGGACAATGATCTATGAGTGTCCACGTGGAGACGAACAGCCGGGGCGTGCGAGTGTGTGTATGTTCTCCCCCTGTGTGTGTGTGTGTGTGTGTGTGTGTATGTTTGTGTGTGTGTGTGTGTGTGTGTGTGTGTTCAAGCGCGAATATCAACTTCAGAGGAGAGAGAGCGCAATACGCAAAATCCTTTTCACAGCAGGATTTTCAACAGATTAGCGAGAGGATCCCTGCGCTCCACTCCGTCAACCCGTGGCCCACACGCGCTCATCAAACGGGTACCACTTCCACCCCGGTGCACCTCCGCTCAGATCCCACATCAAACGGAACCATTACACCCCAAGAGGTTTTTTTTGGTATCGTTAACCTCGCCTGCCACGATAGCTCTTTCAACAGGGGGGGGGGGGGCAGCTCCGGATCAGAGATCAGATGAAGTAAAGGCCGTCCGCCTCAGCCTGTGGGTCTGGAGGTGCCCTCTGTCCCGCCTGGGTGGAGGTAGGACCGGCTCCTTTGTCTATTCTGGGACCGTGCTGCCCGCTGCATTCCTGCCCTTATATTGGAGACAGCGAGGAGGGGAGGGGGTGAGGGACAGCTGGAGTCATAGACGTAGTGGGCGAGGCAGTCAGGGAGTCATAAGTGGAAGGTCAGCGGGGGTGCGAGGCATCCCTCGGGGCATGAGAGGAGCCTGTCTCTCTCTCTCTCTTTTTCTCTCTCTCTCTCTCTCTCTCTCTGTCCTTATCGGGACAAGTGGCTCTCACTCAGCGGCTGCCTTGACTCAGGGCCTCTGCTCTACATCTGAACCCGCCCCCACCGCGCCACCTCCCCCTGTCGCGTCAGCGCCACCGAGACAGACTTCCGACGACACGTGCCCTCGACCGGTTGTTGCAAAAATAGCCGGTTGACTTAAAATAATCTCCCTCAAATGAAGTGGATTCGGACACAACCCCCCCCGCCCCCCCCCACCCTTGTGTGCGTCTGATGATGGAGATGTTTGCCGGTTGGTAATTAGCTTAATGCAAAGCTCGGTATAGTAATGAAACAAGTTGACCCGTGGTCAGGCTGTAAACTTTATCTCCTGTGGCTGGCCGTATTTATTCTCCTGCTAATTACCCGCCGACTGGAAGCGGAGGGGGAGACGTGTATATTAAACTTGAACGCTCGAGACATGCAGGGTGTTGCCAGTGTCTCCAGCATGTTGTGGCGAGCATTGCAGAGAGTGGCGTACAAAATACATTTAGATGAAATTAAAACTGGGGGCAGTGAGGCCCCTCTCAGCCAGCGAGGCCCTCCGTCGTGCAGGTTCGCGGCGCTCAGCGCTGCGGCAGTCCACTGCAGACACCGGCTGGCTGGGCTCCTCGCCCCCCCTGCCCCCACACCCTCCACACCCTCCTCCCCCCTGCACTCAGACGTGTGCAGCTCCCAGCGGCTGACTCAGCACTATTCCCCCGATTGGGTTGATCATGGAAGGAGACAGGAGCGTAACGGGACCCTATATCCTCGGCTCAGCCGCTTCCCCCTTTAAGATAAGAACACGTCCGTCGGTTAGAAAGCGCTTCCTGACCTTGTGCCGCCGCTCGGCTCAGGTGTCACAGGCCTGGCGTCGGCAGCCACGACGCTGAACCTTTTTTTTTTTCTCCTTCTCTTTCTTTATCAGCCGGCCCTCTCAGGGTCACCGCAGGCCTGCGACGATAAGCATCTCCTAAGCGTTAGCGACGGCCACGATGACGGCCTGCGACCTTGTGTTCATACTTCCAAAAGTCCCTCCGCAGGTTGTCATCCCGCTCGTGGTCCTTAAGCGCATCTCGACCAGATCTTTAATGCCTCTGCAGGACGGCGTTAAGCGCGTCCGCGGCGCTCGTTCGTTGCGATTATTGCGGCGTTTATCTTCCGCCGCTCTTGATTTTACCTCACAATGATTTAATCCCCAAAGCGGTTTTATTCCTTAACCTTTTAATCTAACGGCAACACCCTTAAGACGATCAATACCTATTTGGATGATATATTTAATTATATCCTCTCCTCTCCCCTGCTTTCTCTGTGGGCCAGTGCAACACACAAACAGCTTGACTGACTCTTCTGGAGCCTTTTTAAAGAGGGAACCAGCCTCCAGATCCTCCGCTAATAGAACCTCGCTGGACCCTGAGGGACTTTGTCTTTTCTTAGGGCTTTGCAGAGGTGAAATTCCAGAAGGATGGCACTATGAGTGTCCTTAATGAACCACTTTATTCCGTAATTTCACCAAATATATATCCAGAGAGTCTTCAAGCCGGAACACTGTTCAGCAAACACGTGTACGGCTAACCAGCTGGGACCTGTCCTCACCACAGTAACACACCATCAATAACTGTAATGAGATAAAAATAAAAAAAAAACTGAAACGAGCTCACCCGAGCCGCCGTGCAGTGTGGGATTTTTATGTGTTGGAAAACGCTGAGGTGTGGCTTCCAAACTTGGAATGGAGGCCGACGGCAGCCGTAATTATGCGGCCGTAAACGAACATAAGGATGTTAAAAAATGTACACGAGCCGGTGACTCACTGCACTGTCGCTGAACTTCCTGTCAAAGCAGAACAAAGGGAGGCCAACGGGAGAAGGCTGCGGTTTCTCAAGCGAGCGGAGATGAAGAGAATGGAGGGCACAGCGCAAGTTAAATGAAACAATTCAACATCATTTTGGTCTAAAGGACTCAACATTAAAGACGTCATCCCGTCTTGTTGCGGAATGATGTCACGGTCCATGTGGCTGCCAAACCGCAGCAGGCCTGCCTCCTGTCTTAACCTCGCTCTCTCTCTCTCTCTCTCTCTCTCTCTCTCTCTCTCTCTCTCTGATTCTCACTCTGAGCACGCCCCAACCCCCCCTCCTCCCGTCCCGTCCCTTAACGAACCATCGCCATCACTTAGGTATTTTAGCCGTGCATTCCATTTCCAGGCTGCGACGGAGGCCACAAAGGCGGCGTGATACACGCTCTGTCGCGAAACAAAAACAAAAAAAAATCCAATGCAGTTGAAGTCAGAAAGGATCTCGGGGCGTAAAAGATGGCCGCCACACTGTCTTCCCCAATGGGGGAGTGGGGGACCCCCACTCAGAGGGTGAAAGGCTTCAGTACAACTCTGCTCTGTCCTCACTTGGTGGCCAATGAGGATCGGAGGAAAAAAAAGAGGCTTTGGCTAGTTAGAGCCGCCCAGATTAGAATCTGTGGCAGATGAGCGCCTCGCCCGCTTGTGCAAAGACGAGGCGTGTCGGGGACGGGGGAGTGTGATTAAAGTGAGTCAACAAAGCGCTCGGCTTGAAGGCGGCCTGGACTCCAGTGAGGACCGAGGCGACGGAGGTGGGCGGAGCCTAAAGTGCAGAGTAGACTATTCTAGTGACTGGAGATGAGTATCGCTGTGAGGTTAAACATTTACACATAGCAGGGCTGAATAACAAAAGGAGTCTGGTGACAGAGTGAAATGCAACACCAGTCATTCGGACTACGTCGTTATTATCCTGGAAATTATGATTGTGTTTGTGTTTGTGTGTGCGTGTGTGCATCTCCGCGTCTGTCCACGGATAATCTGGCATATCGCTGGACCCGAGAGACTCATAATCAATGTGCTCATTTATGACTTCCTGCTCAAGGACCTTTCGTGGTTGCAGCGGTTCCACAATTTGAAAACATATTCTTTATTGACTGTTTTGTCCCGTCATTGGCTGCTGACTCCTCGCGGTTTGCACAATTTGGTTCCATCAACCATCACAGCAGTTGCAGGGACATCCAACGGGGATCTGCACTTTACTCTGCAGTTCACTTTGGTATGTCTCTTATGGCTCACAGCAAGCGTTTTTTAAGAGGAAGCTCTGAAAATCCTGCTGTACTCTAAACGCCCGGCAACATAATAGTTGAATCTGACCAAACAGCAGACTGAGTTATTGGCTATAGCTGGTGAGCATCAGCAGCTTAGCAGATATTTCTTTCTCCGGCATTGGTGGAGACCAAAACAGAGTCAGAGGGAAAGTGAATATTGGGCTTACGTTCTTCAGGTGATACGAACACAACATACACTAATGAATACTAATGTTGCTCTGTATCTGCTAAACATGAATTAAGCAACTGTTTTTCATATACAAATTTTAACTCTCATGATATTTCAGAATTCTGTGTTGTTTTAAGAATCAACACAGGTTAAAATAAGACCAAACCTTTCTTTTGATGTCAGGTGTTGATTGGCGTAGACAAGGCCAAAATCTCTGATCTTACTAGCAAAGCAGTTGATGCTGCCAGCTGGTTGAAAGGAATCAGGAGTGAAAGTATAAAACAGTCAATAAAAAAATACTAACATCCAAAAACACAAGAGGACCTTGAGCATACAGGCATACATGAGCACACATTATATTTGGCTGATAACTTTAGCAGTATGGGAGATTAACTACGGACAGACGGACGCACGCACACATACACACGACCAAACACAGGCTCTTCCCCAGGTTTATACGTCTGTCAAACCTTGCAGATTAAAAGATATGATCACAGATGAAACTAACCAACTTAACATATAAAGCAGGTACAATAAACCCCAACATGCTGCAACAGTAGAACACTATCGTTCACCTTCACTTACAGCAGACGATACTTTCCCCACTCTGCTTTCTGAGGTACATATGTTATTAAAGATATTCCTCCTTTTTTCCATCTCCCCCTTGTTCTTTCCACTACCTCTTCTCCTCCTCTTTCAGCGGCCGTGTGGCCGAGGCCACAACGCCCCGCTGCCCCGGAGCGTTATTGTTCCCATAACAAACCACACAAGTTCCAAAGTCTCTCTCTCGGTTAGCGCTCTGACTCTCTCTTGAAGCTCAGTGTAGCGCTCTCGGTGTAGCGCTCTCAATGTAGCTCTCTCAACGCTCTCAGTGTAGCGCTGTCAATGTAGCGCTCTCAATGTAGCGCTCTCAATGTAGCGCTCTCAACGTAGCGCTCTCAACGTAGCGCTCTCAACGCTCTCAGTGTAGCGCTCTCGGTGTAGCGCTCTCAATGTAGCGCTCGCAATGTAGCGCTCTCAACGTAGCGCTCTCAACGCTCTCAGTGTAGCGCTTCCGGTGTAGCGCTCTCGCTGTAGTGCTGTCGGTGTCGCGTTCTCGGTGTAGCGCTCGCAGTGCTCTCAGTGTAGCTGGAGACTCATGGAAGCAACTCAAGTCTGCCTTACCACACGCTTTCTACTATTCATTTGTTATCTTGGCGGCTTTATTTATATTTTATTTTTTACCACGAAGCGTTCATTAAGGCAAAGGAAGAAATGAAACACCTAAAGCTTCCTGGCTTCTCGTATAGTGAAGTAGAAGAAAAAAAGGAGAAAAAAACGTTTCTTTATCCCCATGAACAAACATTCTGTAGTTCATTGTGACTCAGTCCCACATTGACCGTCAGACACTGGTACTGCAAAACAGCTCGAGTGCACCGAATGTGTATTCATCTGTGGCTGAAGATAGTCCTCACAACAAGTGCACTTTTTACTCTGATTGAAGTTTGCTTAACTATTTTTAATTTACTTATATTGGAGACATTGTGGTGATTCTATCTGTTAACCCAGAGCTAAAAGGCTTTGCATGTCGTAGTAACTGTGATCTGAACTTTGAGCATAAGTTGTTTAATTGCTCTATTTACTATTAAGTAGCGTCACGTCAGGATTTGTGTAGTTATAATTTAGAATATCTCCAGCCTTCTGAAATGACATGCATGACCCACACTGGCTTGACATTTAGAAGGATATTTATCTCCTGAGATTTCCTTAAATCCCAAAATAAATTGTTTACAACATCAAAGTAAAGATTAAAAACAACCAGCCTGATTCTGGGCAGTCACACTGACGGACACCTTTCCTGCTGAGAACACAGTCCCATCAAGGTGATGTGCTGACGTCGCTGGAATCTGACGGGTGGAAAAAAGAAAAAGACCGTGTCCACTCTGGCGGGTGAAATCCTTCCTAAGGAGAGCATCGGCGCTACACGGGCCCCGGGGCTCGAGGGCCGCACGCAGCCCACTCACTAAACCCAGAGCTCCTCCAGCGGCTCTTTACTGCTGCTGCCGTGTAAAGCCAACTGTTACAGATGGTAATCCGGCTATCATACACTGTAATAGTCTCGGCGCAACAAAATGGAAGCAATTATCTTAAAGCACACAACGATCGGTGGAACAGATCACAACGCATAACTCTTTATGGGTTTGGGAAGATTAACTTTCTCTCTCTCTCTCTCTGCGTCATTCATGCTCTTTACGATCCAACTCTCTTTAGTTTCTCCTTTATTTTGTCTATTGATCATTCTTCCTGTCCTTTATTGTCATCTCCGGCCCTCCACCTAAAATAAACCTCAGAAAAAACAAAGCAAGAACCACATTTTAGATTACTAATAATGGTTCTAATGTGTCACCACGGTTCTCTTCTTTCTTCCATTCTTCTGTCCTTTACCTCTTCTAACTTCAACCTCTATCCCCCGCCGGTCGTGATGACAGGGGAATGCTAACTAGCCTTGTCCTGACGCTGCACTCTCCTCTTAGATAAATGTGCGCTCACAGGATGGGGCGGGGCTCGCCGCTATTTCCTCACTCCTCCTCCATCGTCCTGCGTATCAGCAGTTAACTCTCCTAACTGACGACTCTCCTGCACGCTGCTCCCAATTACACTCTTTCTGGAGGTGCAGGCCAAAGACATTCGTTCCAATGAACGGGTCGTGGAGTCGCACGTCAATTTATTTCGGTATGACATTTTACAATGAAAAAATGTGTTCCTATTCCTTTATGCCTCAGAGAGAGCTGCAGCAGCAGCCGATTCATCGGCCAAAAGAAAATGAATCAGTGGAAAAAAGTACATTTGCAACAAGACTACGCAGCTTTTGCGTCCACTAAAGCTGCATAACCCCCTCCCACCCCACACAAAATATTGAAATTCTCAAAGAACCCTCAATCCAATAACTTATTTGATGAGGTGAGGTGTAGAAATTACAATTACAACAAAGACCAAATTAAAGAGGCAAACTTTATGACCGGGTTGTGACAACATTAGACTTTTTTTTTTTAATTTGTGCTTGATTTAGTCATGAACACTTGATTCAAAGTAGCCCCCCCGCCCCCCAAAAAATGAGGATGACACCGCTCCGTCAGGCAGTCACTGTTCTCATAATGGAAATAAAAAACAGGAATGCATTATATTTTCTGAGTTATGAGATATATATCACTGAAACTCCACTTTATGTTTTCCCTGCGATCCCTCTCTGGGCAATTTATTTAAGAAACGAGGCAGGAGGAGGATGCGTGTGCTGTGTGTGTGTGTGTGTGTGTGTGTGTGTGTGTGTGTGTGTGTGTGTGTGTGTGGTGCGATATACATTCTACAGCACAAATGTATGTTGAGCTAATTAAACAGAGTGTTTGTTCTGCGGCGCAAGTGGCAGCGCACAGTACGGCGTCATCAGAGGGAACGCCGGGAGCGGGGAAATGCCTTTCCTCTTTTTTCACCCCTCATTTTTTTTGGTGAACAGAGAACTACTGTGTCGTAAAATTGTAAAACCGTTATGACCTCATGAACACAGACGGAGAGTAATTAGAATATTAGGATCGACTGTGAACGCCGGCAGTAATTGCGAGGGCGTCGTAAGGTGGGACCCTGCGCGCGAAACTGTGTGTAATCTCCAGCGAGCAGCGGAATTGGGGAACAGTGGAGGACGGGGGCCCTGCACCAGCACTACACCACCACACCACCACCACTACACCAGCACTACACCACCACACCACCACCACTACACCAGCACTACACCACTACACCACCACTACAGCAACACCACACCACTTCTACTACGCCATCACCACTACACCACCCTACACCACCACACCACTACTACACCACCACCACTACACCTAAACCACCACCACCACGGTGCCCTTGTTCCTTTCATAATGACTTCCCTCTGCTTCACAGCTTCACTGCATAACAATTACCCGGCGTGTTCATTTGAGAGGGAGCAGACCCTCCCTCGCCATACCGTACGGTAATGGACAGACTCCGGCGTCAGCAACATCACTCGACGTACAGAGAACACTAGCGGGAGCCATTAAATTACACTCGGGCAAATACAAACTGCCCCCTCCCCTTTCTCCTCCCCCACACACCTCCCTGCGCCGTGAACAAGAGGCAAAGAGGCAAAGTGGCCCGCGGCATCGCTCGGTCCAGATGTGACGTTTTTTTCTTCCTCCACGCATTGCGTCTCAGGAGCGAAGCGTGTGATAAGAGGAAACATTAGCTGCAAAGCGATGTCATAATTAACCGGTTATCATCAATTTTTCTCTGATGGAAATGTTAGATTCCTCGCCTTTTGTGTGTTCTCACTTTACACATCCACGGAAAAGAACACACACACAAACACACACAGACACACACATACACATACACATGTTCACACACAGATCCTCAGGCGGATAGGAAGGGTTTGGGCCTTCTGCAGTCTATTGGAGTCTAATTCAAGCAGATGTCTGTTTAATTGATCGAAACAAATTACCTCAACATTGATCCCTGTCCCGGGACTGATCGGATTTTCAGAGGTGCACTGCTTGTATGTATGTGTGTGTGTGTGTGTGTGTGTGTGTCTGTGTGTGTGTGTGTGTGTGTGTGTGTGTTGAGGGGCAGGGTGAAGCTCCTCGCTGAACCCACTCGCAGAGAATGTATGACTTAATCGCTAAATGATAAATGGTCATTTGGTTTCTCATTATTCTGTGTGTTGTCTTCATCGATTCCCACTTTCCTTTTGATCCGGAGCGCCATCGTTCTCACATTAATTCGCCGGGCCAATTAACTAATTGACTTTTAAGGCTCGTGATTATGAGTAATTCATTAGGTTTTTCCTAAGTCGTTTGTTATCAAGGCCTTATCTTTTTTTTCTTCTTCCGTCTGCTTTTTTTTCTTTCATCAGAGCAATTTGTCAGCCGCGGTTTCGTTGAGGCGTTTCCTGTACAACACAACTCTAAAAAGCCGGCACCTTTTCACAAAGCAGTTGAGCATGAGCGGTTTGCCAGCGTTTACCTTGGCTTCAGCACATCAATATGCTACAAATACAAGCTGCTGCAGGAAGTCAGTGCTCTCAGTCCAGATACCTTATGTCCATTATAACGTGAGAAAAGAGACAAACACGGACTGTTGGGCAGCGGCCCTCTGTGTTTTGATGCAGACACACAAGGCACCCTTTAGCGCCTGTATGAGACGCGCCAAACAAGTCAAGTGACTCCGATGTAAAGCATCAGATGAAGAGCAACTGACGGAGCAAGGAAGTCCTCAAAGGGATGGAGGGATGGAGGGCTGCTGAATGGGACGGACCAACACGGTGCTATTGGGGTGCAATGCGAAACCAAATGTTGGTTGGCAGTGATTTTTTTTGTGTGTTAAATTAAAAACATTACTACTTCAAGCCAAACTACGATGTTTTGTTCCACACCCTGACTTAGAGGTTCTGTTGGCTAAACCAAATCAACGCCTTTTTGTGAGTCACAATCAGAGGATCAACCATGTCGATGTGTCCTCGGGCGGGACACTTTTCCCCTTGTATGAATGATGTCATGTAGTGTAAATGTGCTTTGAGGGGTCAGAACCGCAACAGTTTCACAACGTAAACTACACGTAACGAAACATGTTACGTTAACTACCCGAGTGTTCAAAAAACACAGACAGCCAGATAAATGAATTTATATTTAATCTAACCAAAAACACGTGGCAGTCTGTGTGTGTGTGTGTGTGTGTGTGTATGTGTGCGTGTGTGTATTTTATGTATCCAACTATTGTTTGAGGAATGACTTTGGGCAGATCAGATGTACATTCCTCCTGAGATCCACTCTCATAAACATAGAGGGGTATAATCGGCCGTGTGTGTGTCCTTGTATCCGGCCGAGATGACACATACATTACCACTCCACCGCTTCTGTTTCCGCTTCCATTACTCTTTACCCCGATTATATTCTGTGGATATGCTGCTGATGCACACTTACTATAAACATGATTAAAAGAGAGAAAAGAAACAACTCCAGGCAATAAACTCTTGACACTTAATATAAAACTGACTTTGCAATCTCATCCCTCCTTCATGCTCACTCCTCCTCTCTGTGTCCTCTATCATGCAAATAAAGGACAGGTGTATAGCGCATGGGTACATACAGAACACACACATACACACACACACACACACACACACACACACACACACACACACACACACATATTCCTCCATTACTACACAGCTACACTATGAAGCCTCAAAGACTCACTTGCTGATAAAAAATGAAATACACACCTTGTTTCTTCTGTTTGTAGTGCCGTAAGAAAATTACACCACAAATACATGAAATCATTCATTGTATACCCTAAGTTATGATATTTCTATTATTTCCTGTATTTTCAGCCTGATACAATATCAGCACTGTGAACAAAATGATGAACGCAGCTGCTTTAAAGGTAACACATGGACAGGTCTGACGAGTGGAGGGGCCGGCGTGATACACAAACGGACAGTTCAGGACGTATCCACATCCATCCGTGGTTTGAAATACTCACGGACAGGAGATGGTAGTAATGTCTTCTAGCAGGAACGTGCGCTTTGAACGCCGGCGTTAATTCTTTGCCGAATGACCTCACGCAACGTAGTTTCAATTCATTGAAAACTCAGAAGCAAGTGTGAGCACGGCTTCGTGAATCCTACGTTGATGTGAAGTTTCGTCACCTGAACCCCCCGACCCCTTGACATTTGGGACATCTAAAATGGTTCAGTGAGACCGAGTGAGTTTATCTGCAGTTGGCAGAGAGCGGCGAACCAAGCATCCATTCACACGTCGGCCGCTCCGCAGGTTTTACATAAAATCTCCGCGTTTCAGATGTTTTCCGGGCGTCAGTGTTCCGCATGACTGATCTCTATGTAACTGCCGCTAATCCCTCACTGGGCCCGTGGATTACTAGCTTTGCCGTTTGCCCTTGTGTGGACTCCCTGATGTGGGGTGGGCATGGGGGGGGGGGGGGGGGTGGGACCAGTCAACCAGCCGGCTGAACCAGCGAGTCAGCCGAGGAGAGCAGGGAGGGAGGGTCAGCCCCGAGAAGAAGCCGGAGGTCTGTGTGTGTGTGTGTGTGTGTGTGTGTGTGTGTGTGTGTGTGTGTGTGTGTAAGGGTGGATGGATGGATGAGTGTTGAGCGCTGGTTTACTTCTAGCGGGGGGCCCCCCGTCCCCACCCCGCAGTCGTCCGGCTTTGGCTGTCTCAGCACGGTGCCGCAGTCAGCATTGTTGCATATTTAATGTCCTGATGAGAGCTTCCACCTGCTGACACAGGCAAAGTGACAGAACAATACCCGCCCCCAGCCCCCCCCCCCCCCCCCTCAACACACACCAGCCCTGAACGCCATCATCAATCCAGTCTCTCTCTCTCTTTTTGCCTCTCTAGCCTCGCCTCATCTCACACGCTCAATCGCCACAACTCCCACCGCTCCGATTCTCACTTCCAGTCCATGCTGCTCTCCCGTTTTCCCTTTTTTACCCCCCCTACCCCTCCCCCTCTAGTCCACCCTCAGCACCGTGCCCTTCCGTCTGAATTCTCGAACAGTACTCGACCTTTCCCTCCCGCTCTTACAAATCACCTCAATAAATCCCTCCAACATAAAACACACACACACACTTGACTCGCGAAGATATTTTTTTGTGTTTTTGGCGCGGCTTTATGAATATGTCTTCACCTCCCTCCTCCACACGCGCTGAAGTCGACATTCCTGAAGCCGGTTTATCTCAATGGCCTCTTCACGCGCCGGCTCAGATTAGATCTGTCTCTCTCACTGATGGTTAATTAGCTTCCAAACGCTGTCTGGCTGCGTCGCACTGTGATGAGGCGGTTCTCCTCGTTCATGATACCCCCTGTTAACATTTCTTCTTTTCTTTTTTTTTTTACTTGTATAAGAAAATAAGATTGGCAGGAAGTGTAATCCAACTGCGGATCTCTGTCGGTCCGGCGGTCGCCACACCGGCACAACGACCCCTGGGGTGTGCACCTGATTGGGCCAAATTAGTGCACTGAAACTGCCCCAAATAACACCTAAACAGGGACAAGTACACACTAAGTGGGTCACATACAGTATTTGTATACAAAGTAGGCCAACATCCATAGACTAAAAACCTGACACGGTTGTTATACCTGCTCCCAAAGCCACACCCGGAGTATAAATACTTCCTGTATTAGAGTGAAAGACTATTTGCACAAAAGTGATGGTACAGTGGCAGCAACGCTATAACTCATTTTCTTATTCTTGCGTCCCATTATTTTTGACACTTCTGTCTCTTTAAAGTATTTAGTAAACTCCATAAAACATAACCACTGCTCCTGAAAAGTTAAAGTATAAGTATAAGAAAAGACAAGCCAATGCTGAAGTGTCTTCAACCAGCATTTTCAGGGGGCGACTCCTCTGACCGTCTATGAGACAACTTTCACCCTTTCACAGAGTGTTTTCAATCTCAATTGCCATAAAAATAAAAAGGATTCAGCGTTCGGTAGTATTTAGCTCCACCCTCCCCCGTCGCTTCTTGTTGCCAAAAAAACAAGATGGCGACGGCAAAAATGACAAACTCAAGGCTTTAGAACCGAAGTCCACAAACCAATGTTCCACTTTTACTTTCCTTATAAACAGTCTTTGAAAAGAAACAACAGCTGATCAGTGAAAATGAATAAAATCATATTTTTTCACTCCACCAAATTTTGACAAAACAATCACATCTGAAGCGTTCACAACTGGAAGCCAGACAGCACGACTGCACACAGGCGTCCAAGAACACAACAATCGGTGGGAGAGTCCTGCGGGCCGGTCTCTGCCTCTTCCTCTTCCTCTCTCTGACCATACTCTCGGACCTATTACTATCCATTAGCCAGCATTTAATCACTGCACCATTTACTGGAAACTGCTGTCTGTCAGTCAGTCTGTGTGTGTGTGTGTGTGCGTGTGTGTGTGTGTGTGTGTGGGTGTGTGTGTGTGTATCTGTGCATGTGTGTACTTTTAGCCAGTTCACACTGTCCCGTACAAAAAGCCCAAACAAAAAAATACGCCCAAAGTAAGCAGAAGGTGGACTTGAACTCATCGGCATCAGAATATAGGAAACACGTCCGCCTACATAAATAATAAGAACAGAGTGAAAGCGATATCCTAAAAATCTATGGCGGCCGACCGGAAAACTACTGACTGGAGTCGAGGCTGCATCCACAATTTTCTACCGTCTGCAGTGCTGAGCCAACTGGACTCAAGCGGGCCACGTCGGGGCTGGAGAAGAAGCGCGGCGTGCACATAGAGGGTCTTCTCCAATGGGGGTCCAGAGCGGTTACATGTTTGCATTCGGGTTGCTTTTTTTTTTTTGTTGCTGTTTGCAGATGCTGCGCTGTAATTTTTCCCAACCTGGGATACATACTTCTTTACATTCCATAGTTGCTCGTGTTCATATGGGCATATAAAGAAGTATGTCCCCCAAGCAGGCCACTGTCCTTGGTGGCGCATCAGGCCCCGCCCCCCTTTCACCCAACATCTCCCCCCGGCACACGCCCACTCAACGAGAAGGAAAAAATGTTGAATCAGGATCCGCGCAGACCAAAGAATGTACATAACCTCCTGTGTCATTTCTGTACACACATATTGAAAATAATAAGTTGCAGTAAAACGGCGCCCCGAAAGCACTTTTCCCACTGCTATATGGGCCCAGCATGTTCCTGTGAGCATCCGAGCGGTTTGCACCGCGAAAAAAAAATACAACTAACCATTAAAAACTGGAATAAAAAAAATTCCAAAATCACGCCGTGATGCCGGACAAACTTCTATCCGTTGTTGTACAAAAAGCAGCTGAGAGAGAAGAAGCTGCTTTGAAAAAGTCACATTTCACTCCTGAAGGAAGACGTGTAGAGAAATGCTGCAGTACAGCAGAACTCCTGCCGCCATGTGTCCGCTCCGCTTTGACACACTGTACGTTATGAAGCAGTTTTACACACACACACACACACACACACACACACACACACACACACACACACACCAAGCACGCAATTCACCTTGAGTGTCACAGGCTGCAGGTTCAGAGGCAGCGGCGGAGAGAAAGGGGTGACGCGGGGAAGGGACAGGGGGGGGGGGTGAAGGGAAATGAGGGAGATGTTGCACTTACCTACAGGCAGATGTTGGAAGAACCCCCCCCCCCCCCCCCTCCCGACACCACACACACACACACACACACACACACACACGCACACACACGCACACACACACACACACACCACCTTCACCTCCCCTTCTCTCCTGCTTCAGCCGGGCCGATGCACCAAAGAGAGGAGCACTAAAGCGAGTAGCGGTGAAGGAAAAGGAGAGATGCAGAAGAAGAGGAGGAAGGAGAAGAAGAAGTACTCTGTTCTCTCTCTCTCTCTCTCTCTCTCTCTCTCTCTCTCTCTCTCTCTCTCTCTCTCTCTCACATAGTCTATGTCCCAGGTGCTGCCTCTGCAGTCTCTGTGTTCAGCCACACACACACTCTCCCTTTCGAACATTCTCACTCGGATCCTCCTCCCTCCCTCTCCTCTTCTTAATCTCTCCCCTCATGCTCACACTGAAAACTTTTAGTCCGGTGCACAGCCGCCCGTCCCACCGGTCCTTCACCGCTGAGAGGACTTCCTCCTCTCATTTCTCTTTCTCTCTCTCTCTTTCACTGTGCACCATGCAGTCTATAGGCTACCATGCTTATGCAGTTCCCCCCTCGACTTCCCCCCTACCACTCCCCCCCACATACAGCGCATGCTCTCTCTCTCTCTCTCTCTCTCTCTCTCTCTCTCTCTCTCTCTCTCTCTCTTCAGCTCACACTCTCGCTCGGTCAGACTACGACGACGTTACCGTCCCACACTGAGCGGACGGCAGTCATGATGATGAAGATGAGGAGGGTGAATGTACAGGTGCCACAGCCACCCAAGACTGAAGAAATGCCGATACGTGTGTGTGTGTGTGTGCGTGTAAATGTGTGTCAGCATGTGCTTCTTCAAACGCCCTTGTTGCTTGAGTGAACCCCGTTCACCTGAGACCCCCTGCCCCCTCCCATTAGCCTCAGTCCCTGATCCACTAGCCCGCCCCCCCCCCTCCTCCCGGCACCCCCTTTCTTCTCCCCTCCCAGAGATCAATACCAATTTATAAGCAAATGCACAAAGGCTGAGTCGCGCTTTTAATGAATTGAACCATCGCTAACGGCGGGCCACTAACGAAGGACTCTGAGAGAGGCGTTGAGGGAAACCGGCAGGAAGCACGTCAGGGTTATTGGTTACCGCGTGCATGTGTGTATGTGTGTGTGTGTGTGTGTTTACGGATGAGCAGCAAATACTTTATGTCCCCCTTTTGAATGAACAAATCGCCCAAAAAAATACAAAACCAGTTATAAGAACGGAAACTGTTCATATGAACAAGTCGTGGGAAAAGCCATTCCCCAGCATGCACTGCACCCGGAAGCACCGGCTTTGCCAAAAGTGTCTTTCCTTTTTATCTTTGGCTGTCGACCTTTAACCTTGAGCGACAATCGCAGCTCTTCAAGCCGCTGCTGGACAGCTTCCCACATGACACACACGTTGGACTTCTCGTGCGCTGCATTTCTAACCGCTGCATCAAGTGCATCCACTGCACCCGCGCATGAAAAGCCGACACGAATATGTCGCGCTCTGCAGCCCTGATGCGTGCTCCCACCGCCGTGTAACCAGCGCCGTGGGGGCTGTGCACGCCGCCCGTGCCCGCCCAGTAATTAAACTAAAAGTCTCTTTCATAAATCACACTCGTCCCTTCTCTCTCTCCCCCTCTCCCTTATTCCCCCCCTCTTTTCTCTCCCAGCGATGAAAAGGAAGGTTTTGTAAATCACACGGCTGGTAAACGAGGGACACACACACACTTACACACACACACACACACACACGCACGCACACACACACTCCAGCCCAGCATTAGACGTTGGCACATTGCAAGGAATTAAGCCGCCCATCCACTCCCCAGATATTCCGAACGGGATTTACAATTCTCCCGTGACACGAGCGCTGTCGATGGTGAGACGCGGCGCCGTGCATTGGGGCAGGAAGTGGATGGAATTGGCCGACATCCGGCGCAACTTCAGTAATCCTTACAATTGGGCGCCGTATCGGAAAAGCATCCCTCCAAACCAGATCGTATAAGTTCTCCTTCTCTAATAAACCGGGTCCCACTCTCACAGCCGCTGCAGTGAAGCTAACGCCTTATAAAGCTAACACCTTATAAAGCTAATGCCTTATAAAGCAAAAGTTTCACACCCGACGGGATGTCTTAGATAGATTCTTCTGAAACAGCTGCGTGTCTGCTGTAACCGCCACAACCTCCTATAGGGGCCAGGACACCCAACACCTCGGGCCCTCGGGCTCTCCGGACGCCTGCCGTGACAGCTGAGCGCCCCTGATCCCCCTGGTATCTGCTAACGGGATGAAGAAACCCGCCCCGGGCAGCAGGATGGAGGGACAGGAGCACATGCGTGACACTTTTAGAAAACTCGCCCCTCCTTTGAACCTCTCTCTCTCTCTGGAGTGACACGTGTGTGTGTGTGTGTGTGTGTGTGTGTGTGTCCCGTCTATAGATAGAGCCCAGGTCCCGCTGCATCTTAGCGCCGCTGCACATTAGAACATGCTGGTGTTTCTGCTGATGAATCACACCTGTCCTGCGCTGCATATAGAGCACGGCATGCGTTTCTCCTGCGGCCTCATGGGAAGAACAAATGTAGTGGCCCATATGCTGCCTTGAATATTTACACCAAAAAAAGTATATATATATATATATATATATATATATATATATATATATATATATATATATATATATATATATATATATATATATATATAATGAATGTAGCCTGCACATAAAAAAAGCAACAATCTAAATTACTGAATTAACGCACGCACTGTGTACATTCATGTGACCTTTATCTTATTTTCAGTCAAAAAAACTAAAAGGAAACATTCAGCTACTTAACATTATTGTTCTAATTGCTTTTCACTGGTTATAACTGCAGCCAGCTGATTAGAAAACACTGCGGAGTGGAGCGCCTCACAGATAACCCTTGACCTTTTCACCTGGGGTGAATGTATTAGCATGGTTCTTTGCCAACGTGTGACTCACAACTCTGACCAGTGGAGTGATGAATACATGAGAAGAAGTATTTCCTCGAAAAAAAAAACTCAATCTGTGTCAAAAGAGCAGCTGATGAAACAAACTGTCTGTGTGTGTGTGTGAAGGTGAATGGGACAAAGCACACTTATGCATTCACGCATTCACAAGAATATATATATATATATATATATATATATATATATATATATATATATATATATATATATATATATATATATATATATATAGTACAGTAGTAAGCATGCTGGTGATTCCCAGTAAAAGACTCAGGACACCTACCGTAGAGCAGAGGGGATGGCGGCCCATGCGGAGTGGAGCAGCCGCTGCAGGCAGAGTCTCTCCTCCCTGGGAGCTGAATCAGCGATGGAGAGTTTAAGGTTGCGGAGAGGAGGAGGTGGAGAGGAGGAGTGAGAGGAGGAGAGAAAAGAAGAGGGTCACGGGACTTGCCTTGCCTCTCTCTCTCTCTCTCTCTCTCTCTCTCTCTCTCTCTCCCTCGCTCTCTCTCTCTCTCATACTGGTTAGGGGGGAAAAAAAGGAGGGGAAAAAAAAACAGGCAGCCTAAGAAAGAAAAAAAGGACCCCCAGTGCAGGTAGAGAGCAAAAAATAGTGGCCAAGATAAAAAGAATGGGGCTTTGTGTAAGAGGACTGGATTTGAAGTGATGACTGGGCAGCGGGATGCGTCAGCCGGCACCACGCCGGGCCATGTAAAGTTAGACAGCTGATCAGACTGCCCGAGAAGGAGATGGAGCGATGTAGTGAGTGCTGACAGGGCTGAAGGACAAATCGGGAAGAGGGGAGGGAGGGAGGGCGGGGGAAGGGTTGAGAGCATGGAAGAGTGAGGGGGGAGACAGTGGGTGAGGGAAGACCATGCAGGGGAAATATCAAATCAAATAGTGGGAATGAAGTAAGAATGGGGAGTAGCGGGAGGAACAAAAATAATTAAAGAAGGAAATGATGGGGAGGAAATAAAGTTCATGGACGAAGATGAGAAGGAAAAGAAGGAGAGCAAGTATAGGATGCTGGAAACGAGGAAGGAAAGAATGAGGGAAGGAAAATAACAAAAGGTAAAGGATGGAGGTGGAAAGTTTGGATGGATAAAAGACAAAAAAGAAAGAAAGAACAAGGAAATAAAGGGAGCTTTTTAACTGAATTATCTCTTACTCTTTCCCGTCTTTCCTGTCCTTTCGCCCCCATATTCCACTCAGTCACTTCCCCCGATATGTCGTCCAGCAGTCGAAAAAAAGGCAAATCCTCCAAAAATCAAAGGAGTTGAAAGATAGACTACAAAAAAAAAGAGCAATTACATATCAAACCGAAGCTTCTGGAATACACCGGCAGTGGTTGTGCATTGGCTATGTAAAAGTGTCAAAAAATAGACAAGAGCAAATCAGAGCACCGTGAGGGGGTGGGGGGTTGGCGAGCGCAAGGTTCAGAGCGATCACAGGAAACCCCCTCCATCCCAGGGTTTTTATACTAAGGTAAGAACCGGACACGCGCGCCACTCCACCGGCCCGCCCGCTCGGCCATGCTCCACGGCCTTATTTAGTGAAGCGTGGCCAAAAATAGTCCTCCCCGAGTGCTGCCGGGGGGAGGGCCAGAACGGGGAGGTGTCGAGGAAGGTCGGGGATGGCGGCGACGATGGTGATGCTTGTCACTTTTAATCATCCTCTCCACCAATTGACTAGTGTGGTTTGAGCCTGATTTACCCGTCCTCCTCATGCATCTACTTCCCTCTTTTTTTCTCCTGCTGCCACCGCTCGGTGTGTCACGTTACCGTCCCATGTCCTCCTCTGCCTCCTCGGTTACTTAATCTACTGTACTTACAGTCCATCTGCACAGCGCCCCTTCTACCACCATGCTTTTCCCTGAGCTCAGCTCTTTGACAACGATCCAAGATTAGTCTTTTTGCATGCATATGTCAGGTCTGTAAATGACAGGTCAAATCGTCCTTGTTTGAAAATAGAACTCTGGAGGTCAATCTCAAGCTCTGCATATTCATGCAATGCAGATGTAGGATGTTGTGACTGATCTTTGTTTGCTTTCTCAGCAGTAAGAAATTAGAATCCAAGCCAGATTGGAGAAACCAAATCAAATAGGTCTGCGTTTAGCAAAGAGAATACACTGGTTCCCAAACAGAGGTGGAGTAGCAAGTGGTGGTTGCCAAAACTCCAAAAGGCGCCACGAGGCTCTTTTGATTTTAAGTGGTGTGAGAGGAAAATGTCATGAATGTATTTGCATTTAATGCATCTCTTCTTTTTTTTTGCAACGCAATCAATGTAGTTCCAGGACTGGCTATGTTGGTCTGTTGGCCGGTTCAGATCTCAATAAGCATGATATGACTTGCCATGGATTCATGAAGACATTCGTGATCCCCAGAGGATGAAAGCTCTCGGCTTAAGGGGATGGCCTGACCTTCGTGCTCGCCATGAGGCCGATATCTGCTGTTCTCAGTGAGATGTCTCAACAACTATTGGACGAATTGCCATGAACTAGTACAGACATTTATTTCTTACTTAGGATGAATCGTTGCTATTTTGGTCATCTCTTACATTTTCTTGAACACCTTCAACCTATTCATCCATCCAATTTGGTATATGACAAATATCTATTGTTAACACACACAGGACTTTCACCCAGGAAACCTTGGCTTGTGTCATGTGAGCATTAAGCAAATGTGCTAGCATAAAGCTCACTAATTATATGTTCTATATTTGCTTAATCTATGTACAACGCGGCTAGACAAGTTGTGCATCAATAGTGGAGACTTCAGGAAACCCTGCTCGTGGCCAGGAAATACATAACATAATCTGCAGTAGAATAAAACCGTGCAGAATTGTTTAAAAAGTATCCAAAAAAACCATACGACAAATGTTTCTTTGATTGCATTTGCATTGGTGGATTTCACAAGTATCAGATCACAAATTAATGAAAATGTAATCCAAGTTATTCACTTCTTTATTTGTGTGCCATTGCTAATAGTTCTGTCTCGTTATTGTTTATATTGTATACAGAATGTACATAAATCTGGTGGATATTTTTTAAACATGCTCCTCAATGTTGACAGTCCGATTCGCAACTTGAGATGTGAGTCATCCAGAATTTTGAACCAATAAAAAGTCAAATCATTATCAGCCACTAACTGGATCCCAGATTGCATTTCGGCCAAAGCATTCTGCTTATTTTGCTCTACGCACAGACTTCTTATCTGCATTCAACGAGAGACTGATCGAATGCGATCAATACTAGTACGACTCAGGCTACGGAAGGAAACACGAATGCTTCCAATACAAAAATGATCTTAGCTCTTTGTGTTATTAGATATTCTATACATAGCCATGGATGGAAAGAAATGATCTATTTTCATCTCAATATTTCGTGAGGTGTTTGTGGTAGTGGGTAGGTGAACATAGAGCAACACACACATTTTATGATATTCTTGCCTTTGATTAAAAATGCATGTGGACGTCCACATTTGAACCCATGTGACTGAGAGCTGAAACTCCACCTCCAAAGTCTTGCCCTTCAGAGTCCAACAGTTTTTTGGTTCGAGCTTCTTTAAGACTGAACAAGCTACCCAACCCGTCGGTGGCCCTCCGCCGAATCTTCCACTCTGTATTTTTGGCCCGGCCAAATAAAGAGGTGCAGGCCTCTCTCCAGTCAAACAGCTGCCCTACTACACGCACACACACTAGCTCCACCAGCATAGTGGTGCTGTGTATGTATGGAAAGCATAACCCAGAGGGAGAGAGAGAGAGAGAGAGAGAGAGAGAGAGAGAGAGAGAGAGAGAGAGAGAGAAAGAGAGAGAGAGGGTATACAGACAGCATGGCGAGAGGTGTTCACTTTGTATGTGTTTCTGAGAGCTGATGAAGACTCTCAGGTGAGGTGAATGTATCTGCGTGGAGATTGAGAGAGAGAGAGAGAGAGAGAGAGAGAGAGAGAGAGAGAGAGAGAGAGAGAGAGAGAGAGAGAGCGAGAGGACCCGGGAATTGAGAGGACGGGAGGAAGGGAAGAGAGACGGGGAAAGAAAGGATATTGATTTCCACCTTAAAGAGGCAATCTCCGCTTCTCAGGAGCTCCGGGGACCAAAGTGTGTGTCTTCGCTCCTGTATGTGTGTGTGTGTGTGTGTGTGTGTGTGTGTGTGTGTGTATGTTGAGTGTATGATCTGTCCTGGGATCAACGCTGAGACTGGAGACGACAAGCACACACACGCACATACACATAGACACACACACACACACACACACACACACACTCAGAGTTCTGGAATGTCAATGGTGTAAAAAAGTAAAACAGAGAGCAGAGAAAAAGACAAAATTTAACAACTTTTCCAGTCGGGCTCCTCCACAGGCGTCCCATCACTCCAATTAGTCCTATTTTCCTTTTTTCCTCTGCTTCTTTAGAGACTTCTCACAGCTGTACTTCTCATCTGCTTTTCAGATGTAAGTCAGAGACTTACAGATCTCAAATGCTGCAGGTGCCCCAAAAGGGGGGTAGAATTCTTCATTAGGAGGTCTTTCCCACTCTCCAAGTCCTCGTACTCCCGTGAATCGATACCAAAGCCACTGATGTGACATTGCACAAAAAAACCCGCAAAGCCTTACAAGAGCATATTAAATATTAACATGCACCATACTCGAAGGACTCAAAAGTGACTTGAGAGAGCTCCCTAAGTTATGGAATAATAATTTGTATATCCCTAGCTTGATGTCACACATGTCCAGCAAATGCGTCAAAACCACTATCAGACAAAGCGTCAGCAAGATATCAACCACATCGCATTTTTTCCCAGCCCAAAACCTGAAATATGACTTACTTATGGATTAAATGATACTTGATTGGTAAGTACTGGTGCATCTGCTTGAGCAGAGCCCCTCTGTCGTGGAACCAGAGGTGTTTAAGGGCCAGGAAGAAAGTTAGGGCATTTTTTGTTTCAGTGGACATAAATCTACGGTATACAAAATCTTGTAATTTTACTTATTCAACGTCAAACTTTGCAGAGATACTGTTAACACATGGAGCTATTTTATAGAATAAAAAGCAATGAAATGCATAATTAAAAAGAGAATTTATTTTGTTTTCTGTGTTCTATCATCAACCAATAAACCAGTAACACAAGAGTTTTTAAATATTTATTGTTTTGTATTCTGTTGTATGCAGACAACACACTTTTTTTATTGTCTTAACTGGTCTCACAAGTGTTTTCTGTATATTACACCTTTGAAAAATGAATCAAATAACCCTTGTGGTTAAGGAGATATTGTGTGTTTGGTGATCCATTTTCTTGAACACCATCAACCTATTCATCCATCCTATTTGGTATATAACAAACATCTTAAAAAAACAAAAAACAAATCCTGTTTCTATAAAAAATAACATCCCCCACACAAACAAACTGCACTTGAATCAAATGCCGACTACAATTGATTGTGATGATGTATAAGCTATCAAAAATGTAAAAATGTAAAGAAAAGAAAGCATTCTGTTGGGAGTGGTCATGACTGTCGACTTATAAATGTAGGGTATTTCCACATTTTTAATCTGTTTCATAATAATTTTACATTTTACTTCTGGTATGGTTCTGCTTTTCACAAAGAAACCAAGAGCATGCGAACCATTGGGAATGTTTGAGAAAACTGGCTGGGGCTTTAATGTGGGTAAACAATTAAAGTGTAGAACAACACAACAAACGCACATTTTATATGAATGAAAGAGAAAGAATACAGAGTGATGGATGTGTTTTTCATTCACAAATAATAAAAAAGGACATACAAATTGTGTAATCCCTGAATGTTTGTGAATGCCTTCAAAGTTTTAAAAATAATAATACAAATAATGTATGCAATAATGTAAATAGAAACATTATTATTACTACTATTGTTATTTAGCGTTAGTTATCACTGTCGCCTTGATCTGCATCTTTAACTTTGTTATGTTGAGTCCTTGAATTTGCGAGAATTCGTCCTAAATAGTCCTCATCTTTTATGTAGGGTCAATATATAACATTCATAATAAAATAAAAGTCATATATATTGTGTGTGTGTGGGAGGGTTGGGGGGGTTCTGTAAACTCTGAGGTGAGGTGCTTTGCCAGTCAATTTCTGAAAACACAAACACCCAGTGAGTGAAGTGTTGGAGACCGCATGTATTTTAAATTTATGCTTGTGTGTGTGTGTGTGTGTGTGTGTGTGTGTGTGTGTGTGTGTGTGTGTGTGTGAGTGTGTGTGTCTATGTGTACGTAAGCAGTTCTGCTGCATGCCTACCTCTTACCAGTCCTACCTGCAGTGCTGTATGTGTGTGTGTGTGTGTGTGTGTGTGTGTGTGTGTGTGCGCATGTGTGTGTGTGTGTGTGTGTGTCTAAGCGCGCTGCACTTTAGAGTCTGTACGCTCATCTGATCCGGCCTGGCGAGCAGACAGAATAATGAGGTTGTGTTGTAGGACGAAAAAACAATAAGTTCCCTTCGAACTCCGTCTCTCTGTGACGGGGCGGTCCCGTCGGAGACAAACTGCAAGCCGCCGAGACCTAACACCAAAAATATTTCCACGTTAGTTTTTTTGTACCTACGGTTTTTGCCCCCGTGATGCAGTTAAAGTTCCCAGGGGACCATTACTTTAGCTGGCGTGTGAAATGGTCTCGGAGATGAATGCTTTCTCTGCATTACCTGGTGGCAGGGGAGAAGCAATGGATACAGTGTACAGATCCTGCAGACGCTTTTTTAATCTGGAGGAGAGAGAGAGAGAGAGCTCTCTGATCCGACCCAGCGGCGGGATTGAAAAATGTGAAAAGAGAGGATAGGGGCTAGCAGGCAGAAGACGAGGAGGCAACGGAAAAAAAAAAAGACAGAAAGAGGGACGGCAGATGTGCTATTATACTTTTAATTAGTACCACCGGAGACTAAAGTTGAACGTATGACTTTGGATGATGCTTTACAGGTTTTTCATGCTAATGAAAAATACTCTCAATTTGGCTGCAACACTAAATTGTGCTGGACAGCGGACGTCTGTCCCGAGCACCTCGTGAACAAGGGGGGGGCCAGACCGGGGGCGAGGGGGCCCACAAACAACGGTCCTCGTCCATGCTGAGGAGCGGGAGCCAGAGGAAGCAGATGCTCTCAGAGGTCAATGGCCAACTCAATTGGTTAAGTAGTGGTTTAAATAGCAAATAGACTCATGGATGATGCTCATATTGTCCTTAGCAGCCATTGTGTAGCAGCCAGTGACCTTGTGTGGTTCTGAAGTTCGGGCTGAATTAAAATCTTCCGTTTATGGAGGGAGAAAATATGCTCCTGCGGGTGCAGGCCAGAGTGCTGATTGGTATTCATTGTGGACGGAGAACAATATGCAACATCAACAAACCTGCTCTGCTCTGCAAAGTTATACACATTTTCAGCTTTTTTTGATGAGCTTGATGAACTTTACTACACCACCCAATACACAGGCGGCCGAGGAGAGTATGGTGGTCCATTCTTCAATGGCGAGGCTACGGAGGTTGTGGGATTGACATGAATAAACAAGGGTAAGCATGGATGTGTGGCATTCTGAAGTCAATGTCAAGGATCATATGCCTACTACAATTGATTGTGACGATTCATAAGCAGAAAAAGTATTCTGGTGCCACTGGTCAGTCAACTTATAAATGTTGTGTATTTTGACATTTTAAATCTGGTTCATAAATATCATATGTTAGTCCTGGTCTGGTTCTGCTTTTCAGAAAGAAACCAAGAGCAACGAACACAAAGTGCTTACTTTATGTTGACTAGACGGTTTTGACGATTGTCATCCTGTAAAAGTATACAATTCACTTTTAGTTTAGTTCACAATCTGAAAATATACAAACTATATTGTACACTTGGATGTTCATAATTTTTTTTTGCTGCTGCCCAATCTACTGTAGACTGACTCCATAGTCAGTTATACTCTGACTTAGTGAGAAGTACCTCATACAACCACACATCCAAACTATCTACGTCAGCTTGTGTTAGTGAGTGCACTATGGACGTCCCAATAGCATCCTGCAACAGAACATCAACCTGGCATTATTAGTTGGGTTACTAAGTCAATGGCACAGTACTCATCATGACCCACTAACAGAAACCCTCATGACGTCTTTGGCCTAACCGTGAACCTTTCCCCTCGTCCCATAGAGTGGTTTGTAAGAAATGGTCATATAACAAAGGAACTGCACGTTCTTTTAGATAGAAACCTACAGATTCTCCAGTCTCTTTGCGATTAGGAGACATGCTGAGTTTGTGTGTAAGATTAAACAGAGACAGTTCAATGAGAAGTCTGAATATAACAGTGAAACAGTAACTGATTAAGCGTAAATATTTTTTTTTTTCCCAACAGGATAGCACCCATCAGTTTTATGTTTATGAGTCTCTTTGATGAACCTCCCATATAAAAGTTCAGTGATTCTGTCAAAAAGGACGCAGGCTTGGTGAACTGGGAGTGGACAGTAGACCGTTGCTGCTGTTAAATTATGTGATAATAAGTCTAAAGCTCTATTCTCAGGAGACTGGTGCTGTACAGGACCTTCTAGTGGCCAGAGGTCTGTCATTTGGAGGCCTGTCATTTGGAGGTCCACACAGGATGAGAAACATCCCTGAACCCGATGTGCATACATGTTTTGTCTCAAAAAGAGAGTCTATCTGAAAGGGACGAAGCGGGGCGGGTCCTAATTGTAACAAAGATAATTAGAGCAGATCCAAAATGTGGTTGACAAAAAAGACCAAACTATATATCAACACCAAGGAGGATGAAAGGCTTGTCGCTTCACCGTAACCCAAAATAATATAGTCCCTTGCCCCAAGATGCTTATTTGTCTTCAGCCGATGGCTTCCAAGACTGAAGAACTCCCAACACCTCATATGAACACAAACACTGACGTTGTCTCAGAAGTGTCAATCATATAGTGAAACTTTAATGAGAGCAACAATACACTAGGTCAGTGTTTTGTTAGTTAGTGTATGTCTAATATATGAGGTTGAGTTCCTCAATCCCTAATTATAAGGCAGAAGTATTTTGAAACTGTCTCAGCCATTAACTAACATCTTCTCAAGGTTATGATTAAGTATTGCACAAGAAAGCGCTGAAAGAATAGCGGAATGGTTGCAGTACATAACTGCAACGCCTATAGTTCAAATAGTCAAATAAAATTGCAAAAGGTCAGAACAACATACTATGGTAAGCCCTGCAAAATCAATTCTGCAGTCAATCAGACTTTTTAAATTCCATTATGCAGTGAAACATGTTTTGTGTTGGACATTGTTTGCCTGAGAAAGCATTTAACGATATTCTGGCAAAGTAGCCCCGCCCTAAAGCATCCCCTGCTTTATGGTCTATCATGGACCATCATTTACTAAATGAACATCATGCTGTATTAAAGAAGAACTTGAAACTAGAGATTGAGACATAAACTCATGTTTAAAATGTTTACTGAGGGAATAAATCAAGAGAGAAATAAGAGTCATTTTCCCACAGACTTCCATACAACCAGAGGAGTTACCCCCTGGTGGTCAGTAAGGAGAATGCAGGTTTAGGGCACTTTTCAGACCCAGAGGTTGCCTCCTGGCTACAATATTAAACATTAAGGCATCAGTAACAAAAAAAAATCAACCAATCCATTAATATAACAAGAATGATTTTGCTACATAATGACTACTTTGGATACTTTAAGAAAATTTCTTTGACCTATAATTAACAATAGTACCTTTTGATCACGTTAAGACTGCAGCGAATGCACCACGAGCTAAATTAGATCATTTCAAATCAGCCTGTTTCTGTCCTCCCGTGTGCCGTGGACCGGCCATATGATTTAGTGGCTGCAGGATTTGGCCAATCTCTGTGGCACAGGCAGAGTTATGGGCCGCAGACAGCCCCAGTGTAGTGTGTCAGCGCCGAATCGATGGACACATCTAAATATAAACTTGTCTCATGTAACGCTGACAAAATTGTCATCCCGTTTTATTTTTTTCAATAAAAATCCAGCCATCCGACGGCAGCGTCTGTGTGTGTGAGAGTGTGTGTGTGTCTGTGTGTGTGAGAGAATGTGTGTGCGTGTGTCTGTGTGTGTGTGAGGGAGAGAGAGAGAGAGAGAGAGAGAGAGAGAGAGAGAGAGACAGTTGGGTCGACGATGAGCGTTCATGATGCCGCTGCACTGCTGGGTTTTGACTGAGCCATCACTCAGAAAGGTAGAGATAAAGGGAATATCCCTCCCTCTACACACACACACACACACACACACACACACACACACACACACACACACACGAAACATGGTTTGAACAGTCAGGTGAGGCCCATGGCTTTGGGCCAAACTGATTTTTTTTTGTGTGTCTACAAGGACTTCTTCCTTAGGCTGAGAATAGCATTGACTTGCCCTTTGTTTCACCCAGATATATAACTGTCTCAATGCCAAGGTCATGTGACAGTTTCGCGGCGCCTCTCTTCTTCGGGCCCATCCTCGCTCGATCTCAGCTGTGCCGTCGCATTACGGCAGGACAACAACCAATGAGAACAATGTTAAATCAAGGCAAGTTTCAATTATCCCTGATGTCAGCGAACGTGTGCCTTGTCTCTCTCGCTGCCGTTCGCCGCTATGCTAATGCACCGCTATGCTAATGCACCGCCGGTCGGTGGGCCGGAGGAGGGCGACGAGTGGGGGGTGGCGGGCGGGGGCCTCAGAGGGGACTTGGGGAACAAGCTGGTGACACATTGATGGATCTCGCTCCTGCTTCGCATAATCATTCTCCTGGCCACTCGGGGACAGAGAGAGAGGGAGGGAGAGAGACAGAGGCCGGAGACAAAGAGACGGACAGAGGAAATAGAAAGCCAGAGTGGGGGAACAGAGGAGGGGGAGGTAGGGAATGAAAACGGTCGAGAAGCAGAGAGAAAGCCAGAATGCCAAGCGGTGCATTATTCTCCGGGGGGGGAAGAAGAGCAGAGAGAGCTGAGCGATGCAAAGCACTCGAACGAAGCGACGGGGAGGGAGAGGGGGAGACGGTGAAGAAGGAGAGAGAGCACGAAGTCAGAGGGTGAGAGAGAGCTTGTAAAGAAGGGCCGAGGGAGCTGAGCGTGTCGAGGGCTGGTAGAGATCAGAGCCGCAGCTGTGCCTCGCGATAGCACCGCTTGTGTTAACACGCTACCGCGCTCCCCCCTCGTACATCTGTTCATTCATTCCCCTTTCGCTCGCAGCCGGGCCGCCGCCAGGTGATCATTTTCTCTGTGAATTAGGACTCCCGGCAGAGTACAGTCCATTAGGGCGGATCGCTGCGTATCAGTGTCTCTCACAACCAATTGAGCGTGAGAGAGCGAGCGCACACAAAGTAGCGGCTGTCGCCGAGAGCCGGCGCGGCGTTCTACAAATGTGATGCTTGTTTAGTTTTTTTCCCACGTCTTGCTGCTTTAGAGCAATTGCATTAGTTAGCCAATTTACACTGATTGAAAATGCCGTATAGCAATTTGTGTTTGTTGTGTACTTTTTGGCCTTAGTTTATGTATTTGCTCTAATCTATAAATGTTGTAATTTTACATTGACCATTTTGAAAAAAACTGTACACACATAGTAGCTGTATTTCCCTCATATCCACCAGTGTCAGCTGTACCTGTTTGTGCTACTTTGCACCACCGAGGCATTTGGTATCTCGTCTTCAACTGGTAGGCTGGTTGGTTGGTAAGTACTGAAGCAAGGCTTTATAGTCCCGTTGACGTGAATGTTTAAGTATCTTAGGAATAGTGTGTAACATTCAGGGAAAATAATTGTCAGGAATAATATGCAAAACTATGTTTTCATTATGGAGCTGAAACTAAGAATCGTTGTGTTTTATTTAGCTCAGGAAAAGCCATTTATGTATAGGAAGCGGGTCCTCTTCCACGGAGTCGGCCATCTTGCAACGCCATGTGCAAAACGATAACCGGAGGGTGTCTATGTTCCCACAGCCATACGTTGCCTCAATTCTAGGTTCTACAAGCCTCTCACCGGGCCGGTCCGTGGGTACCTTGGTACTGGCCCACGCAAAAAGAATGAATGAACAAAATAAATAAATTACGGCTGGGCAAAGTTGAAAAAAAATTACTGATTGATTGCATGATTTTTCTGCGATGAATCGCATTATGCGCCAAATTCAATAATGAAGTAAAAACTAGTGTATTGCACGCTTTTATTTTAAAGTAATGTTATTAGAACAAAATGTCAGGCACTCTGGACAAACAGCAAGTTGACATACATACATATATAGTATATAAATCAGTTTACTGTTTTTTTCTGTTAAGAGGTTACGCAATATGTTACCCAAAAATAAAACTTAAAAGTCTGTTTCAACTATGCCGGTGTTCTGGATTAAAATCAAGGCAGAATATACTAAGATCGCCAAAAAAACATTGAAAACCTGCCTCAATTTTCAATATCCTGTCTTGGTGAATTGGGTTTACGTTACGGAGTCGAAGGGAAGACCGTTCGCCGGGGGTCGCTGTCTCCCATCACACCGAGATGAGACCGGCTCGTAGCAGAGAAACCGGCTCAGGGCTCCCACTAATTTGGCATAATTGTGAGTTGTATTTTCATGCACTTTATAATTGTTTTTATGCCGGTCGTATCATTTTATTACGTCATATTTATTATGTCATATTTATTACGTCATATTAATCGACCACACCGTGAAGGCCGGTGGCTGAAGATATTGTCTTACACAAAACTGGTCTGTGGCGTTAATTCCCACAGCCCTATGTTTTCTGAACTCTTTGTTTCCTCAGCCCTACGTTCCATCAGATAAATACCTCCGGCGGTGCCATGCCATTGTTCTGACGGTCGATTATTTCGAAACACCATTAGTTCTATAAATGTCCCGAATGGACCGAAAGATCATTATTCCGAGATGTCCTTACCGGTGTTCTACGTATCAATGGGTTTTCTGAACATCGGAACATCTAATGGCTAATTGTTATGCAGGATGACATCGACGTACCTTCCCGGTTGCAGTATTTTTGTTCCTAGTATGGCAAAGCCTTGACCCTCCTACACTGCCTCTGATCGGCTTAGCCTAATATTCATACTCATTAGCATTAACATGATCAATAAGTCCGATATCTACTTTCTTTTTTGATCTGTTTTCACCAACTGAAAATAATGTGGCTTTTTAGTTACGAAATGCAACACGTCAACCAATTTCTTGCAAAATTGGTCTGCTCGCAGTGCGGTGCTGGGAAGACAGGATTTAATTGATTGTTGGAGTTTAAAAACTTAATTAGACATAGTTAAATATTTAAATTGTGGTTGCAAAACCGAAGTAAACACTTATTTACAAATAGATCTTAGTGCAGCTTTAAATATCTTAACTTACTCGAGAATGTTCTAGAGTTGACTGATGTTGAGCTTCTTTTTCCCCAACATGCATTTATAGATATAATGGAACATCGTAGTTTTATAGGTAGCTAATAATTTAAATGTTTACATTAATTCAAGTGTTTAGCAGAGCAAAATGAAAAAGTTCACATTCTCACTGGAATCCCAGGTTCTTCAGTTGCAGCACAGTTCAGGGCAAATTGCAATTGAACAAATGTCACTTTGTTCAAATGTCCTGAAGGTAACGGACAGTGGGAGAGGCTAATTACATCCATGTGCCTGAGTGCGTCTGTGTGGGGGAGAAGAAAGAGAGACGAAGACAGAGAAAGAGAGATGAATAAAAGTAGAGCGCTAATCCAGTGATGAATCTGTGTGTATTTTGGCGCTGGCAGCCCTGATTTATCACCAACACTTTATTCAAGGTCCTGAAATTAGTAAGTCGCTCCACGAGACGGAAACCCCGACTTCAGAGATGGTGACAAACTGGGTGTCCAGCGCTTCTCTCTACGTGCACGCATTTAATGTGTTCATCGCGCGTGGGTTGCTCAAGTCTGCATGCAGCGGGAGTCTCGCTGTGTTTTCTTAACGCTTGCCGCCGGGCGAAGGAGTGCAGCCAGACCAGCAGCCATGAACAAACCTAATGGAAACACTTTTTACCCACGGAACAAAAGTTTCTTCAAGGTGCACACATCCACTTCCCCGGAAGACGAACAAAATATTAACAGAATGACAGAGCGAAGCCGACTGAGGCTATTATAGAGGAGAAAGGTGAGAGCGCCGGGGGACTGGGGGCGGGGGTGTTGCTCCTGAGGACATTATGTGGAAGCGGGCACGCTGATGAAAAGGCTGCAGGGTACTGGCTGGGAGAATTTGTTGAGATATAGGTGCGATACAGCAGGCCTTTAGGCTCAGGGCGGACGCTGCCGGGGCTGAGGCCGTGAGATAATATAAAGTGCCTTTCTACAGACTGAACTCCTCTCCGCTACCGGGGGTACTGTGGTGTGTGTGTGTGTGTGTGTGTGTGTGTAGCGGGGAGGGGGGTCATTGAGCCAAATGAGCTTTTGTGCTCATCATTATGCCCTTAAAGTTGTAAATTGCACTTGTCGCCCAATCCGGAGTTATTGTCCTCTTCAGCGAGGTTGGTTAACCTGTCAACAAATAAAATGCTGAGTTGTTTCTGTTCTTGCGGACGATCTCAGAGGAAAATCGATTGTCTCATGCTCACACTGTAAATATATGTATTTATTTAATTTGATCTCGATTTCAAAGTGAATCTGGAGGTTTTTATTAAGCTTTTTTCTTTCTGCGTTTTCGGCAATTTGTGTGCGGTATATCAGAACAAAACTTAAGTAACCCTAATTTCAATCATTATGTCATGCAAGTTGTAAAGTTCACAAACAGCAGAGGAGTTATCTCGCTCTGCATAATGAACACTAACTGTATACCGGCTACTGGATACATTTATGTACAATACACAGGAGTTCTGTGTCATAAAGCTGTATTAACGTTTCTGTTCCAAAACAACCATCTATAATAACACAACATAAACACATTTGAACGTACCATTATCAGTTGTAGGTTATCCATGAACACACTGGACACAAGCAAGGCTCTTATATGCATCCATGGTCTGTGGTCTGTTGTACAACTATTATTGAGATCCTTCGCATGAAAAAGTTTAAGATTGTTCAAAAAGAGTGCAAGATTCTTCCCACTTACATTTATGTCCAACGCTCACTTTCTGCTCCTCTGGGAAGCAAGTCAAACAGTAAATAGTTATAACATACATATTTACAATATGTAATAAAATTATGTTTGGTGGTTTGCGCGGCACTTGATCCACGCATGTTTCCCCGTGCTGCTGCGTGCTGATGTTCTCATCAACACAAGTTCTCTGGCCGAACTTCCTGCACCAGGAGGTTCCTCCGGTACCCCGTCATGACGACTCACAATTAGACTCAAAAGGTGGAACCAATACCAGCATGGCTGTCCCGGCTGTTGAACACACAATAACATCCCGGCCCAGACGGACCCTCCTGCGTTCAGCAGGTCAACTCTGCTCGTGTTCCCGCTGGATGAGCAACGCTCTCTATGTTGCTGTTTGTGGGCTCCGTCCCCAACCTTTGAATGCAGCGGTTGGACTGCCGCAGAGCATTTAGGAAGAAACAGAATCGGCACAAATGCTCAGATTTATTTTATTTACTTGTTTATTTCGCAGGGACGATGAACAGTAAAACTGTTAGTGAGCCAAAGAGGCTAATTTTGATTTGTTGCCCCTGGCCAGATTTTTTGATGGCAGCCTGAAATTACATTTACAATAACATAACTAACTAAGATTCATCGATATAGACAGATAATGTCTTTTACCACCTCTGATGAAGACAAGCACACAGCTGCTCGCATTAAGGTTGTCCTATGGAGAGCCCGAGTCCCCAACGGGTGTGTGACAGTGTGAAGGGTGTGTGACGCGAGCACAGCAGAGCAATGATGTCAGCTCGATATTTGTTTTGAAATATTATCACTTTATTCCAGTGGCGGGCCTGGGATTTTCTACCTGCGATTCAGTCTCAGTCGATCAGCTGTTCAAATACATATAACTTAATTATAAAAAAAGATTTAAATGTCAAAATATATAGCTATAACTTTGTGATTCTGTTTAGGCGGCCAGAGAAGGCTTAGCAGGCCCTGATGGCCCACCACTACTTTATTCACATTGATGTACAACTTTTTGCATCACAATATCACTTATCTGTTTAAATCAGAGGATTTCTCAGAGATCACAGATCTATGTTCTCTGTCCCACACAGAAACAGAAAACACAATAGGAGCAGACATCTTACTAAAACACACGTTTATGAATAAATCAAAAGGAAAGCACGGCTCATGGAGGTGAGCGGCTGCCATGAGCACATTCACAAGAGAGTAGTTCCAGAAGAGAAGAAGGAGTCATGACGACATGTGCTAAAAGAGAGAAGTAGAACTATATAAAATAAAAAATGCAGGACACTGCATTATATTTCATTCCATTTCTAATTGTCAATGAAGTTTCCCAGGACACTTTACAGACAGAAGACCTCACAGTAACTTCCTCCTGCAGTTGTTTCACATACAAGGTGCAGCTGCAGCGGCAGAGACAACATGTTCAGAACTACGTGGATCAGTCAGGACATTTGGCTTCATCAAATGTGACAGAATCATGCCTCGTTTGTAAACTAAAACACAACATTTAAATATGGATGTGTGCGGACGATGTGTGCGGACTCTCTCTCTCCGCCTGGCTGTACAGGAATGGGCGAGAGCAGAGGGTGCTGGGAGAAAGAGATTAATGGACACCAGGAGAGGGAAGTGCGGAGAAGTATGTGGGCAGAGCCGAGGTGTAGTGATGGAGGGTGGGAAGGACGGGCGGGGCAGGTAAATGAGGGAGCGGCTTGTGGGAGTAGGGGGAGTGCAGTGGGCGAGGTGCAGTGGGGGTAAATCCGGATATCAGAGATTGCAGGTTCTGTGTGGAGATGGATCGGCGCTGGCCGGGCCGCTTTGTACCCGCTATCAGTTGTGAGACGAGGGCCGAGAGAGAGAGAGAGAGAGAGAGAGAGAGAGAGAGAGAGAGAGAGAGAGAGAGAGGAGGTGGACGCTTGGAGAGAAGACAATGAGAGGAAGAGCGAGGAAGAGTTAGAGGAGGCTCAGAGGACAAGGAGAGGGATGGGAGGGAATGAAAGGGAGGGGGAAGGGAAGGGAAGGAGGAAGAAGAGGACGGTTGTGGAAGAAGAGAAAAGTAGAATACGGGGGAGGTTTGAAACAGTAAAAAAAAAAAAGCTTGCCAAGTTTCAGCATATCCTCCACCGCTCTCTCTCTCTCTCTCTCTCTCTCTCTCTCTCTCTCTCTCTGCCTCTCGGTCGTATGATTTACGAGCCCAGAGCTCCAAAACACTCTCAGACACTGTCTTCCAGCACTGTTGATGATGTGGGTATTTATACACACACACACACACAAACTTGTGCAGGAGAGCGGGAATCTGCAGTGTGTGTGTGTGTGTATTTGTGTGTGTGTTTGTTAGTGTACTTGTGAATCATAGATTTCCCCTGACTTAACCCAATTTCTGTGCCCTCAAAATGCTGCCCAGTGACTTTGACAGCATCAGCCCCTTTACAGAGGGTTCTGCAGTACAGTAACAACACACCACACACACACACACACACACACACACACACACACACGCACACACAGACAGGACTACTGTGAGTGCTCTGTATTTATCCCCAAGGCCGCGATGGTTGTGCCGGCCACTTGACAGCTCTAAACACGACGGGGCTGCAGGACGGAGAACAACATTCATTAGGAACCTTTTGACCTCTTCATGGACTCTCCGTGTCCACGCGGCGGCACAGCGAGTCCTCCTCTGCCGCACACTCTGTCTTGCGAGTGCCGCACCCCGCGAGACACGGAGAGCAGAGGAGGGGAAAAGGAAAGAAAAAAAAGGAAAAACTTTTCCATAAATCTTCTTTTACGGTTTCCTCACATCATGTAATTCCCGTCCTAAAACGGAACCTTCGTGAGTAAAAAAAAAAGGTAAACAGCAATCACAGACGATGCATGCTCTTTACACGCCTGTAATATAATACTTAATTGGTTTTAATTGAGCTTTTACTTATTCACAACCCGCCGTAGACTCTTTTCTCCTTCCCCTCCATGTATGGGAGATAAAGCTTTATTAATATGTGCGGTGTCTCTCCCACACACCTCATTCATTATAGATAACCTTACAGGACTGGTAGTGGGAGAGGATACAGCACTGTGGGGGGTAGAGGGTGGGGAGGTTTCAGGGGATTTGGGTGATAACTGAGCAGGTCTGAGTGCAGCTCTTTAAAAGGGAGCGATCAATGTCTCAGCGAATGCCCTCGGCTGCACGGACATATTATTTGAGAAATATTTTCATATTTTTCTTACTGCTGGCTCTTTGGTGCATAAGGCTCTGCTTATAAGACATCCATTGTGTTCACTGTACTCCCTGCTTACTTACTTCAAAGCCAGCTTAACCTGTGAATTGGGGCCCTGTATATTGTTTTACAGCCGTATGGTTTTAATTTAATATTCAACCCTATACAGTAACATTAAAAGTCAATTCAAAACCTTTAAGTTATGCTTCAAATCTGAGCGAAACAAAAAGTACACTTTCCCAGTGTTCATGTATCTCTTAGAAGTATATGTTTGTTCTGTATTTGTCATGCTTTTAGGTTGTTGAAAGTCATCTTCACAATTGCATCTTGTTTTTTATGAAAGGGTTTGTAAACAAAAGTTGTGTTTTGAGCATGCAGAACAAAACATGGGTTACACCACGACACACGTGAAAGGGCAGAAAGAGAAAACATTCCTCTCACAGTCCAGTAAGAGTATAAGGAATTGTTGGTTACTGGTAACTGGAAGATTAGCATCAAAAAGGAATGAGATCCTGTTTCTGTCTGAAGTGCACACAGATGCCAGGAAAAAGATGGAATAATAACAGGTGTGATAATATTAATAGCTATTCTTTAAACATCACAATACAAATAAAAGGTTAAGTTAGGTTTAGCAGTATTGGAATTTGACCCATGAATATCTGATGTACAAAACATGTACAAACAAATCACAGTGTAAAACTATTCTAACACCACTTAGTCCACCAAAACATTTAGAGCCCAAAAGCACTGATGAGTTTCAAGAATGAGCTCGGGTCATTTATGCAAATTAAAAAACAACGGTTATTATGGAGGAAATAGTTACAACAGTATTCTCCCCTGATATGTAACACTGTGGGGACTTTGAGTAAACACAAGTTTTATTTAAGTAATTCTTCTTGCTTTGGGGCCAAAACTATTCCAACTGTAAATAATACATTTAGTGTCTGAATTATACTCTTGTTGTCTCATAATCATCATCGAAGGAAAGAAAAAAACATCAACAAAACAGGTGTGTCCAAACATTTGACTGGTACTGTAAATTATTACGTCAAATCCATGGACTGTAAAAGAGAAGGGAACGTAGTCATGGTGACGTCACCCGCTGGGACATTTAGAAGCTTCGAATTCCACGATTACGCAGTCGCCATCTTGGATTTCCGTCATCGTCATGTTTTTTTGCAGCCAAGGAAGCCGGTAGCAGCAGCCAGCTTTCAATCACAGTAAGCCCCGCCCTCAAGCATACCCTGCTTTATGGTCTGTTTGACTCTAAATGGATCATAATTTACTAAATGAACATCATGCTGTATTGAAGAAGACTTAAAAATAGAGATTGAGAAATAAACTCATGTTTATGATTTTTTACTGAATATGAAAATCCACTATGCCAATTATTATTACACACAAATACATTTAACTTAAGGTTTACTGACTTAGCAATAAGGTTTTAGCCAGACAAAGTCTTACCCTTTAAGATATTCATATGCATAATATAATAATCAGAACACATATAAAGATCTGTATAGTGACTTACAAGGTCAAGTAGCATGTGTTTGCATTATTGTTATGCAGACATTTGAATATTTAGGTGTGCTTATAACTACAATTATAATGACTATAACACATTGTATAATGTATACAAATAACTTCTAAGATACAATAATACATGTTAGAATTGTTATGAAGCACTGCTTAGAACTCTATTCATACAGAGCTATGAGCAGGACTATCACGTATATTATGCTTCAAGTATGTTTATAATGCATGACAGATATGGGTGTCATAGAAAGTGCTGCCGTGATGGTGCTTTAACAAAAGTGACAGCGAGCGAAGTGAAGTCAGCCGACCGCGACGAGAGGAAGTGAGCGCTGCGGCGGGAGGAAGACTTCCAGCATAATTCAGCGTCACGGGCACAAGGTCTGCAGAGGAGGCTCTGCTGCGCTGCGTGGGACATGTGAGGCGGGGAAGTTCGAATCAGCAGCATTTGGCGGCCTGACGGGTCGGGATGTATGGGAGCAATAAAGGCTGCAGGAGTTACGGAGTGCGCCTGCAGCGCACACAGGCCCCCGGAGAGGAGAGGGAGCTATCAGGGCTCCGCTGTGGGAGAAGGGCTCCGAGGAGGCTTTTAAAGGTCAAGGGTCGGGCGCTGCAGACGGGCCCGAACAACCCACTGTTTTTCATCTCGCTGGCTGCGTTTAAGCGACTTCAGCCGTGTTTGATCTCTCTCTCTCTCTCTTTTTCTCTCTCTCTCTCTTTCTCTCTCTCTCTCTCTCTCTTTCTCTCTCTCTCTCTCTCTCTCTCTCTCTCTCTCTCTCAGGAGACCTGATCAAACTCGCTGGATCACATCCACTGCTCAATATTTTAAGGTCAAAATTATCATTGATGTCAGCCAGCGAGCCAAAAGACTGGTCGCTGCCACGCTGGAGCTTTTTAATGGAGCCTAATAATTATCATGCATTGTAATCTGTTTATATAACTCATAAATAGCCACGATGCTTTATGACAATAATCATAACACAGTCTAAAGCATTGTATAGTGACTGATACAGTGAAGAATCAGGATACATCATCTGGTGCAAGGACCATAGTGTATAATCATTATAACCCTAACCCTATGAAAACATATTATTGAATCTATATCAACACAATATGCCAATTTTTCATGTTTCACTTAATCATATTAGAATTAATTTTAACATCAATGCACTATAGAGATTCAATTGTTTGAAAGGGTCATTACAAAACACTTGCAAAATAGGATCCCTGCAAAAAAAGGGCAATAAGTGGCAATGATGAAGTTGTATGACATTTGACCTTGTGAGTCATTATAAAGTTATTTATGATGTGTTGTAATCATTGTTATAAAGCATAATTAGTGCTTACAACTATTATTGTGAAGTACTATAAAAAGATTGTAATGCAGTCTAACTGTATTCATAACATTATGGGTGTTATCCAAAGTGTTATCGCTAATGACCCTTTATTATATGGATTTGCATGTAACTCCAGGCTTTATTAATGCTGACTTAATATTTGAGCAATGCTTTATAGATTGACTATAACCCATAAATAAGCCCAACATGTGGATGCAAGCTTGTAAATATCTCTCGAACTGGTCTAACAGGTGTGTTAATGACCACTGAGGATCTGAACCAACTTATTATCAAATAAAAAACTAGATATATTGAATAATAAATGATCATTATTAAAGTCATTAGACGCAAGGATGCCTTATTAAAAGTGGTAGCCACAATAACTGTGTTTGTCCCATTACTGCTGTGCCTCAGAGGCGCTTTGAGCCAGTTTTTTTTAGTTTTCCTGACAATCGGCTCACAGCACGTCTGATCCACTGCATTACTGAAGCAGCCAATATACTACTGTATTTCTGCTGGAAATATATTCTGTGTGTGTGTGTGTGTGTGTGTGTGTGTGTGTGTGTGTGTGTGTGTGTGTGTGTGTGTTTTAAAGGAGAGACTGCAATTTGTATTTCACGCCACCATTTAAAACATTTCATGGACCACCCACAATCTTGTGCAATACTCTTTTTTGGGAAATATCATTTCTGCTTGCTCTTCAGCTAGTATTTATGTTCATTTTCCACTCCTTCTCTGACCCCTGTTGCAGCATCAAGCGGATGTTCACTTGACCTAACTAAACCATAACTCCGCTTATTGAGGACCTATTTAAAGGATCCATAGGTTTAAACTTAAAGTGTCAAACTGCATTTTTGCTGGTCAAACAGTGCACCACAATCTGGTGCAAAGTTAGACGTTATGAGGTGTAAGTTTCTTAATTAATCACAGTGTTTTTGGACCTGACATGGATAAAATCAATCAGTGTCGCCTCCCATTCCTTAAAAAGCTCAGTGTGCCGGCACATTGCGGTTTGAAATGGCAGATTTGAAAGAGTAGAGAAGCAAGAGGTTTTCTGCAGCTTCTGAAACCGACAACTACGGACTGAGGAAGGAATTTTCTTTGTGAAATCAAATCGAGCGCAGCATTCGAATGTTTAGGCCGGGGTTACCTAGCGAGTGACAGGTTGCTACGACAGTGTTGTCTGATCATTGAGTTGTTCTTGTCTCTGAACTCTGTTTTCAGCTCATGGAAGTTCATTTTCACATTTGACTCGACTCGTAAATGTTCTGTCCATCCTCTATTATCACTTCTGGATCACAGATGGTGACGGCCAAAATGCCAAACTCAATGCTTTGAAAACCGTAGTCGACAAACCGATGGTCGGAAGTCCCAATGACCACGTCCACTTCTTACATGGATTTATTGTAAGTCGCTTTTGGATAAAAGTGTCCTCTATAATGTAATGTAATACAAACTATGCACCAACACGCCCACTGGCGCACAGATGGGCTTGTGGCTTTTCACTTTAAACTTCCAAACTGAAACATTTGACATTGTTTGCCTTCATTTTGGGCGTAACACGCGTTCGATGACCTGCAGACAGTCAGGCCAGGTGATCATGTTAGACATACAACAAAACTCATCCATTCTCCTACACTCGGTTTTCTTCTTCTTTTTTTTTACCCTTCTGTGGCTATTCCTATCTCTTTAGTCCGCCTCTTTCCCTCTCAGCTCCCTCATCCCCCACCTCTGCGTCTTCGGAGCCGGAGCTGAAATGTGATGCTGTCAGCGGCTGTAAGCAGAGCTCCGTCACCGGGGCTCTAACAGCCGTACGGTGGCTATTTTAGCGCGGACTCCCGACTGGTTGTAGCTGTCACGTCTGATGCCGAGGGAGGCGCTGATCGCTGCTCTCGTCCCTCTGCACACTTACTACACTGCTGCTTTCAAGCTTCAAACAGACTCCACACACACACACACTCGCACGCTCGCACACACCCGGATGACCTCTGCTTTGGATGAGCACACGTACACTAACATGCATGAACGCACGCCCTTATATGGTACACGCGCAATCACACACGTACACACAAGCGGTGTGCACAAATGCACGGGCATGCAAGCACACACTAATAAGTGCACACGAAGCACACCGACGCTCAAACACACACACACACACACACACGTGGTGCGCAGCAGCGCCGCAGTAAGGTCGCCATGCTGCCATTACTTACAACGCTGAGCACTCACTTCTCTGCATCCCCCTCCCCCCCACACACACTTGGTTCTCCTCCTCCTCCTCCTCCTCCTTTCTCTGAGCATCTTATTTCCTTTTTATCTGACTGACTTTCTCTTCTCTCTCACCTTCCCATTTTTCATTCATTCCCTTGTTCATTTAGCTCAGTGATTTATTCTTCATGACTTCCAGTTCTCCCCACTCTCTCTCCCTCCTTGTTCTCATTATGAGCTCTCTCTATCTTTCTCTCTCCCTCCCTCTCTCTCTCTCTCTCTCTCTCTCTGTCTCTCGCTCTCCACCCCCCCCCCCTCCCCCTTACCTGACTCTCCTTCCCTTACTCAGCCACTCACATTCACACCAGAGTGGCTCTTTTGTGTCGAGAGGATCGTATAACCCTTACACGCTATTTGAAGTGTTACAGCCCTCTCGCCCTCCCCCGCCAGGTCGAGTCCACCTTCTTCTGGCCCATGGAGAGCGAACGGGCCCCGGCGATCCCGAGCCGCTCGTGTCTCTATCCCAGAGGCTTCGGCGGATCACAGGAGAGATAGACCTGAAAGCCTTCCTCGCTCTCAGAGCCAACCGACTTCTGCTGTTGAATACTGAGAGCGCGGACAGCACTGACTCACACAGATACAGCAGCGCACACACACTCACCTGAGAGCCAGCATTCAGTGTTAAACTGGGAAGTTAAATAAAGGTCTCTGTGTGACCCTGGCCTTTTTTTTTGTTCTTGTTTGCATCTGTTACACATTTTTGTAAAATTCTGCCTTGAAAAAGCAGGTTGATCTGAAACTTAACTCAGTTACTGAGTCAAAGAGCAGAACTGGGACACGATCAGTTTATTCAAACAGAGCAACTTTAGTCGTCGAGGTAGCGAACCGTTCATCACTAATATCACTTCAAATTTACGTGTTCACACACTGGGACTCAAACAGCCGCCTCCATGTTGAAAGTCCCGTGTTTGTTTGGTTTGACCCACTACTGGGTAGCATATTCATGTGAGTTCACATCGCAGTACGAACAGACTACTTGTGTAAAAAGCACAAATGCTGTTGTTATTCCACACTAAAAGACTTATATATTGTTGTCTTTCTGTCATTTGGTGAGGCCTGCCCAGGCGCCTTGCTCAGTTGGTTCTGTGTTTGATTCACAAATCAGTTTTGCAAGTGTCATTTCCCGCATGTTACATGCATACACTGTCCTGTCAAGATAAACTTCACAGGATGTTGGTTCAGCTCCGGAAAAGATTATGGTTTGGATAAAAACAAGGATGTTTCTTACGTGGTG
Organism: Clinocottus analis; assembly: GCF_023055335.1. Taxonomy (NCBI): domain Eukaryota; kingdom Metazoa; phylum Chordata; class Actinopteri; order Perciformes; family Cottidae; genus Clinocottus; species Clinocottus analis. The sequence goes on from NW_027176153.1 coordinate 6,726,505, forward strand.
CAGTAGGCTACGTTACGTACATGTTACAAGCTAAGTCCGTTACTTAGCTTACTAAACGGTACATTACAAAACAGATTTGCTATTTTTTTAAATTTTTATACAGAACACGAATGGCAGTCTCCAAAGTGAAAGTCTTTCTTAACTCATCTTCACACAACATCGCTCTTTAGACGCCGTCCCCTGACTTCCTCTCTAACTCTCGCCATATACGGCCACAGTCTGACGCGTGTCCGAGCTGCCAGACAAAGCTCTTCAGCCGACCACAGCGGCTGTCGTGATCTTTTGAAGCTCCAAGCTGAACGGGGCGATGACAGGGAAGAGCTGTGTGTGTGTGTGTGTGTATTCACCTTGTCTGCAGCGTTGTTTGACAAAGAATGCAAATCGTATAGTGGGTGATCACGCCCACAAACACACACACTCACGCCCACAAACACATGCGCACACACACACACGCACACTCCAATAGTGCCACTCAGCCATCTGTTACACCCCTGTCCATGACCTAGTCCCTGCACATGATTAATTCCGCTTTATTCCACTTTATGCATTAAAGTCCATTTCATAAAGGTCAGCAAATGAGTGCCACAGGCAGGAATAGAGCGCTGCCCTCCCTCACCTCACCGCCCCTCCTCCCTGGATCGTTTTGTGGACTCAAGGCCAGTTTCCTCTCAGTGAGCTCATTCATTTCACTCAACATTCTGTTTTAAACCCCTCCCTTTTCTTTCATGGAAAAAATAAATAAATATGCAGAGCTGCGTTGCTACCCATTCAATTACTGCTAAGCCCTACTTGCCCAGCAAAGAGAAAAGGGGGATCCTAATTCATTAGGTGGGATTAAATGACGGTTTAAAAAAGCATTCTGGTGTCTGGGGAGAGCGGTGACTGCTCTAAGGAGTGGTAGGTAGCGGAGCGATGAGGGGTGTAATTCGAGTCCTCCGCATTTTCCGCCCTCGGATGTCTTCCTCTCACATTTCACGCCTGTTGGGCTGCCTCAGATGGACTTTTTTATGTCTGTTAAAAATGAAGGCGTCATCAGGCCCGACTCCTTCACAGATGCATGTCAAGCAAGGAACCAGATTGTGAATACTGTAGGTTTCACTGACAGCCCTGGGAAGCCCTGTATCTTCCAGAGGCAACTGGTTCAGAGTGAAGGATTTGTTCTGAATGCATTTGAAGACACTTCTTTCCCACATTGAGGCTACGCTAATCTAATCTTGATATTAACAATGGATCAAATGACTAAGTAACGGAAAGGAGTTGCTCATAGTGAATTACCACGTGACAGATCTCAGAAAAAAATGAGAGGGAATTTCTTGAACAAATAAAATAAACATCCAACATTCATATGTCATTTAGTGAGACCTGGCAGGGCAATCAGTGCATCTCTAAGGATGCCCATATTGGACTTTTAAATTCAATTAAAATCCATGTATTTTGTAAAGATCCAAAATTAGAAATTTGCCTCAGATAGCTGATGAAGTGATGACATGTTGGATGACAGTAAACTGCAAATGTTTAGCTAAAACTCAATTTGCGCTGCTTAGATATGGATATTTCCATCAAGATTTTGTGAAGAGCAATAAGCAAATCTAAAAGGACAGTTAGACAATACATTTCTGAAAAACATTATCAAAAAAAATGCTAATGTCTGCTTACTGTTTAGAAAAGCCACTTTTAGCCAGAACCGAGCCCCAGGAGACCGCAAGGCTTTTTACATGGTGACCAAACAGTAGAATAACAATTTCCAGGTCTGTCATGTGTCACAGTTTGGGCTTTTCTGGGTTCATGTTTTATGTTGAAAGTCGTTACCTCTTGTATCCTGTTCCCCTGCACTTCCTGCCCCGGTAATTTTGTCTGTTGATTGTCTGTGCTGTCTGCAGATTGTTTCCTGCTGTGTCCAATCACCCGCACATTCCCCTTGCATTTAAACCCTGTTTGTCTCCTGTCCCCTTGTCGGGTTGTACTGTATGAAACCGTGTGTTTACCTGTGTGTTCCTGTTTCTGTCGTTCTGTTCTGCTGGAATCCTGCTTCGGTTTTTGAGATTTGGAAAGAATAAATGTACTTTTGCTCCACGCATCAGCATTTGGGTCCACTCTCCAGTGACACATAAATACTTTTCCCCATTGACTTAAATTGGGAAAGAGATGTCTGTAACTAATAAAAAACACACAAATAGCCATTAATTCAATAATTTGGTCCTAAATGAAGAATTATCTTCCGTCCTCTGTTCAAGTGAATAAGAACGAGGTTGGACAAGGGGCTGGGAGGTGGGGCTAAAGGAAACACTGGGGCGCTTGGTCCATGGGTCCATGGACGCTGGAGAATGCCACCAGGTTCTGGTAATCGGAAGTTGAACATGTTTTGCTTGATTTTCTAAGCCGAATGATCAGGTGGCCGCCTCCAATGCTGGAACCAGTTTATACTTTATACATCCATGGCGTGAACATTCAGATGGAAAAATGCCTCTGTTCGGAATCTTATGACAGATAAAGCTTTTGCGGCAATGACCTGAGCCAGTCGCCAATCATCCACTACCATTAACTTCCTGGTGGATTTCTTCCTGTTGGATTAACGTGACTGCTGTATTTCAACGGTTGACCTTATGATTGTCGTGATGGAAGATGAATTAGTTTCTGTGAACAAATTTCCCCTTGGGGAATAATAAAGTGAATAAAGTATCTATCTATCTTTCCAGATAAGCCTTGAAACTTGTGGATCTCTTACTCAAACGGGACTCCCTGGATCATATAGCATTGTCCAGCCAGTGCCTGCAGCAACATGCCTTGAGCGCTTAATGCCAGTTGGAAGAATAAAGGGGCATCTCTGAATCAAGCAAAATAAAAAAAATAAAAACACTTAAGAAGACTGCCGGACTTGATTGATATCGATATGCCGTTATGCTTCACTCAGGTGGTTTTGTCCTGAGATCCTTAGATTCTATTTTCAGTCACAGCAAAGTGTGTAAATCATAGATAAAGAATACGATGCGGCACTCTAATTTAAGTTTTTATTGCGGTGTAGATGATTCGGGCAAGATGCCATCTTTCAGCCTGCTTTTCAGGCAATAATAGTGTCAAACCTCAATTAATATTCATAAATCGACAATACAACCATTCACACAGCTGTGTCAAGAATACCATCCCTCATGCACTGATTCACTCCCACTTCCCGAGATGGTGGCTCGGAGAAGAGCGAGAGGCTCTGCACAAACTGCTTTCTGGGTAATAATTTCTTTTTAGGGTCAGAGAAGAAGAAAAACAACCCCCACATAGATTCATATTAATTTTATGACCCGCTCAAATGGGGGGAGTTGGTCCTCCAGCTCCGGAATATTTGGGAAACTTGCTAAGAAATTCACTTGATGTTGTCTACAGTGTATTCAAGCTGGCGGTAGAGAAAGGGGCAAGGGCAGAGGGAGAGAGGAGAGGGATTTCACTTTTGCATTTAAGGAAAAAAAATATAAATCTTGACAGGGCCTGCCAAAAGCATTGCAATTCAACATCAGGGCAACATGAATACCTTCACAGAATTCCATTGTTAGTTATTAATGCTAAGATATTTAAGTCAAAACCACAAAATGTCAACCGCTTGGTTGCGCTAAAATCAGGCCGTTACCAAAATCCTCTCCTACATAAGAAGACTACTGACTTGTTAAGCCTTTTTTAGATCATTGTTTTTTCTTTTTGTGGTCATTTTGAGTCTCTTTGTAGTTTTGGTGTTTATTTGTTGTCATTTTGTGTCTTTCTCGTTGTTTTATTCTTTTTTTTTTCATACTCACTGTTAAGTTTCTCTATAGTTGCTTTGCATTTCTTTATTTGACCCTTTTCCAAGTCGTTCTGAGTCTCTTTGGAGTCTTTTTGTGGGGATTCTGGGTTTCTTGGCCTTTGAGCCTTTGCCCAGGCTGGTTCAGTAATGCATTCACGGTTACTTGGTAGCGAGACATGTACCACAGATCCCAAAAGCCTTACCGATAGAAAATAGTTTCTGTCACTGGCCACTGTGGAAATGTCCCTGGAGATGATTGTGGAGGCTGCTGTTGGCAAACAAACAAACACACTTCATGTACAGTGTGAGACATACAGACTCAAGAATAAAAAGGAGCCAATGTTTTCTTTACAACCGGATCATTCCATGGACGTGAACCACATTAGTGCTTTAATGTTGGCTTCTTGCACACTCATCACATTTAACATTTTGTTTTTATGTTACTTATCCAATTTGATGTATCTCTAGGAGTAGCTTTGTGATTTAATAATACAGTTCAATAATCGGATTAGATTAGAATAATATAAAAGAGTAACCAAATGTATCTGGGCTATGTGTTTGAGTCGGTGGGCTCAAAGTAGATCATGTTGAGAAGCCCTACTGTCACGAATCCTAATTTTCCAGCATTTTTTTAAATCCTTAAAATATTGGTTTACTTGAACCCTTCCGACACGGCCGACGCAAGGTGATTAAGTTTATTAAATATTCATATCTTTGCAATAATAGTAATGCAGAAAAAGTATTTGACGTCTAACAGAATAAAAGAGACTCCCTGCTTGTAAATAACTACCCCAGTAGTTATTTTGTTTACACTGAGTATTCACTTCTGCAGCAGTGGACGACATGCAGCTTAGCTCCAGCCACCAGCACCTACACTGCCGTGGAAGACTGACCTGTACACTGCTCACCAGCTACACAACTCAGCTGCACATGTACACTTGTTGAACTGTGTGAGGTGAGCCGACCACCACGATCTTCCGACCACTCGAAGTGCTTGAACACTACATGACATCATTCACGAGAGGAGCTACTATGCAAGGTGCCACATCAGGATTATCAAACATTCATACACCATAGGCGCAGCTGCAAGAGCAATTTTAGGGATATTGAACCACCAATCCTCTGATTGAAGGACCACTCTGCTCACCACTGAGCCACAGTCGCCCATTTTCATGTATCTACCATTTTATTCATATATTTAAATGCTTTTGTGAACTTAACACCTTTGGTAAACCAATTTCAAGCACCAAAACCGTTTGACCCGCTGAGTAAAGTTATGTTTTTTACAAGATGAAGAATTTCCAAAAATCTAAATTAAATTTCTAAGCCTCAGTCATATTTTTTTCTCTTTACACTTTTGCCTTATGACAACGTTGCCTCGTGATATAAAGAGCTGAAATTGTTCTGCAGTTCATGATGTAAAACAGGGGTACGTATCTAATATGCGAGTGCCATTAAAAGGTGAATTAAAGAAATTATGTAAAATCGAGAAAATGACCCAGGATTGACTAAGTAGCGTACCTATACTGGACATACACCAGACTATGGCTTGAAGTGGAAGTGTTTTATTACTGGAGCTTAGGAATGCTTTTAAATGAAATGCTTGATATCTTCCACTAAGTATAAAATATACTAACTCTATCTTCATGCAATGTACATTTGGGTTGCCACTGCCCCATAATATTTGCTTTAATTCTTTATCGCTGTGCAATTATGTATCCATCTGAAAACTACTTTGGATCGGTCGCCCTCCTCTTGTTTTTGCTCTTCATTGATGCGTCCAGGTCACAGATGGACTGGCTCAATCAAAAAGGCAGTTCATTTTACTGTAACTGTACAACGCAATAAACCAAATGTCCCATTGGAGACAATCTGGAACAGATCCCTTCTTTTTAGTTCAAAACCACAACTGCAAGAACATTTCTGACAACTCTATGGACTTATTGACATTGCCTGCAGTATCAAGGGATGGGCGTAATGAGGAGAGGACTTCTGCAAGATCCCAGAGTGCATTGGGAGTCTTCCTGTCACATGCTACACTGCTCTCTGACATCTGAAAGCGGTTTGTCAACTATAATCACAGAGCTGGTCAGAATTACAGCTGTAAAAGACTGTCTGTTTTAATGGTGGAGTGTGTGTATGTGAGATTGTGTGTCTCAGACTCCACCGTCAGCACGGGGAGAGTTCCGCAAGTTTTCTTGTCTCTTGCTTTGTTATGCCTCATAATTATAATACAGCTTGACATTATGTGTTTGGGTACAAGGTGGGGCACAGGTTTTGTATTTCTATTTTGCCGGTCCAACTTCAGAGATGTGGGTGGTGAACCCATGATAGTAGAGCCAATGTAGACAATTGGCAGTGCTAGGCAGCAGATGAGAGATCATTTCCTTGATTCCTGCCGGTTGGTTTTGATGTAGGTGGGAGTGATCTTGGAGTAAACACCAGGAGTCTTGTCTGTTGACCACCGGCGCCATATTTTTTTTTTGCAACCGATGTATGAAAGTTACCATATTTGGAATGTGGAGGAGTGACGTAACGACACCGGATATGGCTCGGTTAGAGGCAGGAATGTCTGTGAGGCCACTGTAAGCCCGCCCTAAAGTATAATCTACTTTATGGTCTATTTGACTCTAAATGGACCATAATTTACTAAATTAACATCATGTTGTTTTGAGGAAGACTTGAATCGAGAGATTGAGAACATAGACTCATGTCATTGTCAGCTATCGATGATTGGTCAGTGCATTTCTGCTTCTGATACAATGCAGGAGGCACCCTTTGGCGTCTGTATGAGACACACTGGGCTTTCTCCAATCTAAACCCGACTGCATTATTTTTAGACATTCAGGGAAACTGATGTAGTGTAAAGAGCAATAAAGTCTGCAGAGGGATGGTGGGCAAACAAACATGAGACTTTAACTCAGGAGACCACTCTTGTGTCTGCCCTGGTCCCTGATTGTTTCTTGCTGTGTGTTACTGCGTGTTATACTGTGTTCACACCGAAGGCGTCAAGATTTTTCTCGACACTTGAACATCAAACTCCATTGCGTCTGGGTTCATAATATTATCCGTAGTCCCACAACAGCACATGAATGACTGCCGCTATAAGCGCTACGAACGGGAAGAAATGACTCACGCGTTTTTGCTGCCGGACACTGTTTGCTGTTTCGACACGCGCGTTGGAAGTTCCGTGGCCGACATGCTGTTCATGCTGCCCGCTGGAAAATACGCGTGAACACAGCATAAGTCTGTGTGTACCCTGTTAGTTCCTGTTCCCTTTCTTGATCCCGTCTGCTGAAACCTTGCATTGTTTTTTCATTAGACAAATAAATATTTTTTATACGGTTGTCGGCGTTTGAGTCATCCTTTAAACCGCCACCTGACAGCTTTTTACTGATCTGCCATGAAGTGTTTGCAGGTTGTCAATAAAAGTCATCCTGGAGGTGATTTCAGTTAATGGTTCCTGGTTAAGGGAAGCGACTGATGAGGGTTTTGATTAGAGTTAGATGTAGTACAATTTTTCAAATAAATATATGGAAATGAGCTATTCTTGACCAATGGGATGCAGGTCAAGACAATGACTGAATCTGAAATCCAACATCAACAAACAGAATCAGTTCAGTAGACAGATGGAGTCACTAATAAACTCCTGCAACCAGCTTCATCCACTTATTTCTCAGCCTCCGCTCTTTTTTATCAATTAACCTTTAAGCTCTCTCTCCCTTCACAGACAACATTCACAGAAGATTGAGGAAGGGGTGTGTAAAACCACATAAGTGCGAAGGGGCAGTCGGCATTTCCTCAGCTGAAGTAATCAATAGTCTATGAATATTCTGATCGGAGTCCTCAGGCCTGAGAAAAATGTCAATGTTAGGTCTACCGGAGCTACTAACCAAAGGGGTACAGAAAAACAGAAACATAAATCACGAGAGAGAGAGAGAGAGAAAGAGAGAGAGAGAGAGAGAGAGAGAGAGAGAGAGAGAGAGAGAGAGAGAGAGAGGAACAAGGCTGGAGGAGATGAGCTGGTGTTGCTGGCCTTGGATGCGTTCATCACATACAGTATCAGTGCCTTCGTGTTTGCTATAAACTCTGCTGTAGTTTCTGTTCAAGTTCCATTATAAAAACAACTGACCGAACACTTTTCCTAGTTTCTCCTATTAAAACTACAAGATCACAATCACAGGAGGATGTAATCGATGGTCCTGAAGATTGGGCAGTTTCGTGAGTGTGTTCTCAAATATAAAGTTTTTCTACGTATTACATACAATTAAATTGGACCTAGTTACTAAATTACAGTACTGTACATTACTTGTTAAAATGGAATAGTTTAACATGTTTGGAACTTATTCAGAGAGTTAAATGAGGGGGTCGACAGCACTCTCCTTTATATGGAGCTAAAGCCGGTTAGCTCCATATAAACCTAGCATACAAACAGGAAGCAAGGGGCCCCAGTTAGCATTAGCCTCTGCAAGGGTGAAGACATGTGGCCTCCCAGCATGGGGAGTTACCTGCTACGTCTCGGCTGAGCCAGTGACCTCCTGGAGTCTTATCGGAAAAAAATTGAGAGGCAACTTGGAGAAGTTACCGTTTAACCAGCATGTTATCGTTCCCTCTTTTAGTCTACGTTATTTAAATGAAAAAAATACACAAACATAACAGAGATAAATCATTTCACAGTGGAGAAGGAGTCAGAAACGCCTTTGGGCTTATTTGAAGCCTCAAAATTGAGAGAAAACTAAATGAATATACATACGCTTTGATCGTACTTTAACAAGATAGGATGTATAACAACAACAATAACAATACTAATATAACATTAGTATTCCCCTCACCTGAAAGTGTCTTTTCAAGATAGTTGCTTCACCCAATTAAATTATAATTTTGTAAAAATAAAAAAAGTCCTGTTCTTACTGCAGCATGATATGAGAGTGCAAGGTTTTTGATTTCCCACGATGCAACTGTACTGCCCCAGAATCTGATCAACCAAAAGTGGTTAAAGTGATAGAAAACATTTACTCTAGTTTTTTGGTTTTACTTTCCAACCAAAAAAAAACGTTTCTGTTGGTTTGTTGTCTTGAGTTCAAGCCAGTAAAAAGTATTCAGTCTACACAAAGCAAATCGTCCTCAAATAGAAGACAAACGCAGCAAGGAAAAAATATGTCTCATACCAGAAATCTGCCAGAAATCAGAGAAGTGTAAAGAAAGACATCACTTCCATTCAAAGTGCTCAGCCAGATATACTATTAATGTCCATATGGCAGTTTTCAAAATCCAATTAATGCAAGTTCACAGTGACTGATTACTTTCACTGAATGAATCGGAAGTCTCCATCGTTGTTGTTGTGGGTGGGAATGGATTGGGGCCCAAGTGGCTTAGCATGTGTTTATTAGGGGAGGAACCATCTTGAGAAAGTGATTCATGTGCTGCTTGATTCAGTATTAAGTTGAGTTCAAATTAATAACGCACGTTTTTATAATTCTGTAATTTGTTACTCGTGTATCTACACAAATCCATATTCTAGATGACTTTATCAATTCATGTAAATGAGCAGAGAACATCATTTGTAAAGATGTAATTATCACTGTGACCACTGTAATGCAGTTTGACTGGCCAATAAAGTGCTCTGATTAGAACACGTTGTAGTGAATGCATGAAGTGTCCCACCTCTAATCACTTGTGGCACGGGCTGAATGAAGTCCAGGCCTGATTGAACTGGTAATTGTTCCAAATCACTGGTTCCACAAAGATGACAACTAGCGTCCCGTTGCCCCTTAAAGGTTTAATGTGTTCTGTGGCAGTTTTAAGCCTCGCTGCATGGCTTCCTTCAACAATCGCTATCTTTCAACGTTCTTCAGGCACAGTGCTGGAGAATGGACAGCTGCCATTAGCTGATGTTACCGCTGGTACCATACTTCAATGAGCATGATAAGCTGCTTCCCACCCGTACGTTTATGATTCTTTTTTTTATTCCAATTGTTTAATCATAGGCCTACTCCTGATATATATATATATATATATATATATATATATATATATATATATATATATATATATATATTAAATGCTAATAACTGTGTCTGCAAAAGCTGTTAAATCTTAAATAATATTCATAAAAACAACAAAATTCTGTAAAGCTTTACATTTAGTGAATTATGTCTGTGTGTGGATTCTTTTTTACAGACAACCTGTGCAAGTGTTGAAAAGTGCCCCTTGATGGTCCAGTTAATAATCGTCTTTTTAATTTTATTTTTAATAACTTTTTATGACTCCTCTATCGCTGGTTTTTCAAATAATGGAATAAATAAAAAATTGCAATCACTTTAAAGTAAACGAGATTGCTCCATCAGACAAAAACATAAAAAGTGTAATCACTTTGTTAGAACAATGCAAATAAACTAAAAACTAAAAATAGCTTATTGTGGCTGCAATTAACCTGTTTTGGACAGAATATTGTTTCAAGATAATAATAATAATAACCTGTGCAAAACAAAACAAAATGAGTGCTGATATGTGTGATCCCATTTTATCAGTATTAGTGGCTGCAATGAGGTGCTTTCCTCTACAAATGAATACAAGTGGTGCATGATCCTTCTTAATGCTTTATAAATGATCATACAGAAATACGTCATACATTACATATCTATTAATAATGTGTATATCTGTTAAACATGGTAAACAAGAATGTGAGCATTTATATTGTCTCTCAATGGTTCTCAATATGGCGACTGTGAATTCAGAGGCTAGAAGCGACAGTATGGACAGAGCTCACAGTGCTTATCTGAGGGCGGGAACTATGCTGACGAATACATCGTTACAGAATCAGTTATTTTATTTAACATACATTTACAATGTATGGTCGAACTGCAGTGTTACTGATAATACTAGTCAATCTGTGTGTGGCAATATGCTCCCTATAGCCTGAAGGACATACTATTCTTTGGCTGGTTTCATCTCCTAAGTGATGTCAACCATTCCCTCTCCATTTAATCCGAGTATCTCTTGCGCCATCCCTCCATATTCTCTTTTTCTCTTTCTTTCTAAATTTCTCCTCAAGCCAACACCTTTTAGACCCCGACTATCTGCCCTTATCACTGAAAAACTGACATAAAATGTGGGATAATATCAGGGTATTTCTTGCTCATACACATCACTCTCTATCTCCTCTACTCTCTGTGTTATCTTGTTCATACACTCATCTATCTTCCTGGCTATTTTTGTCTTCTGTTTGCTCCCTATGACTCTTTTCTTCCCTCTCTCAACCATATTTTTTTCAACTCACTCGTTCCTTTGGCCCTCTTTCTCTCATGCTACGCTCCATAGTTGAGTTAAACCATCATACCTCTCTCTTTGCGTTTCTCTTCCCCTTGACCCCCAAGTGGTATCCTCTTGATTTTTTTTGGATCAGCATTTTATTCCCTTACGGTGTTCAGTTTCACTATGTGAGGGGGCAGGGGTGGGGTTGAAGTGCCAATCCCACAATTCCTCACTCCAGGGGTTATGGGTTTGCAAAATGGAGACTTGATCATCGTTGGACTGTCCTTCAAGAATCACTTCCTCCCTCTCGGAACCTGAGTCAGCAGCGGATCACCTTTTAGACAGAAAGGTGTTAATGGACTCTGTTCAATTCAGACTTCATACCGACATGCCAGAAATTCAAGGTGACACTTGAATACAAATATACATTGATCACATACACAAAAACTAAGTGCCACTCCAATAAAGCACAAGCTACAGTACATGGACTGATCAATCACAGCTCCTTACGGTGAGCTCATGTATACTTTTGTATCGGACAACAAAGACTGGCAGCGCATGAATCAAACATGCCAACACTCACAATGAACACAAAAGACTGAAGCAAGCCGAACCATTAACACCGGATCAATTATCAACAGCTAATTCCCTGATTTGATACAAGGACTTTTACCTGATTTGTCCACACTTTCCCCTGGCAGTCAAACAGAAAGGAGTCACCATTATTGTCATCACTTTTGTGGCAATGAACCGGTTCATTAAATAAACACAATGCAGCTAATGTGTGAGGTAGGTTTGATTTATAGCTTTACTGGGAGCTTTGTAGTATCTGAGGGCAAGTTTCAAAACAAGTTGGAAATGTTCATTTGCCATTGCATTGCCATTTTCCATTTAGTTTTTTGTTTGAAGTCAAAGTACAATTGACAATTGAATGCAGGCTCACGGTCCGAGTTCTGAACTACGAGCACATTAGCTCGAACTTTGCTTGTTAACCGATTGCTTGTGAAATCCTGTGGTCAAACATGACATCTTGCACCTCAAGTTGCTAATCAGAGTGTAAACAAAGAGTAGCTTACAGAAAAGGAAGTCTTGGCCCAGATAGCAGCTGGCTACACCTGAACCCCAGAAACATAACATTTTGTATAGCCCAAAATCACAAATTTGCCTCCGAGGGCTTTACAATCTGTACACATACAACATCCTCTGTCCCGATGTAGGCACGCTAATATGCTAAAACAAGATGGGGAACATGGTTATGGTCATCTGTATACTTGCTAAACATCAGCATGAACACTGACATTGTTCGCATTTAACTAGCTCTTCGAGGTATAGCCTCACAAAGAGGCTAGCATGCACACACACAATGTCAAGTTTTTAACTTGAGTTTCTTTTGACTTTGGAGACTTTGGAGATGGAGATGGAACGGGCAGCGGTTCTTTTGATTGCAGAAGCCGTGTCGGCATGTCGGGGGTCGTAAATCCTATAGCTGCCATGAAACAGTGCGGGAGCGTCGTTAACTCTTGGGAGAGTTCCCTTGAGGTGGAATTCTACTGATTGTACTTTGGTGATCCCTTCTTGGTTCTTCTACCACCGCTATGAAGCTAACATTTCTTGCCAATGAGTGGATGGAGAGCCATGATTTGACCCCCACATTCACAGCTATCCAGGTTGAATTGCAATGACTTGTGAACATGAGTTTACGTCTCGATCTTTAGTTTTAGGTTTTTTTTCAATACAGCATGATGCTCATTGAGTAAATTATCATCCATTTAAAAAATAAATCATAAAGCACATTTAGGGTGTGACTTACTGTGATTGACAGGTCGCTGCTGCTACAACAACACTTCTCCACATTCCAAATATGGTAACTTTTGGTTATCAGTTGCAAAAAAGTTAAGATGGTGACATCAACATTTCTAAATTGGAGTTTTCATAAAGGCAGTCAACAAACCCAATGGTGACGTATTCTATACACATGTTATGTGCTTTTATGACCACCTGTAGGTCAATCTGCAACACTTAACTTAACATTGTTAACGAATTCTAATCTGATTGCCTGCTAGCCTTTCCATAATGCATTTATATATAGGGCTGGACAAAGTTAAAAAAAATTAACTTATTAATCGCATGATTTTTCTGCGATTATGTGCCAAATTCAAGAATGAAGTAAAAACTAGTGTATTGCAGCTTTTATTTTAAAGTAATGTTATCATAACAACAGCACTCTGGAGCAACAGCAAGTTAACATACATACATATCTAGTTTATAAATATTTTTAGCTTTTTTCTGAACAGGTACTGTTTAGTAGTAAGGGTTCCTGTGAGGGACAAGCCACTCCTTCTTTTGTCCATGTTCAGTCTGTTGCTTACCTTAAAGATGTATGTTGAAGACCAGCAGTTGATTAACTTTATACAAAAGCAATAAGTGCTTTTCATGTTTTCTGTTCATATTTTCTTCCTCAGTGAGAAAAGTCCAGTCTGTGTTGTCTTGAACAAGTGCACTGACGTCTGGTTGAATGAGGTGGAGAGGTGAAGGACAGCTGACAGGTATCAGCGGCGGCTTTGCGCGATTAATGTTCAATCCGGGGACGCTGCCGGTGACCGCTTGTGAAGCTTTGAGAGGCAACGCACTCGCGCGGTGCTCATTAAGGACAGAAACTACAGAACAATAAGTGCTTTCGTGTCTGGCTCAAGTCGGCAAATAGCCCGATAATGCTACAGAAGCGTGAGGGCGGACCTAAATTAATCGCCTTCAAAGTAAAAGCCCAAAAAACATTTTAAAAAAAACGCATGATCAAATAATTAACACCGTTAATCGATTGAAAAGTTAACTCGATATTAACGCGGTAACTTGCCCAGCCCTAGTATATATATATATATATATATATATATATATATATATATATATATATATATATATATATATAAATATATGAACCGAATGCTTTTCACATCTGTTCAGTGCTGCTTCTTATTGACAGAGCAATGGAGTCACCTTGACCTCTGACCTGCGTGGCGGGAATGTAAAAGACGTGTGGGCACTCTACATCTAAAGACAGCGTCCCAGCGAGCTGCAGGGCCCCATTGATTTTTGATCTCCTAAAGCACTGTGTCATTATTGCAACAAAAAAAGAGAAAAGTCCCCTGCTTTTCCTTGATGATGTCTCTCATGTTTATTGACAATAAGCAGAGATTGAGTTCATGTGCATGCCAGTGTCCCCTCGCTCCATCGCCACGAGAATTACTCCAATACAGAAAGTATCACTTAAGGTGTGCATGCGCATACGCACACATTCGCCTACACCGGCTGCTGCATGCAGACGTACTCGCACGGATGCGCCGGTGCGGGTCGACCTCCGCCTTGCACCCACCCCCCACACCACCCGGCCCCCTGAGCGCTGAGAGGCCGGCTCCTGCCAGCAGCAGCACTTTAGGGTTAATAAATGAAGCCCTAAATGGGTTTGACCTCCAGCAGAGACACAAAGCAATGAAAAATGGCACTTTGACACGGCACGGATACAGGTTCTATCACCGTATGGCGACCTTGATATTTTAACCAAGTGCTTTGTGGGCCGTAATTGACTTTCTCCTCTAAAGATCCATCCTCTCCTAACAATCAGATCCTTCACTTGCCTCCTCTCTCTCTGCCTCTTCCCTCGCTGTCCCTTCATCCATATGTTACAGCGGATCGCGGCTCATATATGTTGGAGAGGCCAGATTGATGTTACTGTTCATACTAATGTTGTCATGCACTACACAGGCCTGTACATATATCAAACCCTGATGGGGAGGCACACAGGATGCCATGTATCTCAACAGTGTGAGCTGACTCTCAGTTCATACGTTCATACATGAGCTTTTCATGAGACAGTGATGGATGGTGATAATAACTCAAGTCAATAGAATAGAAGAGATACCTGAAAGTGGAAATGTAAATGTTTTGTGTACAGTTCAGTTCAAAGTTAATATGTACAGTTTGTTCAATGAACAAAAACAATTGAGATGATTTGACTTGAATGACATACCAACCCCAAATATGGGCTCAAACTAAAAAGGGCTTTTCCGTACAACAAAACTGCATCGTGAACTACATGTCGAGCTAAACACAGCAAGTCGTTTTGTAGTCACACAGATGTAGGACAATTAAAATTACTTCTTTTTTTAAAGTTTGGAAATGTAACATTCTGTTACAATAACTCAGAAACTCTCCACAGCAGTTCAGTTAAATAAAATATTTAAGGCAAATCAACTTACAATGTTTTACAGTTAAAGGGTAACTTGGGTTTTTGCAACTGATGGTTATTATACGTGACAACAGTATGGAAAGGACCCAACGGAGAAATACAAGGTTTTTCTTTACCTTTAGGGTAGGCCTTCTCAAACTCTTCCTGGCACTCTCGACAACTCTCACCTAGTTATCTTTAGCCAACATGTCACTTCCTGCAAGAATTCAGAACGAGACTTCTCCTTGAGTTTCACACAATACTAAACAGATTGGACAAGCGAAAGGTAAGGACACAGCATAGAGTCCTTTCCATAATGTTGTCAGACACTTACAACAATCTCATCCTATCAACAGCAAACAAAATACATGTATATTATGATTGGGCTGCATGGTGCTGTAGTGGCGAGCGCTGTCACCTCGCAGAAACAGCAGCCGGGTTAATCGGTGACTCTTAATTACACGTAAGTGTGAATGCGAGCATGAATGGTTCTCTGTCTCTATATGAGCCCTGAGATAGACTAGACACCTCTCCAGGTGAACCCTGCCTTCACCCAATGTCAGCTGGATCGGCTCCAGCGCCCCGCAACCCTGAAAATGATAAGCGGTTTGGATAATGGAATGAATGGACGTACATTGACGGTGAGGAACACATTGTAACCTGCTTAGCGGCTGCCGGATGCAGCGCTCTCACTCAATACTGGACCAGTTCAAAGATTGTTGTTCCCATAGAGACAAAAACATGGGAAAATAGGGTCCGGGTTGTTGTTTTTTTTATCAAAGTTCCCCTCCCATTAGAGGCTCTTGTGCTTCATGAATGCCAATTTCTTTCAAACCGTCCACCTTCAGTTTGCTTTGTTATTTGGTTGAACTTTAGCAACACATTACGCAACAATGTTCACAGGCTGATGAGCCGACTCGTCAAATCAGTGTGGCCAGCAACCATCTACCTGCACAAGCTGGTCTCATCATATCATTACCTACGCCATGATTCATATATTCCACTAAATGTTTTTGGATATTATCCATGTAATCATGAACGAGGAAGAACAAAGCCCACACAGGGAGAGAGGAGGAGGCTGGCTGCCACAAGCAGCCATCTGTTTGTCAGCGCACATTTATTTGTCACCTAACTTATGTACTTCAGTAACAACACTTCTGAAGTTCTGTTCACTAAAATCAAACCCAATTGTTTCCAAAACCTAAAGTGAACAAAGTACTTCCACAAGACGGATATTTATTTTGAAGAGACTGGATATGAGGAAATAGACACCTGTTGCTGACTTTCGTATATATATATATATATATATATATATATATATATATATATATATATATATATATATATATATATATATATACATATATATATATATATATATATATATATATATATATATATATATATATATATATATATATATATTACTCTTATATTAACGGTTTAACGGTTATTTAGGCATAATAAAAGACAGGAACACCTTATAAAAGTTAGATACTTCCAAACTCAACATGAGCTGTTTAGGCAAAGCTTAATCCCTCTCATGCAAACATCCACCGGGCCATAACTGTGGCCGTGAGCATTCTAATAGGCTTTGTTATCGAGGCAGGATGGATGATGATGGTAACTGTTCCACACTGGAAAACAGCTAGGGCATGAAGGGGGCTATAATTCTCATGATAATTGGGTTAATACCTGTCATGATATCCTCTATTACCACAGCAGTAAACAGAGGAGCGGTAGGAATTATCGCTGTTAATTAGAAAACATGTAGATCAGCAGCACGAAGAGGAGCCGTATATCTCAGCTTAATGCAGAGCAGAGATCACCTTTATTGTTATGGCCACACAAATGTGTGTGACCTTTGTATGTGTGTGTGTGTATCCCAGCAAGAGGTTACAGTATACTTTTACATGTTGCTATTTACGTGCGCATCTGTGTTTAAATATTCCTGTACACGCGGGCACAATTTGAATTGCTGTGCGCATACAAGCGATATCTGTATCCAAGTGCGCTGCAGATTGTGTGTGTGTGTGTGTGTGTGTGTGTGTGTGTGTGTGTGTGTGTCAGTGTGTGTCGGGGCGTCTTAACCAGCAGGTGTGTGAAAATGTGACACGGTTTGAGTCCCCCGCCCCCCTCCCCGCCCTGTCCGCTTCCCTTTTCTGGGCTGGTTACTCGGGGGGCATGCTATAAAAGGAAAGGGCTCTGTCAGCCTGTGTGATGTAGCTGGCCGTGTTACACACGCACACACACACACTCTCTCTCTCTCTCTCTCTCTCTCTCTCTCTCTCTCTCTCTCTCTCTCTCTCTCTCTCTCTCTCTCTCTCTCACACACACACACACACACACACTGCTACGATAAGGCAGCAAGAGGATATGGGCCAAAGGGCCAGCTGAGTTTACTAAACTTTCACAGGAGACTAAAATAGGTCCTGCCGATTGGTAGAGTTAATAATTTGAGCATGTGTGTGTCTGTGTGTGTAAAAGAGAAAAAAATACCCTTTTTTCTTCTTCTTATTAGTCATGAAAGATGAACAACAGACTGCACCAAACAGTGGAAAGAAAACGGTTTCAAAACAGCAGAAGAAACTTCAGGAAATATGAAAAACAAAGAAACAGCACTGATTGTGGACGGCCCGGCAAGAAGAGAATGAGATGGGAAGAGACGGGATGAGAGAAGAGGGCAGGAGAGGGAGTCGCTGAGGGAGTAACAGGTTTCAGGGCGGCTGCTATCAGCCAAGTGATTGCTGTTGAATTGACTCGTGTCCCCTTGTGGCGGTGATGAGACGGAGTGGACTTCCCCCGCCTTTTCTTCTTTCTGCTTCCCTGTTCTTCTCTCTTCCGCTCAAACCCCGGCGTCCTCATCCTCCATCCCTTTGCTCCCTTTCCTTCTGTCGGTCTTCCACATTAGGCCTGTAGGCGAGGTCGATCGCTCATGCACGCAGAAGACAGTTTGACTGATACCAGACCTTCAGCGGCGCTCCTCTCCTCCGCGCACACGCAGCACATTCTCTCTCCCTCTGAATGTTAATGCTTCGATCCGGCTGCTCCCGTTCCAGAGTGCCAAGTCGGAGGAAAACGGCCCAAGAGGGCCAAGCGCCAAGTAAAGTGCTGCTTGGTAAAGCCCATGTGACCTTGTCCCCAGGTGGTTTCATGCTACATAAACTACAAAAATTAATAAGCTGGTGGGAATGGTGCGCATCAACCAAACACTGTAGTCTGGTAACTCTTCAGCAGTTTAAGGGGCCGATCACACCAGACGCGACTGTCAAAAACGCGCCGCTAGCAAAACCATTGTTTTCCTACGGCACGGCCTTTCATGCATGCCTTTTAAATGCTGCGCGTTGCGTTTTTTTAAGCATTCTTTAGGTGCGCTTAAAAGTGAATTTTCTTAACTTTTAAGCGCAATGCGCGGAGTCGCATAGCTCATCAATTTCACGCTCGGCCAAGGCTGCCAATCGGATCGAGCAAGAGGCGGGCTTTATTCCTTCCTGTTTTTGTGTGGTATGAACAGCGGGGAATTCAAAAGCAAATGGAAACCTCCGACAAAGCACTAAAATTAGCCGCATTTAATTACAAAGAGCTTTACAATTCTAGATCGAAACACCACTCAACTGCTCAAAAGGCGCTCAAACTGACTCCTGCCCAGCCGAAAGTACAACTAAAAATACTTGTCATCGAGACACAATTTGCGGAATAGATGGTGGTATTTACCATACTCTTTCCTTTTTTCTTTTTTTAATATTTTGAACCCAAAACCTCCGCTTTGGTTCTTTTTTCCTCTTCATCCCACAACACATCAAGGGCAAGAGCGCAACGTCTGCTTGAATCCATTTTGTAAATTAAGTCTCATCTCCCGGTTGCGCGCGCAGCCCCGCTCCACAGGCGCACTGGGCTGTGTTGCCCGGCACATTTTGTCAAGGAGTTTTTGAAGCGGCTACACTTTTAAAACTCGCGTCTGGTGTGATCGGCCCTTAAGACTTCTCTTTGCTGTGTCGTCTTCAATGCAGCGTTCAAATACGGCTCCCTGAAAGCTGCACACATTGAATGGAATGACTCTAAAATCAGTTGCCAGGTCATTCTTTTGTCAATTACATTTATTTACTTCTCTTCACAGCAGCTACTTGAAGACACTTTTCATATCGAGCAGGTCAAATCTCACAGACTGTACGTTCCTTCACGAGCGAGCACTGGGCCGAAAGCGTGGACTGTTTCTAAGATGTGGGCGTGGTCATTGGCCACTGGTTTGTGGACTGCCACAGTTTGCAGATTTTACTGTTGCCATCTTGTTTTTTCACAACTAATGAACAGAAATTATATATATATATATATACATATATATATATATATATATATATATATATATATATATATATATATATACACACATATATATATATATATATATATATATATATATATATATATATATATATATATATATGGAATGTGGAGGAGTGATGTAATGACATCATATGAGTCTCTGGTAAGCCCCGCCCTAAAGTATACTATAAACATATCTATTTGAATCTAAATGACCATAATTTACTAAATGAACATCATGCTGTATTGAAGAAGACTTGAAACTAGAGATTGAGACATGAACTCAGGTTTACAATGTTTATTGAGGGAAGAAATCAAGAGAAAAGCAGAGTAAATTTGTATAGACTTATATACAACCATGAGGAGTCGCCCCCTGGTGGAAAAGAGAGAGAATGCATGTTTTGAAAAATTTCCGCAATGGCTTCACTTGGCGGCAACCTCCCCTTTAATGGGAAGAAACATTGGGCAATGTCGGGCTTTTGGTGGGCAACCTTCTGCCTCAACCGGTTGGGTTTTAAAAGACAGAGCTGCGTCCGAACGACCACAGAGCAGTAGCAACAATAGAAATGTAAATGATAATGATGATCGTAGCAGTGAGTGTCAAGCGGGGCCATGGCAGCAGATGCTATCACGGACCAGCTGGAACCGGGATCCACGAAGACCTGCGAGACAAAAGAGCAGCAAGACTCCGAGGAAGAGGCCAAGTTAGTAATGTGAATTAATGGGACATGAATGCATGGAGGTAGAGAAGAAGAGGTAGAGAGGGAGAGGGAGAGAGGGAGAGAGGAAGAGTAAGAGAAGGAGAGAGGTAGAAAGGGAGAGGAAGAGACGGTTGGGAAGATAGGGAGAAAGGGAGAGGTAGAGAGGTAGAAAGGGAGAGGAAGTGATGGAGAAAGGGAGAGGAAATGAAGGAGAAAGGGAGAGGAAGAGAGGGAGAAACTCAAGGTATCATTGGAAGTCTTGCAGCAGTCGAGCAGATCAGTATAGTGAGTTCTGGTCCAGGGTAAACCTGAGCTAGCCCTAACTATAACTTTTATCAAAGAGGACATTCTCAACTTTCCTTGAATAAAATCTCCAATTCCACTTATCGACCAACATCACCGTCCCGCCAAACACCAAATAGCGATGACATTTAATCTGGACAAGACTTAACTCAGCCCGATATGGGCTTGAAGGCTGCAGCCCCTCACGACCCTGCACTGGATAAGCGGGATGGATCGATGGATCGATGGCCGTCTCACCCCGAGCGTGAAATATAAATCAATCAAGGCATGTAAACCAGTTATTGTCATTATGATTCCCATGATGTTGGTGCTCAAGTCCCTCTCCATGCGCTGACTGGATGTTTTCTGCATTTTTACAACATATGTTGCAACAAACCAGCTTATCGAGTCTGAATGGGAAATGCCTCTTATTTTGATTAAGACATAGATTTTCTGTAATAACGAGAAGGTTACACAAGAGAAAGTGATGTTAAGAAAAGTTGTTAAAAATTTTACTTATCATAATAAATATCATCTCCGCGAAATCGTAAGCCAGAGACGGCTCATACTGCTCTCTGCTTAGAGGTTGTTAAATATAGACAGATATACATGTATTCCATGCTTATTTATTGGGCATCAGTATTAGGTTTACGTATGCATATTGTTAAAATAATTGACTTGAATACTAAATATATATTTCAAGTCGCATTCATGCTGTGAGACGTGACCAAGATGCGAACCTGCAATATAGAATATATAATAGTGTATAATCAGTTTACTTTCAGGGAGAGAACAGAAGTTATTTGTCATTTCATGGAGAATAAACAATGGGTCAGTTATGTTCATTACAACTCGTTCAACCAAGTGTGCTCACACAACAAATACAAAGGAGCTGTGACAGTGTTCCGTTTATAGTCCACGTTGTTGTCATAATTACTTCAGAGACAATGTGTGTGTGCAAACAAAGATAACTACAGGGAAACCTCTCCGGGGCCGTGTGAGCAAGTGCAGTAAACCGAGCGTAGACAATCAGCATGAGACACACAGACACAGAGACGCAGAGACAGAGGCAACAAAGGCACAAGAAACGCTGAGTGAGAGGGAAAAGTTTGCCAATTGGTGCTGTCACTTCCGTCACCGCTCTGTGGAACCACGACTCGTTTATAACCTCGACCCCTCCGTTAATAATCACCGAAGGAGGTGGGGGGAGGGGTGGGGGGGGTTGTTGTCTCGTACGGGACGGAGAAGGTTTCCACGTCTTCTTTCTAGAGGGGCGATCACGAGGCGATCACGAGGCGATCACGGGGCGATCACGGGGCGATCACGGGACGCTGCGGCCCTCGCCAGTAGGGACGGATCTCCTGCAATGCAGTGAACAGCCAATGCAGTTATATACTGCCCCAGAGGCGTGCACATGCTCACACACACACACACACACACACACACAGAGAGAGAGAACACAGAGCATCCCGCATGGACCCATTTACTCGCAAAAAACAACCAAACACACATATTTAAACAATGCTTTGACACAGTTTGTGTGTCTGTCTCTTGAACTATAAGCACATTGTTTGCGTCACATTAAGTTGGAAATTGTAAAACACACGTTTATCTACATCAGACACGTCATTGGACAGTAAAAGCCGGGCGTGTTGTTTGCTAAACACTGCCATTGAAATAGCTAAACTTGATAACTAATCACCTGCACCCATAATGCACCTGTGAAACACTTGTGATCGATTAAATAAAATCGTTGCACCACAAAGAAGGTTAATGTAGAAGAAAACATTTTAAACTGTAAACTTTACAGTCCAATACAATAAAATATTCCTGTCATCTTCAGTGAAAGAAAGGGTCTGATTCTGTTATGAGTATATAAGGATTGAAAAATAAACACATTGCATTCATGTTCCATATCAATACCATGCCACAGATTGATGGTAATGATAACAGTGTTTTGTAACAAATATAAAGTTGTGATGCGAAATGACAATTTGTAGAAGTGATTAGAAGTAAAAGAGAAGATTTATTGCAGTTTTGAAGGACGTGTTTGCAAGATATGTTGATATTATTGTGTGTACATGTTTTTTCATGAGTCCTTTTTCAGAAGTTGTGTTTTTTGCAATATTACTGGTTTGTTTAGCTGCATTCAGAATGGGGAGTAGTCCCCGTCCATGCTCCCCACCACCACCACCACCACCACCACCACCACCAGACTCCACCGTATTACTTCAGCTCACTGAGCTGAGCTCATCTGAAAATGTAATCATGGTAGGATGTATATATTCTATGCATCATGCTCTTCAATTATTGTGAGCGAAAATAAAACACTTGATATGAATTGCTGAAATGTGTCTCATGCCGTATTGCTTTTCTGCACTACTTAAATCATTTAAAACTTGTATTATTTGATGTGCATGGGTTGACATTAATATTTTTTTAAACCATGTTGCGTGTTTACTTCTGATAGAGAGAGAGAGAGAGAGAGAGAGAGAGAGAGAGAGAGAGAGAGAGAGAGAGAGAGAGAGAGAGAATGTGTGTGTGAGAGAGACAGAGAGAGTGTGTGAGAGAGAGACAGAGAGAAAGTGTGAGAGAGAGAAAGACAGAGAGTGTGTGAGAGAGAAAGACAGAGAGTGTGAGAGAGAGAAAGAGCGAGAGAGGCGGAGGAGGGAAGACCTTGGTGGGAAGCAGAGGGCGTCCAGGAAAACATCAATGAAACTCAACTGATGAGGGCTAAAACTGAGCGAGAGCAGGAAAAAACCTTGACTTTGACAAAGAGTTGGGCAAAGATGTGGAGGACATCAGAAAACAGACAGCGAGAGAGTGAGCGGGGTGAGAGAGAGAGAGTGAGTTGGAGGATACGGGAGTGATAGAGACAGAGATGGATGGGTGACAGGCAGAGAGCATAAATAGACAGGCAGCCTGGCAGAGAGAGATGGACGCAGACGGAGAGCTGACACGGAGAGAGAGATGTTCATCTGGACGGAGCGTATGTCGTGTCGGAGTTGCTGGCTGTCATCACTGGCCGCGGCCCAGTGTCAGCGCCGCTAAGCCAGGCCCAGTATCCGACACACAGACCGCATAGAAGAGGCGGACCTGGTCATCGTTACGTCACCTCATTGGTTTGTGGACTGATGTTTTGAATTTTCGGGTTGGGCATTTCGCCGTCTTGGATTACGACCGTCGCCATGTTGTGACCAACCAACACACACACACACACACACAACCAATGAACTGAAGTTACCATATTCAGAGAGCCAAGGACTGACATAGTGACACCGTCTTTGTTTCTGGTAGTGTCAGCAACCTGCCAATCACAGTCAGCCCGCCCTCAAGCATACCCTGCTTTATGGTCCAAATGGACCATTATTTACTAAATTAAGCAACAACATTAAGTTGCATGTAACCCACGTAATCACCAACATGCTGGGGAAAGGAGGTGGATGAGTCACACAAAATATGGTCTTTCAAGTAACTTCCATACTTCAGTATCAGTTCCTTAGTTGCCTAAACTCAAACCAGATCTTTCCCTGAACATAACTAAGTCATGTTGTTGCCTGAACTGAACTAAGTTGTTTCCTGTCGCGAGGGAAGTTCATTTTGAAACCGTATGCATATAACTAGCAGAAATTGTCACAAGTTGCTCAACTTTTGAAAGAAAACACATGAAAAATATGTGAGATATTATATGAACCGTTGTATAATAATATATCTTAGTTGCTTGATTCCTACATGATTGACGTTGGAAACTGAATCAAAACAAATACAAAATGCTACAAAACGACTTTGGTTATGTTTAGGCAATATAAAGACTTCTTTACATCGTCTCTGCTCTTTGCTTCTCCTCTGTCCTCCTCACTTCTGTTTCCCTTGTACAAAAACATTAATTATAGTGCATCTAGCAAAACTAGTCCTGTGTTTGTTCCTTCTTGATAAGAAACATATTTGTGATGTGTCAAAAACAAT
The DNA here is from genome assembly GCF_023055335.1 of Clinocottus analis. Classification (NCBI taxonomy): domain Eukaryota; kingdom Metazoa; phylum Chordata; class Actinopteri; order Perciformes; family Cottidae; genus Clinocottus; species Clinocottus analis. The sequence goes on from NW_027176153.1 coordinate 6,751,019, forward strand.
CTGGGAGAAAATCAGTTACCCGTAAAACATAATTGACAACGCAATTTCGTTTTATACGAATTTTTAGGAGACAACGCTGTAAATAAAGGGTTTTGTAACAAAATACCTGATGTTTATGTATATATACATGTATATATATGTATATATATATATATATATATATATATATATATATATATATATATATATATATATATATATATATATATATATATATATATGTGTGTGTGTGTTTGTGTTTATTATTTAAATATCAGCCCTAAATATGTTGCTGATGCAGTTTTATGCCATTTAATACAAATCCTTTGTAGTTATCACAGCAAATTTTCAATTTTATACAATATAAAAAGATTCATAAGCGCACGCTTGAATGATTGTTATGAAGTATCGCAGGGCAGACTTTATAAATACATGCTTACATTGCCATCATTACTGACACACATTTATGCTGTGCAGAGGTTCACTGCAATGGAATACACAACCAAATGTTTTTGTTTCTTTATTGAAATGTGTGTTTCTTTTTCTTTTACTTCTCTTTCTCCTTATTTCTATACTTGCATAGTAAGAAAATAAGTATACTGTTTGCCACATAATCTGAGAAATTGAAATATATGTTTGTGAGATTTTGAAGACTCATAAAATATAAATAAAAAAAAGGAATACACAACGAAAAAAGATTACGCTAACTTCTATAATGTGCAGAAATAATTGGAAGCAAGCAGCCTGCAATGTTAGGATAAAAAACACTGTGCAGCCTGTCTCTGAAAATGGTTGTTCCATAATAAGAAAGCTCAAACTAGCTTTTACTTTGATAGTTCTTTCAATACCACCAAAGCGACAACCAACATAATTTGTATTCGAATTATGGAACATTTGTTAATCATCAGATGTGTACGATTCGCAGCCCTTTTTGGCTCGAAGGGCATTTGAAGGAGTTACTCACAGCACTCTGCTGCACTTACAGACAGGCTGTTTGCGGAAACTGCTGACCAATTACACGTCATCGCCGTGTAAAAACACATCAGAGGGGACGTATATTAGAGTGCCATTTTTCAAATTCTGGGCCGGGGTCCAGAACTGAGTCACAGAAAGATTTAAAACCGTCCTCAAATTATTGTAAAATTAGTATCCAAAGCTATTAGCCGTGTGCCGTTGCCAAATCCATCCCGAGACTCCCCAACAAATAACATGGGGACACAAGAGGTCATATCTCTGAGGGGGAAAAACAGCAGTGTAACACTTAGCAGTAATGTAGAAGCTGCAATACAGTCAGCAAAAGCAGCATATGGGAAGCTTGAAGAGAAAATAAAGTTTCAAACTCCCCCCATCCCCTTGTGATAAAATGCAGGGGACGGATTGATGGGGAGATGGAGAGATGTGAGAGGAGTGAAGGGGAGGGCGAAGGAATAGCAGAGAATGATTATAGTGCATGTCTTATAACTCATATTCCTCAGTGGCTTTGTCCCTGCCCCCAAGCCCCATCCTAAAACACAGGTCTATCCTTCATCGGCAAGCAGCCGGAGTGGCTTTGTGTGTTCAATGTCCACAGCATTCATGTGCTTCTGCATCATGTGACCGGCTCTGTGTTTGTGCGGGATTTGAGGAATCTGTCAGGGATATGGACTGTCCTCTGGACTTCATTAATCTAAAGCGCTGTACATTCATCTCCTGCCTCCTGTTTAATACTCGGGGTGTGTACAGGCCGTCAGGGCGCAGAGACCTGCCATCTTCCTTCAATAGGCCACAATCAGCAAAGGAGGGAGAGCGAGAGACAGACACAGGGAGAGAGAGAGAGAGAGTGAGAGAGAGAGAGAGAGAGAAGCAAAAGAGATGACAACAAGAGTGGGACAGAGAAGAGAGTCAAGCAGACAGATGGATAAACAGACAGATTAATGTAGACAAGCTAAAGAGACAGAACTTAGCAAGAGATGACAGAGACGGAGAGATAACACAGACTGAGCGAGCAGGCGAGAGAAAAAAGAAGAACAGGACGCTCGAGTGGGGGAGAGACAGATGAGACGAGCTGAGAAAAGAGATGACATATTGCTGTATATAAAGGTGGCAACAGCTGGCATAGTCTGCTGTTGTCAGGGCCTTCGCGGTGCTGGAAAAGTAAAGTTCCCTGCCAATGCATCCTTGAATAGCTAGGGCTAAAGACAGACTGCTAATATAGGCTGCTGAACCGCCCGGGCTAAAGAAAGACCCAAACGTTGGAGCCATTCAGGGACACAGCCGGGGACTTTGAGGGGGAAAGCAGCTGGGATTCAGTGGTGGAGAGTTGGTTGATGGGTAGAGGCCTTTGGGACGACCTGCCAGGGACAAAGTCACCTTAATGTTAGGTAACAGCAGGACAGCAGTTTGTCATTGTACTTACTCCCACTTAATCACACCTGTCTCAATGTTAAAGTTACTAACATACCAAGTAATGGTGTAACGTACAGAGTAACTAAAGTCTGGAGTGATGTGCGGCGTAAATATCCTCCAGAGTAACAGATGAAGTAACTAACGTATAGAGTTACGTACAGTGTTACATACAGAGGTATGTATGGAGTTACGTACAGAGTTATGGCGTAAACGTATGACGTAATGTAGCAAGTAACTAGCATAGGGAGTAACTAGTGTACAGAGTAACGATGGTCCGGAGTAACTTAAGTACGGAATAAAGTATGAAATTACATACAGAGTAACTAGAGTACAATGTAATTAGCGTAAGGAGTAATTATAATGCCAAGGAACTATAATAAATAGTAACTACTGGATGGAGTTACATACAGAGTATTGTACGCAGTATCGTACAAAGTATCATACAAAGTATCATACAAAGTATCATACAAAGTATCATACAAAGTATCGTACAGAGTAATGTACAATGTACGGAGTAACGTACGGAGTAACGTACGGAGTAACATACAGAGCAACGTGCAGATCAGAGTAAAGTACTGAAAAGAGTAAGACTTACACACTGCATGTCCTTGGGTCCCGATTAACATACCTGACAAGTGTGAAACATCCATTGACTGCTCTCAAGAAAAACAAAGGACACACACACACACACACACACACAAAATATCTGCATGTCTCCCGAATGTGGGCACAAAGCGTTCAGGAGATATTTCTTTTGTCATGCAAGTCCTGCCCAAGGTATTTACTTTGAGGGACAGCAGAAGCAAAACTGTATGGAGCATGACACATCTGAAAAGTTAACATCCGATGGGCTTGGTTCTGTAGCTTATCAAATTGGAATTTGAAAAAAACAAACAAGGCACAACTCTGTGTGGCTTATGTGGAGGGATTCGTCTGGACCCACATAATTCTGAGTAAAAAATGTTAGAATATAAAAATGGTCAACGTCAATGAGCCCGTTTATTCTCTGCCTGCCTCAAACTTACAGGTCAAAACATAAAATCAGATGTTATAGCGCTACCAGGCTAAACTGCACCATCTTTGACACAGCACATATTTGTTTCCCGAGCAAAGCACCCGCCAAGTAGATTGGATGAATGAGTATCGAGACACGTGATAGATACGCCCGTCACGTAGCTCGACAATCATTCATCCGCATGCAGACGGATCACAGACGGATTCCTTGCTTTATAGTTAGATGTGTTGACAATAAGATTAGTATAGAATATTACCAGCTTTATCCTTCAAAATCCTGTTCTATTCTTGTTGGCTTGACTTCCGGTTTCAGATTATATCAAACTGCACATCGACCCCAGCCCCACCTTCTTCTCTGGGGCCAATGATTGCGACCAGCTGTTTTGAAAGCATTGCAATGACGGGAATGGCGGCGGATCATTTGGGGCGGATAATCAGCCCAGGTACCAAATGAGTCTGAAACAAAACTGTCCACTCGCTTTTCAAAAATGCTTAAAATAATGCAGCTGAACAGGAAAGAAAAAGTTGTCTAATACATCCATTGTTCAAGTACTGTCGGCTCACACTTGTTCAAACATTACTTAGAACTTGAAAATGCTGATGCGGGCAATTGTATTTTTGTACATATATCTTTACAAGACAGTGAATATGTCCCCCTTCAGACAGCTACTGTTTGTAAAGATGAATAATTCCTTATTCGGGGGGAAAAAAAAGTCAAAAGGGAGATAGTAGTTGTACCCGTCCGTCAAACCCAAAACATCATCTCTCCGAAAAAAGATACAGGACAGAAACATTATTCTAAACCGTCAGAGAAGAAGGACAAAGTAAATAGTAAATGTGACGTTAGGAGGTCGCCCATAGGCATATTTTATCAAACTACTGCATGCTTTGATGATTGGAAACACCCAGCAGTTACCCAGCATTCCTAGTGTCCAAGCATGTTGCAGAAGGGGAATATGCGGGCGAGGCTTTCCCAGCTTCCCCTAACTCCCCTAAAAGTTCCAAAGAACAGAAGCAATTAGGTACAGCAGTTTTTTAATGCTTTTTATGCATCATTTTTTTACACATGACATGGCTATGCAGGAAAAGATGGGGAAAGGAACCACACATACGTTGATCAGGCAGCAACCTCTGGTTCTGAAACACACAAGAGCCTAAACCATAGTGAGTTTTTTTAATGGTTTTAATCTCTAGTTTCAAGTCTTCTTCAATACGGCATGACTTGATGTTCATTGAGTAAATGATGGTCATTTAGAGTCAAAGCAGAGGATGCTTTAGAGTGGGGCTACCAGATGATTGACAGGTCGACATGGTCATCCATTCTTTGGTTGCCTAAAAGTGTCTTACTGATTTAGCCACACCCTCTTGTGTCAATTTTGCTTACAAATAAGCCACAAACCAATGAGATGTCTCTGATTACTTTCAGGAACATAGCAACCCAAGAGTTTTTTTTATGCAGTGCCAGAGTTCTTGCAATGAATAAAATATTCAATGAGCTTGACAAGTAAAGTAAAAACTAACAAAACGAAAGCATCGGCGTGGTGCTGGATGGTAAACAAGTTGCAGATTAAAATATGTCGTGAGTGTCGTCATGTGATTGGTTTATCTCGCTTTGCGTCTTCCGTCAAGCTGACTTAACCCTCTGTTTGCTTGTCACTGCAATGTTACTGCTTCATTCACAGCGCAGATGTACCCACATCTTCCCTGCAGAGGTATGTGGTGAAACAAAGGAATATGGGTGATCTCTGAGGCACTTTACTGTAATGCATCCAACCCGTATGTAAATTCTACCCATCCTGTTTATGTTCAGTCTGTAATGGTTCCATTAGTGTTGTCACCTCCCTCCTCAAAGTACAAAGGACCATGTCACTGTTGTTGCTCTTTTTGTTTGTCCCACCATGTTTTCTTCCTCTCCTCGTCTTTGTCCTTTTCTTCTCCTTCACACACTTTTTAATTATTTCCCTGCCACATTTCCCTATAGCCGGCTATCAGATTAAATGGGACGTGTTGAGGAGAATGGGTGTGATGTGTTGAGCGGTATCAGTGTGTGTGTGTGTGTGTGTGTGTGTGTGTGTGTGTGTGTGTGTGTGTGTGTGTGTGTATGTGTGTGTGTGGCTAAATCTGTCCATATGTCTGCCTGTCTGTTTCTGTGCCTATGTGAGTTCATGTCAGTGTGTGTGCATGGGATGTCCTAGCGAGGTGATGAAAATGTAATTTTATCTACATTATCTGACAGAAGAGCTGAGTGAATACCGACGCATGCAGGCTGCTATGTATGTATGTGTGTGTGTGTGTGTGTGTACGTACAACAGCTGGTAAACAGTTGTGAAGGCTGATCTCTGCAGGTGTTGGAAGCCTGTAAGTCCTGACGATGGACGTGTTTCGTCCCTTTGGGTTTAGTGAGATGCCTTTTCCAGTAAAGGCTGCAACAGTTAGAGGTGTAGAACTGACTGGTTTGATTTTAAAAATCACATAATGTGATTAATATATTTTTTTTAAAGTTAAAGGACCACAACAAAGTGACTCATAATTGCATTAGCAATTGGTTTGACGACGAAACAGCCAACAAGATGTTTTCCCCTATCCATTATAACACCTGGATAACACCGAGCACATCTGTGCCATGTTCCGACTGCACTGCGGCCGCCTTGATAGTGTCAGCTCCTCAAGACAACGCTTGTGATTACATCAGACGCCACCCAGCGCTCCTCAGAAGAGAGCTTAGTCTCGTGTGATCGAGCCGGACAAGGAACAGCTTGAGCTTCCGGTCATCTCTCCAAATAAACACCCTTTGCAAACTCAATTGCATCACTTTGATCCATGTCCTTCACAACTGGACTGTGAACAGTGTTCCCTTTGTCTGTTCAGCACCTTCTGGTTGCAGAAAAAACATGCCGGTTAAAACTGACTCGAGGCTGTAAAGCCGTAGTCCACAAACGAATTGGCGGCGTCACGGTGACTACATCCAATTTTATATACAGTCCATGACGGGACCTGGGTTGATGAAAGGGAGAGTAGTGGCTTCAATGAGAGCGAGAGGTCAACAGGGCTGAGCCATGACTCAGTGATAAAGAAACTGTCACAATAAAACCTTGACGGGTAATTAATTTGATCGACAGCAATCTCACATTAACAGACCAAATTTGGAGGGCAGGGGAGGCAAGGATGGAATTATAGTGTGTGTAATGATAATTAGATTGTCGTAATTTACTGAACGGGACACTTTTGAGACAGAATTACGGTGTAAGGCAGATCGGGAGGTGATTTACAGGGAGATCAGCTGAACGTGTGTTTGACAAGCCATGCCCCATGAGTGGCAGGCGATGGATTTGGCCAGATGTTGCAGAAATGCCACTTGTGACAGTACCGGGAGATTTTACGTGGCAAGGGACATTATTTTGATGGTGTGTGTGAAATACCTCATGGTGGCATGACGGTCTCACACAGTCTGACAGGCTTTTTGTAGGTGAACCAATGTATAGTCACTTACTTTGCCGCATGCAGGTTCTAGAAAGATTCCTATGGGTCTTTGCAGCTAAGGTTCCAGATCAGGTCAAAATTGTCAAGGAAGTCCAGATTAATACAAACTGTACTCTCAGCCAGTTTTGCTGTGTTTGGTAAATTTGCGTTTTCCAGTGTCCTGGAAATCCACACTGAGGATGTTTGACTGTTGTTGGCTGACATCAATTGATCATATTCTGGATGATGTGTCAAGACACATTGTTTATTCCGAATGTTAAGGACGTGGGTCCCAGGAAGCCGTACGCGTGAGTACCTTTTACTCTGATGCTCCTTATCGTGGAGTTTACAAGAATCATACAAGGATTATGGTGGTGGTGGTGGCAGATTTAACCCTGGATGTACCCATTATGCTCAAATTATTTCTCTTGGGGAGGCGAGACCATGAATTACGAAGCTGCGATGTGGAAAAGGAGCTATTTGAGGGAGCCACAATGGAATCAGCACTGGGAAGACGGGAGTCAGACAACTGCAGCAGAAGAGGAACCTTTGTAGCCAGCGGTGGATTAGGCTGTTTAAAGCACTAGCAGCTGCAGGTACAGCTCTTCCAGACCTCGGACCAGCAGCAGAGTCATGGTTGTATCCACGGAGAGAGCCGCTGGATGGAGCGGTACTTCACCCTAAAATAACAATGGTATTTGAAAGGTCGAGGGGTGGTGATGAGACTGATTACCATTCTTTTTTCTTCTTGTGATCCTTTACCACTTCCTCTGTCCAGGTAGCCAGGTGATTGGGAGTCGACGGACAAGGGGGGCGCATGGGTTAATGGATCTAACAGGAGGGTGTCGGATATAGCCAAGTTCATCTCTACGAACGTCCTCCTTGAGGTCAGGTCGCCTTCTGTTCGCCTTTGGAGCAGCTGGCAGTCTCAACAGTTCATTGCTGTGAGAAACATACCTTGACTGAGGTTTTAGATGAACGCTTTTATACATATTCAAACTATATATTTCACTTTTACAAACAAAAAATGCTTTGAGGATAAGTTTTCCGCAAAGAGATTCGGAAACATGAAGCTATCTGCGGTAACACGTTAAGCTAGAGTTGCTGATTGTGATCTAACTAACCCTCAAACCAAATCCATAAAGACCAGTCCCAGATATGAGCATCCTGGACCACACAGTGAATGAGTCAGTTCATAGCCAGGCTCTTTTGGCTCTTTTTGGAAAGTTTCCAATAACCTCACCAAATAAGGAATTTTGCTACTGCACTGCTTGGCTTAGCAATACTAAGTAACTTGTGTAGGTACATTGTTTGCTGGCTGTGCATTCTACAATTGTGCAGCCTACAGTAGATCACATTGTTTAATCAATTCTTTAAACTTTTTCTCTTGTGATTTGAGTTTTAAAAAAAGTCTAAATAAGCAGCAAATTCTTACTCCCAACTTGTCTCATATAGACGCTTGGTGAGTTGCCCTACACTCCAAACTATCATGTTTAAAGTGATAGTTTGAAGTGTCAGGCAGTGTGAGACCCCTCTAGTGCCAGTTTTGGACGTGTATGGGATGACATGTCAGTTTCTGTTTGTACCATGCTCACAGTCTCATTTCAACATGTTTAGATGTACTTAATACTCGGCTTGGCTGATTTGTGGTTGCGTATGGATTGAATGAGAATATATACATGGCTTGGATCAATCATAAGATCAAGGCTTTCTGGACAGTTGGGATCCTGAAGATGGATTTTTTTTTGAAGCCGTGCGGAAATTAAATATAAAAGTCCTGCGGTTGGTCCACTTTAATGTTGCGAACAACCCACATGTCTCAGTCCGACTGTTTGGGTCGCACCAGAGTTCAAATGACAGCGTTCACACCAGCCTGGCAAATATGCCGGGGTTTGTTTCAACCGAATCAAACAGGGAAGCACCTAAAGATGATAACGATCTCTTACAACAATTAATAATACTAATACTAACCATCATTTTAGAATATAGAGGATTTTACACATCAAGCTCTTTAGGAGGACTCTTGAGTTTTTTTCTGTTTTTTTCAGTATGACGAAGATTACTTTCTTAAATTGAGATGTATCTGTGTACTTGAGAGTCTTCAAAGCAGACATTTTACTTACTGCACTTCATAAATTATCTGTTGTTGCTTTCCCTTGGCATCCAATCCAGATTGGCAATATTGCTGAATCAAGCAGTAAGAGCAGCTTTACATCCCCTAATGAGCACCAACAGCCCTGCTCCTCCCGTCCATACTACTACACACACCCAGACCCAAACACACACACACACACACACACACACACACATACACATTAGACATGCAAACACATTGTTGAGGAGGTGAGCGCATTGATTCATTAATTCCTCCCCATGTGACCCTGCGGTCTGAGTCGATGAGGACTGGACCAGGCCTTGGCTCCGCCCCTCCATCTCATGAGACCCCAGTGGAAACGCTGGACCTCAGAGACATTGTTTCAATGCCGCCCTTCCCTGCTGATTTGATTTTAATAGGGTCATTATCTTTTAGATTTTTCCACTTCAAAGTACGGGAGCGACATCGTTTCTTTCACTGAGTAAAACCCTCCAGCAATTCTTGAAAAATATTGAGTTTCCTCTCCGTAGTCCCACTGTAAATTAATAAACTGGAAGAACATTAATGTCGCATCCATGTCAGAATAGGGTTTAGGCCGGAAGTCTGGGTTTGTATAGCTTAACACAGACTTGTGAAACTGAAATTAGAGCTGTCGATCCACAATTACAATTTAAAAAGTCCTCTAAAAATCATAAAATACATCTGATTTCCACTGTAAAATGTATTTTTCAGAGGCTGTTTCCAGGACGTAATTACTTGGTGATAGTGGAGGTGGTGGAGGTGGAGGGTGTGGTGGAGTGGTGGTGGTGATGGTGGAGGAGGAGGTGGAGGTGGTGATGGAGGTGATGGTGGAGGTTGTGGTGGAGGTGATGGTGAAGGTGGAGGTTGTGGTGGAGTGGTGGTGATGGTCAAGGTGGTGGTGGTGGAGGAGGTGGAGATTGTGATGGTGATCATGGAGGTAGTGCGGCTCTGATATCCGAACAGCTGTCATTACACCAGCTTTAAAGTTTAACAGCTGACCCCACACGCGCGCACTCGTTAGCTCGTTAGCTAACAGCAAGCTATGCAGAACGTTACGGTTTCCATCTCGCGTGTCTCACAGGCAGGGAGGGTGAAGCTTTCTTCTTGTTTAACTTCAAGTAGCGCCACCAACGTGACTAGGTGCCTACAGCGCCACCTAAAGTGCCGGAGTGTGTGGTGCAGGGTATTTTTGTCTTCACTCACACAGAGTGAGTAGGACAGAACCAGCTCGCTGGCGTCATCGTGTTTAACCGGCGGAGGGAGAGAAGACAGAGAGAAGAAAGAGAGATATAGAGAAAGACAGAGGTGAGATGTGATTGGTCAAAGAGCATAAAGGAGCGCGCGTCAAGCTGACATCTAACTTTAATTATATTTTTTAAAAATACAGTGCTAGCTCGCTGGATATCACTGTTTAACCAGCGGAGGGAGAGAAGAGAGACACACAGAGACACGTTGAGAGAGACAGAGGTTTTATCTGGTTAGATAAACAGCGTTAAAGGACCGCGCTCGGGCAGCGTGAAGCTGGGCAAGCTAGCTGGCCAAACCAGAAGCAGACGGGAGACAAGAGCTGGTCAGTGAGAAAATAAGCGTGTCGTGTATTTGTGAAAAGCAATTACATTATGAAATAGATATAACTTTTATCCTATTATTATAAATATTATATTATAGTAAAAAAATATTAAATTATAAAATAGCTATAACTTTGTGATTCTGTTTAAGCCGGCAGAGAAGACTTAGCAAATCCGTGCCTTTTGCCTCAACAGGATGAAACCGTTCACCCAGGCTGGTTGTCCTACGTATTCATCATGTCCTGTGATTTGCTCTTGCACTAAGCCCAGCTTTCTATCTGTCACCCCAAACACATGGTCCAGAGCCACCGCTGAGAGGATCTTTTAAGTTCTAAATTGGTCTGGCAATTTCCCCTGTCGCATGTTGAGTGATCATCGTGAGGTCAGCCTCTGGTCAGCCAAATAGTTATGGGAGAATAGAGACGTTCCAATCTGTTTTACTGTTCCACCCCTTTCAGCATGTTTCCACCATTTCAGTGAGACAGAGAGTAAGTAAGATAGAGAGCGACGAGGAGAAGAAGAAGAAGAAGAAGAAGAAGAAGAAGAAGAAGAAGAAGAAGAAGAAAAAGAAGAAGAAGAAGAAGAAGTAGAAGAAGAAGAAGTCTCTTCTCTGCACAATGTGACAGTCGGTTCATTAAAATTAATTGTTTGGTAAAATGTTGAAAGTTTTTTGGCCGACGAGATTCTCCGTTCAATTTATAATTTGGACAGTTTCCAGTTTGTCTTTCCGCTCCTCCAATCGATTACAGTGACACTTTTAACCGCAAAGAGCCCGAGGTGTATCACTCAAACCAGTGGGTGTGTGTGTGTGTGCGTGTGTGTGCGTGTGTGTGTGTGTGTGTGTGTGTGTGTATGAGGGCTGCTGCCTCAGTAGTAATGAATGTCAAGAGGCGTGCGTTAATAAATTAGCCATGCGTGTGTTTTACCTTATTAATGGCCTCAGAGGCAAATCACAACCTCTTTAATGCATTTCACTTAGTGTAGCTTATGGGTGCATTTCATAAAACATGGCAGCTTTTTAGACACTTATTCAGGGCATAAATTTATCACCCTCTCTTTTTTCCTCCCAAGCCTCTCTCCTCTGCCGTTGCATTTCCCCACATGTTTCCCTTTCCCTGCATCTGCTGTTTCCCGGCTGAGGTAACTTATTTTCACAAGAAATATGATTAAGCTATGAATTAACATGGCACACTTTGTCATTATAAGCAATTTTCATCAGGGCAAAGAGAAGAAAGATGTTCAAACAAGAAGTATGGGCCACAAACTAATAAGGCGCTGACTCCTGATCCAATGAACACATTTTTATTTACATTTTCTATTCACAAATACTAACAACGTCCCTGTTATGTTGCCTTTCTCTGCCTAAAAATGACTCAAGCTATCACTTTTTTAATATAGGATTGTTTCTTAAAGCTACTACAAGTAACTTTCAGTTTGTGTTGAATTTGGCGACTCCTGTGGACAAAAGGCGGTAGCATCAGCCCCGCTCAGTCCTGGTTCTGGTTCTCTAGCAGCATGGTGTCAGCGTTTGGGCCCAGCCATGAGTCATCCATCCTCCTCTGCAGCTCCGACTGGCGGCTCGAAGGTTGAAGCGAAGCCGGATCGTGGTGAATCCGTTTCGATGTCAAGCATTGAGAATAACTCAGCAAGTCTTGATGGTGGTGGTTACTGTAGCTCATAGAGACATCGGTCATTGAGACCGATGACCAGTTTGATTGTCTTTGTGGGTTGTTAGCAGTATACTGTAAGTTTTTTAAAAAATGTAGTCAGTTACTCATTGGAAAGGGATTAATAATAATTTCTTCACTAATCCCTCCACGGCTAAAGTAACTGCTTTGACTCGTCACATGGCGTCCACCCAAAAACTAATTTGGTTTTAATTTTAATGTTAATGTCTGTGGGCCGTTTCTGTCCCCACCACAGCGCCACCGCCACGCACAATGTATAGAGATGTGGTTGAGATCTTTGTAAAACATTGTCTTTGCATGTGATCCATGGTTTTGCAAACTCGTTAACTTTAAATATGAACTTTCACTCTTCAATTTGGAACTATTAAAAGTAATTGCGTAACTTATAGCATTTTATTGCACCGCATTGGTTGTTAGCAGGAGCCCTCAAGCCACTCAGGTTCCCTCCTCCTCTCTTGTTTAAACAGACCTCCCTCTCTGCTTACTCTCTCCTCCCCCCCTATTCGTCCCTCCCTCCTCAGAAGTCCCCCCCCCCCTCTCTGGATCCTGAAGGTCGGATCTCCCATTCTGCTGATCCTGCCAAACTCTGGAGCAGAGTGGCACTGCTCTGCGACCGGACCGGCCACTGACGTCCATAAACCAAACCAGGAATGACAGGTGTCGCTACCCCCTCCCCCTCCCCCTCCTCTCTCTCTCTTCACCCACACACACTTTTCCTTTCCATTTTTCTTTCTTCGCCCTTTTTTTGCCTCGCCGCCATTCAGTGTTGATTTATGGTTTATTGTTCCTTGTCGTGTTTCAAGGTCGCTGCTAACGCGGGCCAAACTGGGCCCAGGGGGGGCGTTTCTCAGCGTACCTGCCAGGGAGCCACTGACGCGGCCGTGGCTTCCGTTACAGCTACTTCTGCCAGCGAAGAGGCGAGAAGAGAAGGCGACCCGCGGAGACTCCCCAACACTCTCCCTCCACGGTACACGAACTACACCCTAAGAGGTGACGCCAATTGATAGGAGCAAGGTCAGAGGTCGCATGTCAGCGCCGCAACACAAGAGCAGGGCTGTACAGGATCAGTGATGCCATGTGTCATCGCCAGACTGGAATCATTTACAGATACACTTTTCTCTCTCTTTCTTTTACAAAATCCCGCTTTTCCCAATTTATTTCCAGATTTTTTTTGAATTAGTGTGAAATCAGCCGGGGAGACGCGGAAGGAGAATAAAGAGCGTTAAAAAGGGAGAAGCGGGTGCTCACTGCGGCAGAAGTGGTTCTTCCCTGAACCGCAGTCAGTGAAGGAAAGATCCATCACGGGGATCCCAGGGGACTCGCAGACATCTAAATAGAAATTAGCAGGACGCTACGCCGGCAGTATAGATGTCTCTGCTTCACTGGTGGAGTCGCTGGTGGAGAGAAACAGGGAGGAGAAGTGCGCTGTGGTGGCGTCCTGCTTCTAAGGGAGCTCGGTGGTTTCCTGGCTGGCTCTGGATCTCTGCTGCTAAATGGAACCTGTCAGGGCATTAACATCCGTGATGTGCGTCAAGAGGAGAGTGCGTGGCGGAGGGTGGGATTGTCTTTGCGCCTGTGTGTGTGTGTGTGACTGTGAGTGTTTGTGTGTGTGAGTCAGAGTCTCCACCCAGACATGCATACAAATGTCCATTGCGGGCTTGTACCGCTGCAGAGCGCTGTCATTAGGACTTTGATAGAGTGTGCTTGCTCGTGTGTATGCCCATGCATGCTCATGAGAGCGAGCCTCCGTGTGTGGCACGAGGTGCACGTCACATGATGCACACAGGAGTTAACTTCCAGTTCTGCCAGGGAAAACCTGCATTCATTCTTCTGACCATCAGCGGGTAACTACTCTGGTTGTGTAGAAGTCAGATTGTATAGAAGTCTATAGAAAATTACTCTACTTCTCGCTGAGCATGTAGCAAAAGGGGGAAATGCGGGCAAGGCTTCCCCCAAATGTTCCACAGAACAGAAGCAATTAGGTACAGCGTTTTTTAATACTTTTTTTCCAGTTTTGTTACACATGCCATGGCTACGCTGGAAAAGACGTAACAAGGGAACGTCCAGCAGGAGGCGGTAATTAAACTTAAGCCTCCATGTACGTAAGATAAGACAGCAACCTCAAATGCAGAATGCACTGTCTTTAATGGCCGTTGGAGAGGGTGGGGGTGGGTGTGTGGAGGACTCCTTTGGATGGATAAATGCCTCTCTTAAATTATTCCCTCAGTAAACATTGTAAACATGAGTTTATGTCTCAATCTCTAGTTTCAAGTCTTCTTCAATACAGCATGATGTTAATTTTCGTAAATTATGGTCACTTAGAGTCAAACAGACCATAAAGCAGGGGATGAAGTAGGGCGGGGTTACGAGGTGGTTGTCTCTACCAGAGATGTATACGGCGTCTCTACCGTAACACCTCCGTATTCAAAATGTGATAACTTCTGTGCATTGGCTCCATTTTTTTTACATCAAGATTACATTTGGACACATCATGTTAACGTTCTAATTTTTTATGTTTTATCAGCCTCTTTGTTCACCTTCCAAAAAACCCCCACCAGAGCTGTATTTGCTTCTTGCTATAAGCTAAGCCAACCTGTCCTACTGCTGCTGCTACACATTAAAAGGTATTCATCTGGGGACACATGCAGTGGTTTTTATTTTTAAAGCACTTGCAAGAAACACAATGCATTTGTCAACACAGCCAGTTTCAGTATTTTTCATCAGTGGATCGGTCAACAGGAAAACATGCTTGCATTGTACGTTTCTGCAAACCACAAATATGTTGAAGGTCAATGCTTCTATTGGGTCAGAGCGAAGGTCGGAGCAGATCGAGGGACAGTAAGATCTTACAGTAAGAAGTTAATCATTAAGGGTGGTGGACTGATCAAACAGGAGACCACTGTTCATGTCCCCTGTGAAATCCAAAGTCAATGTACCAGGTGTGTCCCTCCTGTTCTCAGGAGATCGGACTCCTGAAGTTGAACATGAAATGTCGTACTCTGTATTGAGACTGGTCTTTGTTTCGGGAAGTTTTGGTCAAGCAAACCAGGAAACATGAGGATTGTCTCTGACGTTCTGTTTTATGTGGTCTCATTTTTACACCTCCATTCCCTTTTCCCTGTAGTCTTTTCCAGAGATGTTCCATCTATCTCTTCAGCCATCTTCCTGTTTTTGTCATATTCCTACCCTTCCTGTTCTTCTGATCGTGTTGCCTTCTCTCCCTCCAATCCATTTGACCTGCCCCTGTCACCCTCTTCCACTTGTATTTTTTCTTAAATGTTTTTTTTGGACCCAGGGATGCTTCCTCTCCCTCCTCCCCTGTTTGAAATGTGCGTGAGAGGAGCAGCCCTTTCTGAGCTTTCCAGGTCACGCTCTCCCTACAGACAAATCAACCTCTGGCTTCCCTCTTTTTCTCTCCTCCTAGCTTACCTTTGATACACTTCATTCAGACTGAGAGCTTCTTCTTTTTTCCGTCTTTACTTTTAGCTTGATAGCTTGGCTTGGAAAGGAAGATGCATTGTCAGATGGATAAATCACTTGTGATGACATCATTTAAGAGAGGAGCCAAGATATTAGTCATGCCAGCCTCCTATTTCAGAAAACTAGGGATCTTTGCGGCCCTAAACTAGAGCTACAGATAAGTGTTATAAGTGTGATAAGTGATTTTCTTTCTGTATTTCCGGAAACAATTGAAATGTTTTAAAATTAATTGCTTTAGACGCTTTAAAAACAAGATTTCTTCAAAATCTACATTTGAGTAAACATTTTGCAGCCAAATAAATTGTTTTACAGGATGCTTTGTTTCTTTATAATGCAATTAATAGTTGACCTCTTTCCCCACATCTGGTGCAAAGGCATTCAGTAGTTCTTGAACATGAGATATCAGTGGCGGGCCGTGCGTTTTTGACCTAGGCCTTCAGTGCCGTGGAGTGCAGACTGAGGAAAAAAAAGAAAAGTGCCCCGGGAGTTACTATCAGACCGCCCAGCGCATGTAGTGAACATGTCGCGCTGCCCAATACACGACACGTTCATACAGACCGTCATGCGTGGACAGCAGACACTCACTCTACCATACGGAGAATTTTTTGCACTATTACAAGCATGGAGGTCACACGGGGTGTGCAGAGCTATTGTAACCACTTTGAAGAGGGAAAAAAGACATTTTTGGGGTTACTACAATTTAGTTAAACCATAGCTCTCTTTTCAAAGGGCTGACAGTATTGTAGCAAATGAAGTTAAACAACCATGTGGTTGCGGAGATAATTAAGGTTTTTAAACACTGCTACTTTTTTTGTCAGTTAAAGGCGCTGGGGCTTGGTTCGCTCGGACACTCCGTGGCGCAAGCTTTTAACCTCGCCGTTGCTGCGTCATTAAGTCCAAATCAACGAGCAGTCACTTTTAGTTGTAACAAAACAATCCAACAAAACCGCAGCACTGAGACACTGCACACACACAAGACATCACCAGCGCAGCTTGAGGGGAGAGGCGCGGGGCGTAACATAGAGACACAGTAGGAAAAAATGTGATTAGATGAAAGCTTTTCCTTTTAACCAGCTGCAGGCTGCCGGCAGAGCACCAGAGGAAGACAGGAGCTATGCAATGAGAAAATAAGCTAATAGGGGAAAAAATAATTATGATACATGTATTTGTGAAAAACTATTAAATAAATGAAAAAAGAACTATAACTTTGCGATTCAGTTTGGCCAGCAGTGAAGGCTTAGCAGGCCCTGACGGCCCACCACTATGAGATATAAGTTTACAGGTACTTGCAATCTCTCCTCGGCACTCTGAAGGTTGGTTTATGGCCATTTGATGGTGACACCTACAGTCTGTGGGCATATCTATGAGTTACACTCTTTGTGATTCTTTACAGTTAGTTTTGTTTCAACACTCTCTGTCATGTCGAGAATAATGCAGTGCAAAGAATATAAATGCTGTTCATGCTCAGAGCTCTTTATATGTCTTTATATTGAGGACTCATATTTTAGTCTGGTCTGCCTGCCGAGAAGCTGTCGAAACATACGACCACTTCTTATGCAGTGCACCTCTAAATGTGCCCCTTCCTACAGTGAGGATAGCACACCTTTGCCAATGCAGCGTTGCAGCACATTAGTGGTGTGGCATTACATAGTTAAATGTTAACACTCATTTGCACAGTAAAAAGGTACATGGGAGAACATCCCCAGGAAGTGAAAAAGACAATTCGTTTAAATGTCCAGGCCACATGCAGGAAGTAAGGCCCATTTATTTATAAAGAAAGCATTTCACACTGTGGTCGCGTTGCTATATTTGACTGTGCAGCTGCTGCTTTCCTGCGATCGGTCCCTCCAGACTGTAATTGACTGCTTGATTCAACACCGGGGGGATGGCTGTCCCAAAATCTGATAAGGAAATACAGTTTATTTATGGGGGAACCCTGCATACGCACCGACACCATCTGAAAAGAAGAGGCGTGCCTCTTCCAAAGTCTTTTTCTGTCTCTGAAACGGTGCCGGCTGTCTGGGATGGATTGAGGAATGATGACTTCACTCCGTATTGTCAGCTTCCTCCGTGGAGATCGGGTCGTCCTCCCGCTATCTGCTTGTGAAGTGCTACGACGCTCACTTCTGGCAACTTCTGTGCGGCCACACGGGACAGCTGTTGTCAATAACCTTGTTATTGTGTTGATTGTTAATTGCGTCTTTTTTTTTGGATAAATAACTCGGTGCAAGAGTTCATCAAATCGTTATGGATCTTTTTTTTAGGATATAACTGGTTTAAGTCCTTTCAGACGGAGTACAGGCACCCTTAAATACTCTGCTGTGGATAGATGCTGAAAATGTATGCCAACAATACGCATTTGACTAATTGAACTATTCCAAGTAATAATAATAAAACATTTCATTTATAAAGCACTTTTCAAAATACTCAAAGACACTTTATAAGCATTTAATATCCTCATAAAAGAGCTATACAATGACAACATAAAACATACCAGCACACATCAAAATCAGTTCAATAGCTTATAGAAATTAGTCCAATTTAGTGTTGATTAAAACTTTACGTATAGTCAACACTGGAGGCGTTTCCTGTCCAGATTTAGACCAATAGATGAATCTCATGCCTGGGAGGCAGCTTTACCTCTGTCATATTTACCTCTATCATAACTAAGTTAGTGCAAACATAGCGTGCAGATGTCCCTTTGGAGTGTTATGGCCCAATATGAATGTTCCCCTGTGATCAGTCCGAATAATCTTCAAAATGATCGGCTTTCATTTTTACTGCCGCTGTCGTTAGATTCCGTGCTTACCGGTGAAATATGTGACGAAATGAATATATGTACATCATATCTCTTACCAAATAGATGAGTTGAACACAAATGTGAGCCGATCAGCAAACTGCAGACATTTCTCACCAAATAAAAGTCCCTCTGACCTCCATTCACATGATTCATTGGTGATGTTTACATACACTTTTAACACAAATTGTTTCATGTTCAATTTAATTGCCCATTTCATACCAAAGAAAAATGTAGTTTCTTTGCCAGTTCCCTCTGGAGAAATCACCAAACCACCTGCGAGAGGAAACACTTCACTTTGGGTTTTTTGTTGACCTGTTTGTCCCCGTCGTGCTCACTCGCGTAATCTTTTCTTTGAACGAGCGGTCAAACTGTCACGATGCATCATTTAAAAGAGAAGTGGGACACGGCGCGTCTTTGGGCTCCTCTGGTACGGCGAGCGAGCGGATGGATGCAGCGCCGCCGACCCGAAAGCACAAGGGGTTGATCAGGGGCCGGCTCAAATTTATGCTCTCCTCTTTCTCTCTCTCACTTCCCGCACACACACACACACACACACACACACACACACACACACACATACACACACACACACACTCTAGTTGGAGGTTAAACTCCAGCAGCAGAGCAACTGAAGGGAAACCCAAATGTCAGGAGAGAAACATGTTTGTGCTGAAGTCCACCTCGGTGGGAACGCGCCCCTGCAGAAGTAATTGATTTTCCTTTTTGGCAAACCGCTGGGCGCGCTGCTCTGGAGTCCGATGTTGAGTGTTTGTTGGCATCTACATATCAGGCCATGCCGCGACGACTCAACAGAGAACACAATGATGAAGTACGGCAGCGAGCCCTTTGAGAGTCTGACAGGACCTCCATTATGTATCCCTACCTCTGATCAGCTCAGAAACATGTCAAAAAGTTTAAAGTTACTGTGAGGAATTGGTTGTGAAATGAATGCGTATGAATTTAATTTTCTTAAGTGCTGGATTGTATTTTAACGGGGCAGAGAAGTCAGCAATAACATAAGGTGTGTTGAAGGAAAAACATCCGTAAAGGGCAATATTCTGCTAAAAATAATCTCAAAGTTCCCACATATAATTCTAATTCAGGTAAATGTACAAACTGGTCACATGAAGAACGAATGATCAACAGTGAACTTTAAAGAAAATGGTACAGCGTCTGTATCTCCAGGATACACAGAATGTGTTTGGAGAGAATCATTCACTCCACCTCAAAGACTTGAGACCTGACTGGACTTGTGACTAAAGACGTGTGAAGCTCACGTCTCTTGCAAGCTTCAAACCCAACAAACACACACTGACTTTGATGAGATGATTCACCTTTTATTTCATATATTACACAAATTATAAATATGACATACATGTATTCACATTTTTCATGTTTAGCATTGGCTGCTTTTTTTTTTGGAAAAGAAACTTCTCCTGTCGTTTCAGGTCCCGCCCTTTTTTCTCCATCTGTCCCTGTCAGGCCTGCTCACCTGTTCCCACTCCCCCTTCAGTCACTCGCTACATGATGAGCCATAATCTCCTTTGTCAGATTATCATCGTTGCTGGACTCTTGTCATTTGTAGGCATGAAGTTAGCTATAGTGTGTATTCTCTTTATTGTGACACCATGTAACCGCGCTCCTGATGTCTAAATTCTTTCTTCATGATGTCAAATAGTCGTCCTCTTGTTTCTATGACTTTCTCTGAGACTAATCTGCGGGTTTCATGATGACCGTACGCACATGGCCAACAGGCCTCGCGCTGTAAGAATCAATGGCTCAAGCGGAGATGTCAGGGAGGAGAAGCAGCATTAGCTGAAGTCAGCACTTTCTATGGCTGTGTTTGAAATATTAATAATAACATACTTTCATACGAAGTATAACGTAAAACTGGGTAAGTGGTGCATTCGCACGGCATCGTATCTGGATTTTGTGTCTGCGAGAAATGCCCCAGATGTATACATTAGCAAGAATGAGACTGCGCATTCTCAGCTACCCCACAATGCATTGCATCTATAGGTGGAAACTTACTGAATCGCTCTTTAGTAGGCGGGAAGCAGCACTGAGTGTGCAGATTTAAAACACAGCCAAATCTCTATCTCTCTTTTTTCCTGTTTCCCCTCTCTCTCTCTCTCACAGACACACACACACACACACACACACACACACACACACACACACACACACACACACACACGTCATTTTATAATCAGAAGCACTTCGACATGATTTGATGGTCGGAAGAAAAACCTGCTCTGTGTTTTACTGAGATGCTCTTACTTCAGTCAAGCTGATTAGTTGCAGTCTCCCTCTACTGGCACTGAAGCCTTACTGCAGCACTGCTGAGCGCGACTGTACCAGCATTGAAAGAGGGCTTTTATGTGTTCTTTACACATGAGGACTATGTATATTGGAAAAAAAGGGAACATTGGGGAAATACTTGACAAAGTGTAATTGAAAGAGCAAGAGGATTTACAATTAAAATGGTTTTAGGAATCACATCTGAAAAGAAATAATACATGTTTAGGGAAAGACAAATTGGTCGAGAAAAGCCGCGTTGAAGTACAAAAGTAAAGATGTGTAAAAGAATAAGTGAGAAGGACTTGATTTGCAGCCTGTCTGTCCGTGCTGAGCCTGAGCTGGCAGGTCAGAACTATTTGTATTTTTAACCTGCAGAGAGGCTTAGCAGGTTGAATCCTGTCACGTCAGGTCCCCATATTCATGATGGATGCCCTGTTCCCCCTCCGGCTCCAGGCATGTACACGGGGCTCAGTGGAATTCCTCTATCTGCTATTCACAAGTCCTCCTTTTTCACGACATATCCATTCTCCACCTACACCCTTCGGTCCCACTGTACCTGTCTTTGCAATGATCCATCCATCCCCATTATCCACCCTAATGTGGCAGATACTTGCCGCTTCTCAGAAGGCCCGAGGAGGAGATTCCTCTCTGATTGAGTGCAACAGAAAAGTAGGGGTTGTGGAACATGGGCCGTGTGTAAAATGTAATACGTTCTATATCATTTCTTCATACAAATATGACCGTCGTCAATGCAACTTTTAATCTCTGTGTCGTGCCGTGATTCTTAAAATGAAGACATTTCCTGTTCTGAAGTTGTGGAGAAATGGGGGAAGAAAGTTACAATTTGTGTCAACTTTCAAGGTCCTCAGTCGAAACAAAGGCTGACACGGCTTCAAGAAGCTAACGGTGCTAATGTGCTAAAGGTGCTAACAGCAGCTAACAGTGATCTGATCCTCTCACCACCATATTTTTCTGCTCGGGCAGAACCAAAGTAGTTCGCTGCTAAAGGTTTTCACGTTGGTTGATGTTGTAGAACTGTCACGTAGTCGTCAGTAAAAAAAACGCATAACTTTTGGTTTCACGCATCGGTCCCTTGAGTAACAGTCCTGTGTCCGATTGTTTGTCCCACCGCACCTGAGAGAACTTCTGGCTCTGACCATTTAATGTCGCGGTTGGGTTTACGTTGCTTTACGATACTTGTGAGCTTGAAGGGACTCTTGTACATATCAAAAGGGCAAAACAGACAGTGGGAGGCTGTGACTCAGTGGTCGAGCAGGGTCGTCCTTCAATCAAAGGATCGACAGTTCGATCCCCGGCTCCACTAGTCCATGTTGATGTGTTCTTGGGCAAGACGTTTAACCTCAATTTGCCCCAGCAGGCTGTTCCTATGGTAAATGAATGGGTATGAATGTTAGTGAGTCCTGATTGGCAGGTGGCACCTTGCATATTAGCTCCACGAGTAGTGTTAAAGTTCTTTGAGTGGACGAGAAAAGATCTATACGAGTAGATTTTATGTACACTTCCCAAGCGTTGTTGAGTTATGTTTTTATCTTGTACTTCTAATCCAACTGCTAATTATGACATGATGTTTATGAGCGCAAACAGCTGTTGATGTCAAATGATTATATCAATAACAACATACTTTTACATTTACACATTTTTGCTGTTATGCTGTCATATAGACAGGAGTGTACAGTGTTTATCTAAACATAATGTACTTTATGTTGTGAATTGAATGAATAGTAAACATAAGTTGTCATGAACAATGAAGAAAAGATGTCTCCTTTTATTGAATGTCTGAAGCCTCGTTTCCTCTCTCCTTGTGTCTCTTCCCCTTCTCCTCTGCTCACGTCGCCTGTTGGCGGGACTACGACGCCAGGAGAGGAGGAGAGGAAAGGAATGGAGGATGTTCAAACTGGATAATAAGAAAGGTTCCTCACGTTACAGCTCATTTAATTCTTGTCCTGGAAAAGGCCTATTTATGATATGTACAAGGTGCCTGGGTGGATTATGAGAAAATGGCCCCTGGGCTCAGGCAAGAAGAAGGACCGAACACACAGACCTCTCTCTGTGTTTCAAGATTCTAGATTCAAAATGTTTTTACTCTCGTATACACAGCTAACGGACAGTTATTCTATGAAAAGCTTATTTTGCTCAGTCCCCCTAACACAGAATTACAATAAACTTAAAATTAAAAAATAAAATAAAAAATAAGGTACAAAATATACAAGATATAACAGTATTGCACAAAAATATGCTAATAGTATTGCTATGATAAAATATGCTAACAGTATTGCTTATTGCATCTTTATACACTATGCATTGCTATAACATTGTAATTTGTCAGAAAGTTCACATTCTGATGGTTTTTCAAGAGGACACTCTTGAGGTTGCGAAGGTTGAAATCGTTTTGAAATCGTTTTGAAATCGCCGGCGACAGCAAACACAGCTTCCGGGTGTCCAGTCTCTTGTTTACTGATGACATCCTTACTTATAAGTATTTTTATTCACTGACCCATGGCTGTCCTAAATCCCCACACTGCATTTACCTGATGACATGTAAACAGTGAGAATTGAAATATGTGGGTGAAACCGGCAACACCGTGTCAGAAAAGGAGAAATGGATCCGGACGTCCAGTTTAGATAGATGTGTATAGTGTCGTGCTCATTTAGTGTCTATTTAGATCTCTTTGTCGTCATTTGAGTTGTCTTTGAATTACATTTTGTAGGTTAAGGCTACAAATACATTAAGACATTATTATAAGAAATGACAAAGCAATATGTATATCTTGTTATATCATTTCATCACGATATGAAAGACAATGAATTACCAGCTTGATGCTTTGGCTTTACTTTTCAGAACTGGAGGTTTAATCTGATAATTTATTGTCTTCAAACTATAGAAGTCTATGAGAAAATTATTTAAATATTGTGCCTGTTTAAACATTGTAAACATGAGTTTATGTCTCAATCTCTAGTTTCAAGTGCCACTCTTTGGTTCAATTCGGCTCGCCGTAGAGAATCAGTGTCTTCACAGAGCCCATGAGAGGAGAGACGCTCGCAAACAAAGGCCCAGGTATAAATACAATGCGTGAAGGCTTGGTTTATTTGTTTTCTAACGAAGCACCAATCCAATCTAATAAGTGATTTGGTGCGCCGCGCCGCCATATCTTTTGGCCCAGACACCAGCATCAGCAATAAAGGGAGCGATTTATGACGGAGAGAAGACGGAGGCATTACAGAGAAGTGAGTGTCCGCGTCTCCGTTTGAGAAGGGAGGAGCTGATGGCAGTGTGAGTGGTAACATCTAGGAGGCTGAGGTGTGGCTCACAAGGGGGGGAAAGGGTAAGTGGGAGGGGGAGGATTGGAAGGGAGCAGGGGTGGAAAAACACTTAGAGAGATTAAACACAGTGGGATGAGTGAGGACTTTGTTTTTTATGTGCAGGTCTGCAAATGTGTGTGTGTGTGGGTATGTTTGTTTGTGTGTTGTGGGGCGGGGGGGGGGGGGGGGGGTGGAGACAGGGTTTTGGATCGGTTTCAGGTCCTGCCTGGCAATCCATTACAGATCGGTGGTGGGTCGGCCCCGTTTTTTTATTATGTATGGAATCTATCATTAATGGACATCCAGAGGACTTCATCGGTATTCAATGAGAAAGACATCACTCCGCTGTCAGCGCTAACAGTGTTTGCCTCAGTGGCGCTCGCTGATGTGGAACCAGGAAACGGTTAAACTACTATTATTGGGATAAAGTGTGATACTGGGCCTGGGTTACTGCATTCATCACACAGGTGGCACCAGTGGGAACGCACAGCGGTTCACCAGGGTGTGTGTGCATGTATGCATTCGATCGGACCAGTTTGAACCATCGAGAGAGGAGCCGAATGAAGAGTGAAATAAAAACACAATGGAGGGATATCAGAGAAACTGAGCGGTACACTAGTTTTACTTACATGAGTTCATTCACACTGAACACAAAACCGTAAGTAGACGAAAGGAGGTTTCTCATTTCTAGCCCCGACCGTCCACAAAAAGACAACTGTCGCTGCCAGATGTCGTGAGCCTAATTAAGTCAACTGTATAAGAAGTGGACGTAGTCATCGTGATGTCACCCATTGGTTTGTGGACCGCCGTTTTGAAGTCTTGAGTTTGGCGCTTTGGCCATCACTATCATTGATTATGACCATTGCTATGTTGTCGTCTTCTTCAACCAATGAACAGAAGTCTTTAGACACTTCCGCCTTGACTTCACTCGGCAGAACCGGAGGTTGCCGCCTGGTAAACATTAGCCCAATGAGTTGGTTGGATGGACGATCTGTGATGTCCTCAAGAATGGTTGCATTGAGTTTTTGGTTTTGAAAAGGTTAATAAAACAACACAACTCTCCAAACCCTCAATGCCAAGTCAACGCTTACTAAAGCCCCTTCGACACTGCTATTACAACATTATTTTGTTGCATTACTTGTCTTACTGGTGATTGACAGGTCGCTGCTACTACCAGAGACGTATGCGCCTCACTCCTCCACATTCCAAATATGGTAACTTCTATTCATTGGTTGTAAATAAACAACAACATGGCAATAGTCGTAATCCAGGAACATACAGTCCATGATTACGTTATGTAAGAGAGTCCAAAACTTTTTTACGGTGCAGAAAGGTCAATAATGATCCCATGGGTGCAGAAATAATATAAGTGTCATGCTGCGTTCACCCCAAAAAGCGTTGCAAATTTTTGTGAGTAGATTACATGCAAAGTCAATGTAGACTTGGTGATGCTTTGTTGTGAAAGCCAATCACCATTGAGATGCTCCGCCCGTCATCATTAACGGCCTGTCACTGTTAAATCAAACTGGCTACTGGCCCGTCTCCAGTAGCGCTAGAAGCGGCATTCATTCAGACGTCAAGCTGGAGAACAGATAATATTCTGAACCCGGACATGAGGGTGTCTGATGGTCTGACGTTTGTGGGACTTCTACAACAAATACCAAGCAGAAATAGTGGTGAATGGCGGAAATAATAACTTATTCCATGGAGATTGGCTACGCCCCATCTCTGCCGCACCTTGCGAATGTTGTGAATAACCACAAATAGTCTGGCAAGTAAACTCAAGCAAAAAAGCGTTTCCGAAAACGGTGTGAACGCAGCATAAGTGTTAAGTGTTAGTCCCAAATTAGAAAATGGCTTCATACTCGATTCGGAGTTGTCAATTACGGTCCACTATTTTTGTAGAGAAGACATTGTTCTAGACACTGTTCTGGTATTAGCCAAAGGACTATTTTTTATTTTGAGACTTATTTTTAAGTCCTGAAATCCTTTTAAACTCAATATTCGTATCAATTTATTGATCTCTTTGTTAAGTAGCTGTGGTAAAAGCAAGACGATGAACAGCAGGCAGGTTACCATTGCAGACTGAACCCCAGCAGGGCGAGCAGGACTCCAGCATCCTGAAGGCGGACTGTACATTATACCTCACTTGATAGTCATCACAGTTACGCTGCCCTAAATCTTTTTTGACATTGCATTACCTTACATTCAGTTAGTGACTTGCAATTTCTGTCATCTAGCTCTTGGGGGTTGAATCCACTTATTGTAAGTGCACACGGATAAAGATGGTTATTCTCTCTCCGCCGGGTCAAGAAATAGAATAAAAAACTGTCACTTATTATATCCTCAGAT
Source organism: Clinocottus analis (assembly GCF_023055335.1). NCBI lineage: Eukaryota > Metazoa > Chordata > Actinopteri > Perciformes > Cottidae > Clinocottus > Clinocottus analis. Next base: position 6,777,482 of record NW_027176153.1, read on the forward strand.
AATTTAAGTCAAGAATAAAACATGGATAATAATGCACATGACCCAAATACAACAGCAACATACAAACAAATGGATACAATAAAAGCTTTCCACTGGATAATAGAGGTTGAGACCAAAAACAGCATCTAATCGCTCATTATATTTTCTGATAACTGCCATAGGAATCAACTCTCCCCTCGTGCACCATGGATCAGTCTCCTCAGATATTAATTCATTTGGTAAAATCCTAATTAAGTTTGCGGGCGCGTTTTCCTCACAGCCCTTTTAACTTAATTTTATCTAATCAATTTATTTTATAGTTTAATGGCTCAGCGGGGCTGCTAGTGACACAAAGGGAACATTTCAGAAAGCCTTAAGCATTTAATTAAGTTCATCATTTTACCATTTTGACTTGATACCGGCTCTGTCCACCTGCTCGAATATATCTGCTATTCCTTGTCTTGGCAGAATCCTGCTCTTTAATGCTTTTCCTTTGTTGGTTCCTCACTACCACCCTTTACCTTTTTGCTGCTCACAGCGTGTGTACGTAGTGTTAAGACTCGGGCCGTGTCTACTACCAGACACTTGAACACTTTGAGCACTGACATTCATTGCTTCGGGCGCCACACTGACAAAACCATCAGAATTCAGTGTACTGAAAACACTGCAAACGGTCCAAAAATGCAGCGCAAAACGATGGACACTACTCACTACTCGCCCCAAACGGGCGCCATCTTGGCTATGTAGCGGAGGAGGACCGAGAGGAGGAGCCCTTTCGCCAGCTTTTCATTTATTTATTTCTATATATGCTCCTGCCACGATTGTGGAGGCGTTGCAGTTTCCACATGGGGTGGACAAAGGGACAAACAAGGGACAAAAATAGGGTAAGAAGTGCGTTCATTTTGTCAGTTTTAGTTTTACCACCAAGTGGTAAGTGTTCCATTTGATACAGCGCTTATCAGCGACAGCGTGTAGTACAGATGTTAGTGCACTGTACTTCATAAAGTACTTCGTAAAGTGTTCGGTAATAGACGCAGTCTCAGTCTATCTCTGGACAGGCCAAGGCAGAAGACCTCCATGTTGAAGTGACGTAACCACTTCAGTGACTGCAGCCTCTGTCAGCTCAGCCCACAGCAGCACTCAGACCTCAGCACTGGTCCAAAGCCATACCGGCCCACTCTGAGCCTGGGTTGTGGGTCTTTTGGAACAATGCACGACATCGACATCTGGCATCACGGTACAGAGACAACGCTACGTTCACATTCTTGCTAAAATACTTTGGAACGTGAATGGAGAATTGTTTTCTCTAACACACGTTACAGAATACATCTTAATAATCACAGGAGCATTATGATAGATTATTAAGGGATTGCTCTCATGATAATATTCCATCAATTGTAAATTACTTCCCCATTGCGTAACAAACTGCTATACAGGGTTTTTGGCATCCAACAAGCTTTTAAACTCACGGATCTAATATTTAATGCCTCTGCATCAGCGACAGCCGTGACTGGAGTAATAATATTTCCGGGGGTTGTCTGTCAAAATGTTCATAATTTCTATCCTCTAAAACAGGTCAATAGAGTTAATTAGCATATATGTTCTTGAGTTATGGCCAAAACAAGTTATGCAAAGTGACAGTGATCTTTGACCACGACATTCTAATCACGTCATCATTGAGTTCAGATGTTGAGCAATCCCTTCCAGAAGTTCCTGAGGTATCACGCTCACAAGAAAAGGGCGGACAGACGGACACTTCAACATTTTTTTTATTTACTTTTCAGAGCATACACTATGCAAACATGAAGCTGACATTCACACACATCAAACAGCCTTGAAGTTTGTCCCAGTCTGTTGTTTCCTGCATGAATATTTCAGTAGTCATATGACAAAAGGACGTAGTGTGGAGAGTAACACTACACTGGAGTGGCATTTACTTAAAAACATTTTTTTTTAAAGCTATAGGTAACAATTTCCACACTTAAATTGTATTTTGTATTGAATAAATTTACAAGTTAAGTTTACTTACAGTGAGGATTACTTTTGTGTGGAACATATTTCAATAAATTCTTGTTTTACATTTTTCTCTTGAAAAATAAGTAACATTTACATAATGTGTCATCCATCTACCACTCTACACTACTGTTAAAATATTAATGTGTTGCTTTTTTTTTTTTTTTTAAATCTGGGCCACCTTTTATCACACAAAACACAAAACAGCAGCTGCACCTTTATTTGCCAACACTTGGAAAGCGGTAACTTTCTACAGTCAGACACCAATACCAACATAAATAGCCTGGAGCAATATCTTTAGGTCATCATGCTCAACTCTTCAACTGTTTATTTAAACTTTGGTGGCCAACTCACGTTCCCTGCACAGATCCAGAAGGCCTCTTTCCCCTCGCTGTCCACCCGACACACTTCCTGTGCTGCATGTCCATGTAGGACAAAGATCCTCAAGAGACAATGAGCATAGTCCTCTTAGAGCTTACCTTTGCTGACATCCTGTTACAAACATGTGAATCAGAGGTCAGAGGTCAACAGACGACAGATACAGTATGTTTTATATGTTCTATAAGTTCCTGAGGTAGTTCACTGGGTACAAGTGGCCATTTAATACAGTCTTCAGGTGCAATAATGCAACAGAAATAAAATGCTCACAGCAAGACATCGGTTAATGATGGGTATTTAAGTAACTACTGATTAACTTACTTTTACATAGATGAAAAACTAAAGGTAAGAAAGCTATCTAGAATACATTTCTTTTAGAATCTATTTCATTGTCTGACCTAACCCAAGTTCATCTTCCCATGTATACAATGTAAATACATGTCAGTCGGTAATATTTTTTTCTCAAAGACAGTGTCATTATTTGTCAAAGCAGGCTTCATGTTACCAGAAGATTATCAGAGAACACCTCACAAGTGTAATGTTAAAACAGAACAATGGCGGGGGGAAAGCAACTAATTATTTACAAATATTAAATGTGTTCAAATGTGTCATCGGGTTTTTTATTCTTTGCGTATATTACCATCCTTTGACCACAATCATACAAATGTTAAACTTCCCCAGGCTGAGTGAAACCAGCAGGGGTCTCATTGTAGTCCCTGCAAACCTTCTATGCCCAAAATATCCTCAGGAATCTGGTCGTGGTTCACATGAACGCTGATTCTGAACTTCAATCTGTGACAAAAGACAATCAAATCCAACACGATGAAGATGATGCGTGTTGCTAAAACCATTGATAGAGTCGTCCTGCAAGTAAAATGTACTATTGAGCTGCAACACAAACTATAGCACGATAACAGGAGATTCCTCTGTGAAACAGCTTCAACAAAAAACAAAAGACAAACCCATGAAGCTGTTACCATCATGGTAACCGTCACCGTCTCTGTCTTTAAGAAGGTCTTTTCCTTAAGAATACACACATGAGAGCGTTGCGTGTGTGTTTGTCAGCACAGAGCTCACTTTACCAAAGTGATACGGTGGGTCAGGTTGTACACACACTACAGCAGTTTAGTTAATATTAGTTGGAGTGAAGGATCATATTGACTGATCAAAAGGAGGCTACATGATTACACACAAACACCAAGTAATATGTATTAAATAAAAAGGGACATTTAAAAGTGTTTTTCAGTGTATTCACCACCCATTTCAATAAAGAATTACAAAAAGGAAAGGATGAAAACTGTTTGTGCGTGTGCGTGTGTGCATGCGTGTGTGTGTGTGTGCGCGCGCGCGTGTGTGTGTGTGTGTGTGTGAGGTTCTCAGTGGTGAAAAAAAGAAAAAAGATGAGCCGTTTCAAGTGAACGTATCGATTGTGGCTCGGCTGAGGCTAAAAACTATTAAAAATACCATCAGGCCGCTTATAAGAATGGGCTCGGCTCAAGTTTTATCATGGCACATTGTTACCTTTGAGGCTATTGCACTTTGTGACAAGTCATACAGCAAGGACCTAGAGGTTTTTCAATTATTCCAACCAATTTGGAATAATGTAACTGTGACCTGCAGCCGTTTACGATGAAGGCGTTATTACAGGGGAAAGCAAAGACTGAGTGCAGACGGAGGCAAAATGCAGAGCAGGGTGCATTTTTTTACCCTTGGATTGCCCTAATTATACAGAGCATTGATTTTACAATGCATCCATGGATTGATTAGAAGAGCCCCGCACCTCCCCTCAGGAGAGAGGGCGCTTCGCTCTCTGGGCTCCTGCTCACTCTTCTGCTTTGCGCTCGTCCTTTGCTCCCTTCTACTTTAATTGCATTATTTCTTCTCTTTTCCTTTTATAATTATTGTATCCTTCATCTACCCATCCCTTCTTTCCTTTCCTTTGCCCCTTCTCGATGATCTCTAGTCTGATACTTCCTGATTGCACACAGTGAACCCACCGAAACGAGTACCTTCCATTTGACTTTTAGAGTATAGCTGACACAAGGGCTTCACAGCGACCCGGCATAGATGGGACTACATTTCAGTGGATTTGTCTACTGAATGCATCGCACACATGATCTCAGGCTGTTTTGTGCTTTTTCTTACGTTCCCCGCAGTAATTACATTACTTTCTGTGGTACGAGCGATTGTCATCAATCTCAGCAATGTGAATCAGAATCAGAAGTGTGTTGGAAAAAAAATACAAGCCGACCAATCACATGTCTTGCAGTCCCCATAGAACCATAGTACCACTGGAACCACTGGAGAGTTGGCACTCAACAGTCAACCCTCCCTGACTGCCAACATTACCGCAACAACACGTTCCTGTAGGTACATGCTGTACGCCATCAGGAGAATACGTCCCCTTCTCACGCAGAAGGCAGTCCAGCTTCTGGTCACTACATGCCTTGACTACTGTAACTCCCTCCTGGCAGGTGTACCTGCTCGTGCCATCTGACCTCTGCAGCTCATCCAGAATGCAGCAGCTGGACTGGTCTTTAACCCACACTACTCCACTCCTCCGCGCCCTTCACTAGTTACCGGTGGCCGCCCGCATCCGCTTTAAACCATTGGTACTTGCGTATCGTGTTGCAAAAAGATTGGGTCTTATCTACATCCAGGACATGGTAAAGCCGTACACCCCATCCCGTTCACTCCGCTCGGCTTCTGCCAATCGGCTTGTAGCTGTAACCGAGCTAAACACTCAACAAAGTCACGACTGCTTGCAGTCCTGGCTCCTCAATGGTGGAATGAGCTCCCCATTGACATCAGGACAGCAGAACGTGTCTACATCTTCCATCCTAAACTAAAAACGCATCTTTTCCGACTATACCTCGAATAAATAAAGTAGCACTTTAATAGCACTTAAATGAAACTTACTGACAGCACTTTGTAGTTGGCTTTCTTAAAGGAATGTACTTTCTTGATTCTTGTTGTTCTGAGTTTGTACTCATGGGTGAATGCACTTATTGTAAGTCACTTTGAATAAAAGCATCAGCTAAATGAAATGTAATGTAATGTACCATACCGTAGGCTCAATGTGTAGGTACATTTTTTAAGGAGGTGATATATCAACAGTTATATCTTGATATAGGGATAGTCTTCTATCCCTCAGAAGGCTTTCACATCAGGGCCCCGGGCCCAAACCTATGGAAGCTCATTTTCGCCACAGTGATGGGGGAAAAGATCCTGTAAATACTGATGGGGGGTGGGAAAGGTTGTGTAAAAATCCAGATCTCACCGGCATCACAGGTGCAGAAGCTTCATAAACGCCTCTTGGCAAAGAGTGTCGGACAAAACAGCAGACGAGCCGACATTGGCCGTTGCTCTGTTGTTAAACAACCAGGTGAGAATGATGTTCATCGTAATTAACTATCACGAACATCAATGTCTTCCAACCACATCAACCGGCATACAAACAGGAAGTCAGTGGTAGAAAAGTTGTAGGACCTTTTTGCTTGATTCGATTGGCTGTCTTGGCCGAATGAGCTTGGCGCTGAATATTTGTACTTTTAATGTGCGTTTTAAAACAGCAAGAGAGGAGTTGCGCCGCGTTGTGAATGGCCCCAGTCCATTATGATGGTCAACTATACCAGTATTTTGAGATACTTGCAGGATTTTAATTTATTTCTTCAGCTCGAATTTTCGTCAAGCCACAGCTCTAGAGAAGGCAATGTCCTTAGATCTGTGTGAACGTGCTAAACATTATGCCTTCTTAACATCAGCATTGTCCCTGTGAGCATGTTAGCATGCTGGCATTAGCATTAAGATACCAGACATACGTCCCCTTTAGATTTTTACTCTTGATATTCTTTCACTTATTGACATTTTGTGAACATCTGAACAAAATCTTTGAACCATTCTTACTGGCAACACAACAAATAAAGCAGCTCGGTCTGTCCCTGTGCCACAAACTGTGACCCTCTGGTACACCTCTACCATCGCTTCTGGACATATTAATATACGCTCGTTACATGCATATTGTCTTTTTAATAAAAACCTCTGTCTTTAACAGGAAGGTTAGGTTCAGCCAACCAAACGCCTGAATTTACCCGCTCGACAGTGATCTCCTGGGTGAAAGTCCTGCGTTAGTTCTACCTCCCTCTGCACACTTCAGACTACGCCAGTTGCTCTGAGCAATAATCATGCGGGTGGGTTTACTCTGGATTTAGTTTGGTGCGTTTAATGCAGACGCTAGAGGGGTCAGTATCAGACAGCGAGGGGCGCTGACAAAGATTTTGAGGTGGTGAGAGCGGTATAAAAGTGTTCTCTGGCCTTCAAGCCTCTTCCCTTCTTTCTGTCCACCTCCGTCTCTCCGTCTGTCCTCTTTGGTCCTCCTCATCCACGCCCTCCCTTCTTCTCCTTCACCATTTACTCCCTCCACCCTCGCCCTTTTCCTCCTCTCCCGCCCTCCCTATGCGCAATAAGGTGCTCCTGTCAATACCGGGAGGGGCTGAAGGGAAGCCAATACATAATGAAAGACAGAAATGCCGAGATGATGATGTTTATCTTATAATGAAGAGATGAATATAGAGGTACACAGTCAGATTGGAAGGATCAATTGCCGTGGGCAACAGGGGAAGGCAGAGCAGGAATGGAGAGAGACGAGTGTTTAAAAATCAATTACACAGTAAATATGACACGAGTCAGCAACGATGCCCTCGGGGGAACCCAGGAAATATGTTCCTGCCTGCGCGTCGGTAAATCTGCTCTCCCTACAAATGAATTACTAATTTTATGTACAGGAGTGGGAAGAAAAAAACCACCCTGTGGATGCGAGGGTGCTGCTTGTGTACACAAGCTATAATTCCCACAAGAGAGTATTATTAATTGATGAGGAGTGAAGGAAGTTTTTTCTTTTTTTCACTTCTTTTCTGCGGAGGCAGAGAAGGAAGGCGCCGGGCGCGTTACCTCTGATCTTTGGCGATGTCAGCAGGTCGGCGAGCCAAAGGGAAACACTGCAGCAGCTGCTGCTTTGAAAGCAGCCTCAAAGATTGACCTGAGGAGGCTGGGGGAAGGGATGAGAGGACAGGCAGGGAAGAGGGAGACGGAGAGGGGGAGAGATGCAGGGAAGGCCAGGAATAACTGTCCACGGGGAGACATTGGGTGGGTTAATATGGGAACAGAGAGCATGATGGGAGGTGAAATTAAAAGCCGAGCAGTGGGATGACAAGACATATTTGCGGACGTGGCAGTAGTAAAGACTTAGTAAGCCCACAAACAGCTTTGAGACAAGGAAATCAAAGAAACAAGAAGACACAAGGACACTTTCTTCCTTCTGATGAATTCCCTCTCTCATAGAATAAAACATCCATTTACTTCTATTATAGAAAGATTTTTACAACTAAACTTTTTAACAGAAATGTGTGTATATATTCCACTTGACTTGCAGAAAGGCTTTTTATCACTGTTGTGGGCCATTGGTGCGACTTCCTCTGTCCTCGGTCCCTCGCATTAGAAAAGTAAAAACTCCCAATAATAGCGTGCACTTTATTCCCATCTATGCCCCGTCTTTATTTGTCCAGCTATTTGTTCTTTGCTGTTCGGTGTATTACTGTTCAAATAAAAACGCCTTGGCCAATAAAGCTGATTCTAAGAACATTTTCCTACATGCATTTATGTATACTTTATATTTAGACCCGTTATCACTTCCTGACATTTTAAGTGGTCCGAGACCATTGGTTCCCATTGTTTGTCTTCAAAGGGCTCAATAGGAATATCTCCACATCTTGTTAAATCTACTTCACAATCACTTTATTGTTAATTGTGCAGTAACAGAGACTCAACTAACTTTAAATTGTGCGTAGCGTCACAACACAAAAGAGAAGCACAACCTAAAACAGACAGCATGACAGAGTGCGTGGTCAGTGGACTGAGCGCTGCACTGTGTGGTCCATCTAAAGCAATACATCCAGCACATCATTAGCACGATCGTTGCGTCTCCTCCCATTAATACATAAGGATCATTTCCTCTCAAAGAAACTATAAAATACAAAGTGACACACCCGCAGAATCACACAAGCGCACTGCCAGTCATTGTCTCTCTTACTTTCTCTCTCTCTCTCTCTGCATTTCCACCAGCTCTGCACTTCCCCTACGGTCTTCATTTGGGTGGCTGGGCCGGCTTGGCAGGGCAGCAGTATCGGGTCCGGCCCTAATGAAGAGCATTGATCCTTGTTGGGTTATGAGGAGGCTTTAGTGGCTGCGTCGAGATGTTAATAAGCCTGGCCTTATTCCGGAGGAGCTTTAATTAGCCTGTTGGAAATGTGCTTACGGGGCGCGCTGTCACTCTGTCGTGGCACACACACACACACACACACACACACACACACACCCACACGCACACACATAGCAGGAGAGGTCGTGCACAAGCGAATGAGCGCAAGGACACACACACACACACACACACACACACACACACACACGCGCACACACATACAGTACAGTCACTCATTTCATGGACCACCGAGATGGCGATCAAAACAACATTCCCCATTTATTCAATTAATAGTTTCATTAGCGAGCCAGGCAGTGTGAATTTACTTCGTTGTGCCGCCTACTCACACACACACACACACACACACACACACACACACCACTCAGCGACTTCTACTGTGCTGTAATGTGCTCTCCGTATGTTCATTTAATCTTCGTCCTCACTGCCACTCTCCTCTCTTCATTGTCTTTGGTTAAGGGGTCCAAAACCCATCAAAGGATGCTCTTTCTCCTGCATCTTTCTTTGTGTTACACGCACCTCTTCGTTATTATTGTGTGTTATGTCTTCCTATGCTGTGTTGGGCAAAAAGAAAATTCAACCAACTCTGGCCGTGTGGTCATTACATTGAAGTTGGTCTTAGGGGTTAGAGCATATTAAAGTGGTTTACATAAAATAAGTAATTCCACAATGTGAAAAAAGCAATGCATCTTGCAAGTAAATGTACTTTAACTTGAATACAGGAAGTAAATAAGTAGCATCTTTTCTTTACAATTTACATTATAAGATATGTATTGCCATTGTATTAATGGAGCATGATCACTTGGTTCAGAATGAATGATGGGAGGAAAGAAAAACACAATGAGAGAGGAAAACAACAGTCTCCCATGACAAAGTCTGACGTTGGGTAGAACCATCCGTCCACCCCAGTCTCCTCCTGTTCAAGACTGTGTCTCTGTCTCAGCATCACACTGGTTCACCCTTTGTTCCAGTTGAGTCACTTTCACTAAGATAAAATACATTTTCTTATTGTCCATTTCCTGAAATGACTTAACCTTCCTCTTGTGTTAGGTCTCGACACCGACCTGTTTTAGGTTTTAAATGCATAAAAGAATGTGTTTATTGCGTCAAGGCTTTTTGACTTTGTCAGAAACCTCTATTTCAACAAAATAAAACAAAACAAAAATGCTTCACTACTAAATTATAGAACTCTCTGGTTGAAATGATGACTTTTGTCTTGTTAGGGTCAGTTTCGACCCAGTTATAAAAAGTAAGATTTGCTTGATTAGTTTTTGTTTGTTTGACCCTGTAAATCTACATGTTGTGTTTTGACATGTGCTGCTTTACATGTTGTGTTTGTATTAAAGTTCTATTGCTGAAAAAAATCATTTTTAGCCTTTTTCTTGAAGTAAATATACATGGGTCCAAATTGACCTGTAACACCATAGATGTTACTATAATTAATAATATTAAAATGAAATAAATAAATATAACAAATGTATTTATAATATGTGTTCTAATACCCCTTAGTAATAGTTAGGTAACACAACAACCTTTTATTTATTTATATGATTCTCTTGAGGTTTATTTTAACATGTTTTTCATTGAAATGGGGCGATATCCTGACAAAGAAAAGGCCCAGATGCCCACACCAAAAATATGAAAACATACAACAATATTTTCATGGATAATGAAGCCTAACAAGATAACCAAGAGATGAGAAACACATTGGATGATAGATAATTGTTTTAAGTGTATTTTACAGCGTATTTTTCGGCACCGACTCGTTAACACAAGAGATGCTAACAGAAAGCTAACACAAGAGGAAGGTTAATACTAACGTGTCTCATAAGAAAGGTACTGAGGTAGGACCACCTTGACGCTGTCATCATGTCTCGCTTTTAGTGGTGCAGATTCCTAAACAAATATACAGTTATTCAAATGACCACAAAGCGATCACATTGCCAGTGAGGACTGTTGATTCTGAACTATTCATCAAACACACGGTCGCAGGCCTTCGCTACTTTTTTCTCTTTTTTCCGTTCTGCCAGGTTTCACTGAGAGGAGGCATCTATTTGCCTTGCAGTTGAACCACAGTGTATCTGCTGGCCACTGAGCAGCGCCACGGGGCAGGTGGTGTTAAGGGCCTTGCTCAAGAGCACTTCAGGGGTGGTCATTTAACTTCCCTACACAGAGTTATCCTGACTGTCCAGGGATTGAGCCAACGACCTCCCCGCCACCTCTGTTAATCCAGCCGTTCATATGAAATGGTGTCCTAAGTGTTCTTTCTGTAACTAGGAACACTAGCTTTTAAATACATATAGTGGAGTAGACGTTTAAGAAGTACCATATTCCACTCTGATATACAGTCGAGTGGAATTTATGAAAAGACTAAAATATGAAGTACTCCAGTATATCAAGTCTCAGAGTCTGTCTGAAGACAATTTAGCCTCTGAGGCAACTGCCAATATTTGGGTTCCAGTTCAGCCAGTGGATAACTGGATAACGGATAATTGAGCCGAGACTTCCTCTTCTATTAGAAATGAATTTAAAGACAAAGTGTACAACAGAATTATTTCACAAGTATCTAGTTTGCGATCAAGCTTGGGAGGCAGGCAGTGAGGGATGGAACCCAAACCCAGACAATAGTGAGGAGGAAGCAGAAACAAAACAATGACTTCATTGAAAAAAGACTCATGAGCATAACAGACAGGAAAGCAGCAGGCAAACTGGGACAGAAATCCCAACATAACTAAATACAAACTGAAAAGGAACAAAGGAACAAAGGAACATGAGGACTAATTGATGGGGGAGTGGGAGAAGGTGAGCCGGAGCACGGCTGCTTACAGGGCTGACGACAGACAGGTAGAACCCATGTGGGCGGGTCAGACAATCTCAAAGGCGGGAAAGCAAACAAAAGCAGGAAGTAAGACAAGTTAGTTGTTTTTAATAAACATGTTACATCTTCGTCAGATTAGCCGGTACTAATACTTTTTTTTCGTCTGCATTCATATGCAGATATCTGTTAATAGAGATTACCGTCTATGTACTTAGTTACTTGCACTGGGGCTAATGGTCGAGGTCCAAAGAGAGTCTCTCCTTGACTCAGGAGTGTGGTTGTGTTTTTTTTCTTCCTGACATTAAACTCATCCTGAAACCTTGGTATCAGCTGTAAAATACAAATATGAATCACAATAAATAATGTACCTGGTTTGTATACTGTAAAAGTTATTATTGTCTTTATTGCTGAATACAATCAATATGGCCAACAGTCATATTCTCCAGCAGCAGCATTCAGTTTATGACTCAATGGAAGGATTGTTGTTTGTTGCAACTTCATGGAAAATGAATTACACACAAATATATACTCACGTAGACACCTGCATATGTAAACTTGGCTGCGTGTATTAGCGACACTAGAAACACGGCTCTAGGGAACAGTTGTCCAGACTGAAATAACTATTAGATGGATTGCCATGGAAGTCCCAAGACAATGAATCCCAGTGCATTCATTGATTGAGTTTTTGCATATCCAGTGTAATATCTCAACATTTGGTATTAAACTGGGGAAATGTATTTATCGTCCCAGATGATGAATCCTACTATCTTTGGGGACAGTCTATTTTTCCTGTGGCACCATCATGAGGTTGATATTTGTGTTTTTAATTGTATCGTCTCAACAACAATGGATTGCCATCACGTTTGGTTTATGAACAGACATCTCAAATTGACCAATTAAATTCAACACTGATTGATCTGTATCTATCTGTATTTGTTCTTGTCGAGGCTATGTCACTATTCTGACAACCTGCCAGAACGCCAATTGTTAGCCGTCATGCTAGAGAGAAACTTAGTTCTTTCTAAAAAGCTCCAGGAGGCTTTCTCCTTTCATCAAGTATCAATGCAATGGATGCAAGTAAAGTTCTACACACACATCAATAGGTCATTTTTAATTGATACACTGAAACAAAAGATCATAATACGGCGTCTGGATAGCACTATTCAATTGCTGGTAGAGAATGTATCACCCATGGGATTAGCATGACAGAAAATCAGCTGCTTGCAACTTGTGAGTGTCACAGGTGTATGACGCAACAGATTCTGTCTCATGCTTGTGGTCTAGACACAGGGACCCTTTTTTAGTAACTTATCTGCACCACCATCCCAGACTTTGTCTATTAGAACAATTGTGTCATCAGCGTACATCTGAAGGCTTGTACCAGAGCATATTTATGGAAGGAAACTGAAAAGGACCCAACATAGTTCCTTGGGGAATGTTACAATTCACAATTGGTACAAATAGTGAAGGGACTTTAAATTAAGGGTATTTGTTGAGCACCTTTCTCGTCTTCTGACGACCACTCAAAGCGCTTCACACTACAGCCGTTCATCGTTCATACAGTGACGACAGGGGTTCCCATGCGAGGTGAAGCCTACCCAACTATCCAAGCAGTCACACCCATTCCTACATCAACGACACATTTAGGGTTGAGTGTCTCGCCCAAGGACACGTCTATGTGAACCGCCAAACTTCTGATTGAAGGTCGACCCGCTCTATCTTCAGTAGCCGCTACACATTCACAGCCATATACATATGAATCAAACCATGACAGCGACCGTGTTGATAATTGGTACATTGGGAGTTTGGAAATGAAGATGCTGTGATGTACACTGTCAAATGCCTTTTGAAATTCAGGAAAACTGCACCTGCGAAGTGGATCTTGCTTGGCAGTGGAGTGGATACAAAAACTTTGTCCTGAATGCCTTTCCTGGAAATTCCCTCATTCACATTAATTTACTCATACAGCATTGCCCAGGCTGCCAACACACTGGGTCCCTCACATTTTCAGCGGCTGTTACTTTGAACAATCGGTGTGGATGTTCAAGCCTCACTGTGAGACACAACATGAAGCTGCTGATGCTGCTGAACATGATTTGTTTCCATCAAACTAGAGACTCTGAGCTGAATTCTACACTCACGTGCCATTGAGCAACGTTCATACTTATAAGCAGAGCCCCGCCTCCAACAATGTAACCAGTTATTTCTATATATCCATGAGGAGAACATGTATTTGAAAGCATATTTGAAGTAATATTAAATGGCTGTAAGTCCTCCATATGTTGCCAATTAAAAGTCCATTGAGTCATAATGCCACAGAGTGGAACAGTTAAACATTTCAGTATAGTTCTTATCAGATTAAATGTCTTTTCATTACACAACATTTCATCAGATAAAAGCCAGCATAACTCCCGGCAGAAATCAATGAATTGAGGAAAGTACCACTCAAGTCTCAGCCTTTGGAAAGCAAAATAAACAAGTCAAAGAGATGACTGGTGTTCTGCTCGTCGAGGTGTGTGCATGTGTGTGTATATGTACAACATGTCAATGCAATCGGGTGGTGTGTGTGTGTGGTCAGGCCTCGGTGCCGTGTCCCTCAGGACGGGGACAAGGGGATGTTCTCCTGCTGCTGGCTCACTCGGGACACTTTGTAAAAGAGGGGGAAGCGGGCGGTTCATCAATGTCACGGACTGAGGCTCTCACTGGCACGAGTCCTGCTCGTCCACGGTCATGGGCGGTTGAGCCCGCATCGGGGAAGGACAAGTCTGGCTTAGGGCGGATGGGCGGGGAGAGAAGGGGAGTGGAGGGGGTCAGCAGTGTTGTGTGCGCACCGTGTCATTTGTGCCAACACTTCAGGGAATGCAATGTCACAAGATCACAGGAGAATCGCGAGGATCACATATCACATAGAAATCCATCTTGGCAGGCTTCATGGGATGCACTGGTGTCCGGCGAGACAGAGCACGGACCAATCGGCTTGGACCAATCATCTATGGGCGTGGCTTAGGTGTGTGTGAGACAAAACGCAGAGGATACTGTTCTGCAACAGCATCAGATATGTAGAGCAGTTCCCCTTTGACAAAAGAGCTCTTTGTCCTACTGGATTCATTAAGATTTGATTGACAGATGGTTCAGCCAATCACCTTTTTTTAGATGCTTTACAGATAAATTTCAAAGCATAATTTCATTAGCAGCAGGAAGCTCAGTTGTGTAGCCCAAATTAAAAGACTGAAGTTAGGATAATGCCTCAGAGTCTCAAGGGAGGTTTGAAAAGTCTTCACTTCCACCATGGCTGCGGTCGAATAGTCACATAATCACCTCCTAATGTCTAACCCTAAGAACTTTTCCTTGACCTCTGTGGAAATGTCACGGGGTCAAGGAAAGATGGTAAGGAGAATTCATGAGGAGTTAGGAAAAGACCACCGCGGTGTTTAGAGAATCCGACTCCACTTTCACTAAGCGACGTAGTTCTGAAGCGACGTTAATGACGTCAGTTTGTCTGCAGCGGTGAAACTACAACGTTGTAGTTCATCTCCACCACTATGAGCATCTTCAATACTTCGTCTGTGTTCTTACAGTGTTGCGTCATGCAGACGATTAAACAACCCGGTTCATATATTACTTTATAAACGAGGTTGGAAGAGAAATGAACGAAGGAATATGAAAGTGAAACCAAGGGATTTCACACCGAGTACAAAGCTACTAAACTGTTTCTGTTCAGTTTCAAACCTGCTGAAATAAATACGTTATCCCACTAACGATGTGTGTCATATGTGTGTCTCATATCCATTTATGTTGTTATGGTTTATATGCAGATTATTATCTGATCATAAAAATATGCAGACAACAGTTTATGAAACACCACACAACTTGATCGTGCTTTATTGTAATGTAACAAAATAGTTGATTAAAAAGATGATAATCATAAACATGAGTCAGGCTGAAGAGCTCGACCAGTATTTTACCAAAGTAAAATAAAAGAATATCAAATACAGCAGTTTCATCACTTTACAGCCGTGTTCAGCAACAGCAACGTATTGTTTGCCTGCCGGTTTAACAGATTATTGAAAATATTTACAAGTTACGCTACTTATTATTTAAATGATCCGCGTCATGATCGTTTGTTCTCTTGAACGGCCCGAATGAAACGTAACTTTAGATGTTGCCGCCGCAAGGGATTGTGGGTCGGCATTATCTCCTTTCCTTTCGTTAAGGAAGGTCCAGTGGTTCCTGAAGCTCCTTTCCTTTGCTTTTAGAGCACTTATCATGGCGGCCACTGAGGTACTTCCGGGTCATTTCCCTCAGTTAGGAAGGTTCCTAACCAAAAAGGACTATTCGACCGCAGCCCATGAGTCCTGCTCAGTAGCTGATCCTGACCTCTGACCCTTTTCTACCAAAACAGTCATACAGGCCCACTGATTTGCCCTCCCGGGATTAACCAAAGGCGCATTGCAGCTTCATTACAATCGCAAATGTGTTGTTCTTTTTTCCAGTGCGCGTCAATTTGCAAATTGGAAAAGTTGATTTATTCATCTTGTAAGAATGCACATGAGGTCGCCGCCTGCAAAGAGTGCACTTCTGGACTGCGCTGGCCCCGGGTCTGTAACGGGTCCTGCAGTAGTTGGTATGCTGACCTCAGTGCTGTCCAGGAATAGATGCCTGGACCCCTAGAGCCACATTCTAATAAACAGCATGGGGATCTCTAGGACACCATGCATGCAAACCTCCTGTCCGTCATCTCTCTCTCTCTCTCTCTTTCTTTCTCTCTCTCTCTCTTCGTCTCTCTCTCTTTCGCTCTCTCTTTATAACAAGCTCAAATTTCCCCCCCATGCAGAAACTCCCTGTAGTCAAAAACAGCTTCGGACAGCAAACCTGAGCGGCCCAGGGCTGCAAGGACACGCCGCCCACAATTCGATGAAGCATTTATTAATAGACAGCGAGTCTATGTATGCAGTACACACACCCGGCCTGGACGTGATATGCTTACGGTTCTTGTACATAACGCACGGATATGATTACACAAAACAATGTGTGACATTTCACTTTGTTTTTCTGTAGTAGTTACCATAAGCTCTGGTAGAAATACATAAATAAATAAGAAACATTCCCTCTCTTCCCACACCTCACACACACATACACTCTCAATCTCACACACACACACATCTGAGTGGGGTGCCCTGGTGCCTCAGAGGCCCACTTAGTGGCCGTGTGGATTTGATGAGAGGGGCCTTTTTGCTTTATTTAGTGAAGTGCTGCCTAATATGATTATGGTCAGCATG
>NW_027176153.1:6799222-6801722 GCF_023055335.1 Clinocottus analis
TGGTCAAACCACCATTTGAACACTCAAGACTCATAAAATCAGATAACTGACTCAACGGAGTCCGTTATACAGCAATATGCCACAAAGTTAGCTAGCATTAGTCACAATACATTTTTAAACATAAATTTGTATGTTATCAACGTAATAATGATCGTGGAAGTATAAAATATTGACTTATAACCTAACTTATTGTTTCATGATCCATACCTAAACCTAAGGATGATCTATCCTTAAAACCTGACTTAGTATTTTATGGTCTAATTTGTTTAGTGTTTCCTTTGGCTTAGCTGTAAATGAAGAAAATAGCTGTCATGTCTGTTAAGTGTGTCTGGATGTGCACTGCCTGGGAAGTAGTGATTACAACTGCATATGTCATAATCTACATATAGGTCATGAAACTTACTTACTATTTTAAGATCTATTCCTACACCTTACTTAGTAAATCTAGACCGAAACCTTATTAGTAACGTGCTGCTCATTCAACGGCCCGACCAATAACAGCCGCAGTTTGTCAGCAAAAGCCAATCACAGCTGTGAATCATGACATCACACAAACTTTCTGAACAATTAAAACTTGATCATTCGTGTGTATTTTGAGACATGAATGAGACATATTCGCCACACAGATACTGCGAGGGAACGATGGCGGTGTTTTGGCTTCACGTTTGAGGACCTTCATGTCATCCTTTTTTTACACAGTCTAGGGGCGGGGCTGGCTTGTGACTGACAGGTCACTTCCAGGCCAAATATGTTGTCTCTCCGTCACTCCTCTGCAGTCCCAACATGTTTACTTCCGCTCACTGCTAGCAAAAAACTATATGGCAATGACCAAAATGTCAAACTCAAGTCTCCAACAACACATCCTTTTCTGTTTGATGACTTTTTAAAAAAGACTCTTTTCTGTGGATGGCGAGGTATGAAGGTTTCTGGCGGGAAAGTGCTGATCTTCCTCATCGATATATTTCCCCTGACGTTATGCCATTGAATCACGTGCCTCGGTTGCTAAATTGTGAGCAAGAGAACTCCAAACGGAGAGTTTTTTGGCGTCAACATTCCCGTTGTCCAGCTCTTTAACATCAAGTGTATGGAGTCAACGACATCCCATATCCTCAGTAATAATCAGCAGCAATACTGGACACAGTTTGAACTCGCTATATATCTTCAGAACAAGTTTGATTTGCTCTATTGTTTATAAGTAAACAAATGTTATCACAGCATCTGCGATCACATGCTCACCTGCACATTAACATGAATCAATAACCATAACCCTCCAACACACATACACACACATTTATCACCACACCTTGACCTCCTCTCCCGTGACCTGTGTTTGTGCCGTTTGACCTTTGAGAGACAGCCAGCAGGGATCAGCCCCACTGGGAATGAGTCCTCTTGAAACCCAGCGACACCAACACTGAACATAGAAGCAGGCAGCAACAGCACAACACAAACACACATGCACACAAGCCCTGGGAAAGCACCCTTGGGTCTCTGTGACACACACATACACAAACGTGCAGACGCAGGCAATCTCCCCCCTCTGCCGCCGCCGCCGCCACCGCCGCCGCCACCGCCGCCGCGTGTATTTGCCAGCAGCGCCGCGTGACAGCTGGTGGCGAGGCTTCGTGTTGTGCGATTGAACCGCGAGTAAATGATCTGTGTAAATTGGCCTTTTATGGGACTGCAGGGGAAGATGTTTCACACCCGATTTAACTCTTCGTCAGTGTTTGGCCCACAAAAAAAAAGGGGGACAAACGTGGGGCACAATCTGCTGGAGATTAAGGAGAGTAATGACAAGTAACAGTGACGCAACACCATCAAGGTACAGTAGGATTCTGCAGAGAGAGAGAGAGAGAGAGAGAGAGAGAGAGAGAGAGAGAGAGAGAGAGAGAGAGAGAGAGAGTTTAAAGGACAGGAGGATTTTAGCAGCTTTCAGCTGGCAGTATGTGAAAGTTTCATATGACACAGTTTACTAAAATGTTGTTTTTTGAGGGCAACCTACGACAACCTCTATCATTAGACCCTCCAGGGGGGAAAGGTCTTCTAAATGTACAATTTAAAAGACGTTGCTACCTTTTGCACAACAAACATACAAGCTATTAGTGTTTGTATTTGCATAGGAGAAAGAAAGCAACTCAATGATAGCATTTACATTCTTTCTCCAGCTCACCTAGAAACTGGATTTAAGGCTTGGATTGTTGAAATGAAGTGACGTCCTCCCGTTGGTTTGTTGACTGTCGTTTTGAAAGCTTTTATTTCTGCTATTTTGTCATCGCCGTCTAGAAATAATAACCAGTGAACAGAAATGACCATGTTTGGAATGTGGAGAAGTGACGTAGAGACTGTAAGCGACCTGTCAATCACCTTATAGCCCCGCTCTAAAGCATCCTCTGCTTTATGGTCTGATTGACTCTAAATGACCATAATTTACTGAATGAACATCATGATGTATTGAAGACGACTTAAACTAGAGATTGAGACATAAACTCATGTTTACAAT
>NW_027176153.1:6806722-6816722 GCF_023055335.1 Clinocottus analis
TGATTATTGTCATAAAGCATTATGGATATTTACGAGTGCTTAATGATACAGTGCTTTATTATCTATCTTTGATCGTTTGGAAATTATAATGTAAATACAAATACATTGTTGAACTGCAGGTGATTTAATCCCTTTAATAAAATATATCTGGAGATGATATCCCGAGCTGTTTATAGATGTTTCTAAATGAGGGTTATAAATCTGGTTATGATCACAAGGCCCAAGATGAGGACTCTGATTGGATCTCTTCAACAGGAAGTGGACGTGTTGTTGCTGTTGGCTGATTTCCTCACTGTCACACTCACAGCACACAGACTACTGCATTTCTATTTGATTCTATTTTAATTTATATGTATTGATATATTTATTTTCACCTAAATAAATTAAATGAAATTATTCTATTTTAATATTTTCCAAACAATAAAAAGGTCACTAAGAGAAATTTAATACAAACTAACCGGCCTGCGTGATCAAATGTGTTGAACATGATTCTGTGAAATGACAAAGTTACGAATAATAATAATAATAATAATAATAATAATAATAATAATAATAATAATAATAATAATAATAATAATAATAATAATAATAATAATAATAACTGAGCCGTGTCATGTTCGGCCAGTTCTTAAAAGTTAAAGAGAGAACATGTATTTATTTATTTCACATCGGATCGAAAAATAATTAATTCAATTATTTCTGATAAACGTTAAGAATAAATAATACTTCATTATCACACAATAATTATCTCATAATGTCTCAAGCAGTCCTCGTGATCCGGTCACCATGTTTGTATGCATACAGATTCAGATATTTGGGTAAATATGAATTAGTTTATGTATTATTGCGTTTAAATACACAACACACCGGAAGAAGCGAACACGTAGCCGCCACGTTTACGTCATGAAGGCGTATGAGCAGAATTCTTACATTCTTCTTCTTCTGCGGATGCTTATGTTGCGCAGTAACTCCTGCTGCATGTCCTCATTACCTGAGCTGCAGTGTTCACTTGTATGTGTCTCCATGAGTTATGAGTAATTATGCAGCTTTTACAAGAGAACTCGTCATATTTATACGAGAACAAACTTTCTCTGACTTTTTTCTTAAAAATAATAATCCCAACACAACTGATTGAACCATCACATTAAGACAAAATATTCTCTTTAGACATTATGTTGAATATTAAAGCAACGATGTGCGACTTCATATCGAAAGCTGTTTAATAATGTCGTGTAAAAGATGGATCATCATCATCATCATCCTGAGGTAAACAACCAATAGAAAAAGATAAATTACTGCACCATTAATATTTCCATATCAAATGGATATTGCGCATTAATATAAATCTTATTATTTTGCTTTAGGAATGAGGTGAAATCAGGTGAGAATAAAGCTTCTCATGGGCCCTCTCCTCCTCTCCTCTCACAGGGGGCCTCCCTCCTCCTCCCTCCTTCCCCTCCTCCTCCCCACCAGGCCTACCTCAGAGCAGAGGCTGCGTCACGTGCTTTATTCTCCAGAACAAAGTTTCCCGTAAGGAGAGCGCAGAGGAGCAGACCCGTATCAGCAATTATCAGCGACGGTACTATCTCCACGTAGTCCAGCGGGGGGAGAAGAACATTTCCAGCGTCCCGGACCACAACAAACAGAAATAATTACAAAAAAGAACAACTTCTGGGTCATTAACTCCTCTCCAGTCAGCGCGCGCAACTTTTACGCATTACAGAATAGCGCGGAGCTGTTTGGAGACGCGCCGCGTCCGCCTGTCGCCTGCGTGGAGTGGCAGAGTTACCCGCGTCTGGACGCCTCGAGGACCCGGACTGCTTTATCACCCGGCCGTCCTTATCTGGTGAGATAATGCGCAGAGAGAACCGGCCGCTCCTCGTGCCGCGCTGCTATCAGCGCGTGCGTGATTTCAGTCCCACTGATAGAAAACGTGATGCTGCTGTTTGGTTCCGTTAACGAGGCGGCAGGAGTCCATTCTCATGTCAGGCACACAGATGCAGGTGGAACATGGCTCATGAACCTGAAAGAGTGCTGGGGATTTATTTTTGATCTCATATGTTCATAAGTTTAAATAAATGTTTTTGGATTGTGACTCAATAAAAACCTCAAACTTTCAGTATTTTCTCCTTCATGAAATCTCACTCTGATTAATTATTTTCAGAACAAGAGTCTCCACAAGAACTGCAGTAAGTCGCGTGCTCCAGCAGACCCAGGCGGGCTCTTGTGAGGAAGGAGGACGGGATCCCCGAAACGGTTTGCTAAGATGTACCAGAGCCTGGCCCTGTCCTCCAACCAGTCCCCGTACGCGCACGACACCGGGAACTACATGCACCCGCCGGCCAGCTCTCCGGTCTACGTCCCCACCAGCAGAGTCCCCGCCATGCTGCCCACGCTGCCCTACCTGCAGACCTGCGACTCGACCCACCAGGCCCACGGGCTCGGCGGGCACCACGGCTGGCCGCAGACCGGAGCGGACGGCTCCTCGTTCGCGCCCGGCAGCCCTCACCCTCCGCACGGCTTCTCGTACTCGCACAGCCCGCCGGTCAGCAGCAACACCGGCCGGGA
Source organism: Clinocottus analis (assembly GCF_023055335.1). NCBI lineage: Eukaryota > Metazoa > Chordata > Actinopteri > Perciformes > Cottidae > Clinocottus > Clinocottus analis. The sequence continues at coordinate 6,809,291 of NW_027176153.1, forward strand.
CGGGACCTACCAGAGCCCGCTGGTCCTGGGCAACGGCGCCCTCGTGGACCAGTACGGGGGGTCCCTGATGCGCTCGGTCGCGGGGTCCTACTCCAGCCCCTACGCGTACATGAGCCCGGAGATAGCGACGTCCTCCTGGACGCCGGGGCCCTTCGAGAGCGGAGTGATTAGTCTGCAGGGCCGGCACGGGGGCCTCACCGGGAGGAGGACCAGTCTGGGTAAGAGGCCCGGAAATATGAAGGGATCATGAAGTCCGTTTAAGTCTTCAAGTCAGTCATGAAATATGAAAAACGTTTTCATAGCCTGGAAATAAAAAGCCCATACTGTGTGAGGAAAATGAGGAAATGACATCATTAATTATATATAACAAATAATGATTACATATCACTCGGGCCCTTAGCAAAATAATATTAATAATATACAATCATAAAAAATAACACACTAGAATTTGTTTAAATCTTTAATTTGAACAGTGTTTTAATTTGTATTTTATCTGCGCTCTCAATTTAATTTCCAATCATTTATAAAGTGTAATAGAAAAGTCTATTAATGTCTCTGTGAAAAGGACGTAACACTCATGTGGGCCTTCTCTTAATAAACAGGTAATTACTTTCGTCGTAAATAATAAGTTTAATTGTGCCCTCTAAATTCAAAGTCACATGTATACTATTATATGAATATTACCTGTTATTGTTATATATGCTGTGACTTTTATTTCTTTATCTTGAGCCTCTTAACGTGTCAGCGGCTGGTGCACGTCCGTTTATCAGGGATCATAAATACAAGTTGTTTATTATATTATTATACTGAGAGGGGGTAGATAGTCCAGAGATCCAATCAAAGTCCCCAAACAATCCCTATTACATTTTGACAATACGCATTCTTCTGGAAGAGAGGGTTTAAAAAAGCAATCAATTAAACATGTTAATTTAATCCACGGTCCAATACACACCGAGACAAGAAGAAGAAGAAGAAGAAGAAGAAGAAGAAGAAAAATCACCTTGTTCAGAAGAGCTTTCACACCTCTCACACCAAAAACGATTAAATCTCATTTTGTTAAATTGTTGGGTAAACTCACACCTGAATATTTACATCATGATGACGTCAGCGCAGTCATCATGGCCTTAATGGTTATTCCCCCCAGCTCAGCATTTGTTCTGTGACGCGTTCCCATTTTCGACTGGTAGGATATATAAAGCCAGAGAAGCAGCCACCAGCTCAGCCTTCATCACTGACCTGCGGGGTCTTCCTCGTGAGCTCTCGCTCTAAATTGAGGGATTAGGAATGTGGGCAATTGATGCCAGGAGTCCGTCGTGTGTCAGGGCTGTGATGGATGGGGGGCGGGGGTGGTTGGATCCCTCAGGCTGATAACACCCCTCCTCGCGCACATTCTGTCTCCCTCTCTGATTCATTCTGGGGGGTTGAGCTCTCGCTCATCAGGAGGAGAGGGGGAGGGAGAGGAGGAGGGGGGGAGGTGGGGGGTTATTCCTCCTGCTGGCCGTGTCATCAGGCATTGGGCCCGTTCCATCATTTCTGGGTTAATAACGCAATTACGATGCTCTCTTAACGACATGCTCCCTCTAATCGCGTGCATGTGTCTCTTCTCGCTGCAGACCTGATAGACGACATGTCCACTGAGGGCCGCGAGTGCGTCAACTGCGGCTCCGTGTCCACGCCGCTGTGGCGCCGGGACGGGACCGGACACTACCTGTGCAACGCGTGCGGCCTCTACCACAAGATGAACGGCATCAACCGGCCGCTCATCAAGCCGCAGAAGCGACTGGTGAGACGCGCATGCGCCTGAAGGCGCGCGTAGAAAGACCTAGAATGGTGTACTTGTTTTTATACAATTCCTCTATTCGAGTATCAGATTAAGTTACAAACTACTTTGCTGGTTATGATTTTTTTTTTTTACTCAAAACTTCTGATCAGTGAATAAAAAATAAGTATATATTGTCATCACTTCAAAAACACCCAAAAGTAATAAAATTAGCTTCACTCCAATCAGCTACAGCATGTCCAGCAGAATGCATCATAATGATGGTAATATTAATAATAATGCAATTAGTAATAATAACTATGACGATAGATGATGATGCTAATACTGATAATAACAATAATGGTATTAATAATTTATAGATGTTACAAAGTGCTTTACAAAGACATTAAAACGTGAAGGAAAATGAACATTACATAAAGGAAGTTTATATAGTGATAATGATTACTGATTAAAATCTAAAACACAGCTAAAATATTGAGAAAAGCAAGCTTGTTCCTCTCCTCACAGGGTGCGTCTTTATTTTACTCTATATGATTTACTTAAGTACAGTTTTGAATGGAGGATGTTAATGTTTTGTGGTGTATTTAAAATCTGAGTTCCCGCACCGCCATTTATCCAAATAGCCAAAACATCTTATGATGTGAATTGAGAACGCTCTAGAGATGTAATGTGTATTACTGAGGTCAGAGCAGGTCATTTCTCATGTTGTGCTTGTAAGCTTTTAGTACACTGTGCGGCGCGGGTCGTGTGTCAAGGCTTCCCGGCTGCATGTTTCCCAGGAACTGGCCTCTCGAGAGCAGCTGCGAGTTGCTCAACATCTGGGCCGGTCTCTATTGGCCCCTGCAGCGACCTTGCCCTTGGACCGGGGGCCGCTTTTAGACGAGGTCCCGCTCCAAAGGCAGCGTGGCGGTGTTTGCTGCTGGCTGAGTCACACCGCAGCGGCGAGACCTTAAAAATAAATTGTTTATGCTTGTCCAACTGAGGAGTTATTGGAGCTTTTGCGCGGCGCATGAGGATCATTGTTGTCCCAAACCGCGCGCCGACATCCTGCAATTCATTCTGAAAGTTAAGGGAACAGCTCGACTCGAGCTTCTCAAACTACAGAGCGAGGATACAAATATGTGAGCTGGGAGCCGAGTTCTGACATGTGTGATTTACCAACCCGAGCAAAAGTCTCAAACTGTTATTGACTTTCGACTGTTTCTCCCGCTAAACCTGCAGCAGACGACGTCCCGCCGGGCCGGCCTCTGCTGCACCAACTGCCACACCAGCACCACCACGCTGTGGAGACGCAACGCTGAGGGGGAACCCGTGTGTAACGCCTGCGGCCTCTACATGAAGCTGCACGGGGTAGGTTGCACCCCAGGGTGTGTGTGTGTGTGTGTGTGTGAGAGTGTGTGTAGGGCGTCTAGATAAATCTGCTGCTTTATCTGGAGTGCATTGCAACTCCTGCTACAGTCGGGAGTGCAGCCTAAAAACCTACCCAAGCGCATCGTGATGTTATCAGAGCGGCAGTGTGGGAGGGGAGCTTGCGTGGGTCGCCATGACACCGCGGCCTCGTGGCGTATCGGAGACAGGGAGGTGCGCTCAGCTAATGTGGGTTGGCTCTGTACTCCCTGCAGGTGGCCAGGCCTCTTGCCATGAAGAAAGAGAGCATTCAGACCAGGAAGCGCAAACCCAAGATACCAAAGAATAAAACGTCTACAGGTAAGGGCCGGCGGATGAAGGGAGAAGGGGGGAGATTGGGGTGGTGTAAGAGAAGGAGATGCAAGGCCAAATATAAAAAATACAGTTTGATTTACTTTTCCTTTCAGAACAGAATATCTAAAGTTTTTCAAAAGCGATTCGGGGTCAGAAGAGTCAGGATCAGCGAAGCACAAGTTGTTCTGAGAAGCGACTCATTTCCCCTGTCCTGTTCTGTCCTCAGGATCCGCCGCCTCCGACACCGGCTCCCCTCCCTCCCTGTCGGTCTCAGAACACGCCTCCACCATTAAGAGCGAACCCAACATGGCCTCCTCGCCGTACGCCGGACAGACGGTCACGTCTGCCACTCAGGTAAACCTCCCGTCCATGCAAATGCATGGTGCGCAGCGTGCAGCGGCTAAGAAACCACCACGGCCCATTAGCCTGACCATTAGCACACCCGCTAGCTCAGTTGCTATTGGTACAACAGGTGGAAGTTGATAAGAGAAGAAGACGACATCTTGTCAGTGGACAATGGCGAGCCTGGTCTGACTTCCAGGGCTTCAAATACCAATGTTTGGAGCATCACCCTTTTGGCTTGTTGATGACGACGCACAAGGCGCCTTTAAGCGTCCGGGACGCGGCGCACCAAGCTAATAACTCCACTGTAGAACCTTCGGCAGAGCCATTAGTGGACGCTCAAAGCAACATACTTTTCTGAACCCCTATTGATCATGGCTAATCCGCTGGAATTGGCCAATAGTGCAGCAATATGTTGACGCCGTGAACTCGAGATAACACGGACGACATCATCCGCCTATAGAAAATTCGACAGCTGTTTTCACAGACTCGGTAGCCCCCCCTCATAATGAACAACTTCAAGATAATGTTTCTTGATTATTCAATGTCTCTTTCTTTCTCCCGCAGGCGGCATCTCAGTTAGACGGCACCGGATCAGGACACATGGACATTAAATACGAGGATTACCCCTTTACCCCGAGCTCCATGGCCCCACAGAACTCCTGGTGTGCTCTATCTCAAGCGTGAGGCCGACCGCACGCCGCACAGCCCTCCGCCCTGCAGCTCTGCCCTCTGGAGCCTTGGGGGAAAACTGTGACTGTCTGGTGTGTTCGGGCTCTTGGACACCTTGATCTAATCCGCTCGCCATAGATACTGTGGCGCCCTGGCCGGCTGGACACAGGGTACCTGCCGGGCTGCTGTTTTAGACAAGGATGCGTACGCGGCACGCCGACTCAACGGCTCAGCTGAACTCGGACAAAGTATAACAGATGCTGCACTCACCCTCCACTAGCTACATCTTCTGCAGGACAACGACCTTTGACGAAAAGAAATCTTTTTTTTTTTTTTGGACTAACGCAACGCAAAGACAATCAGGTGGAATGTAAAAACAAAATATGATACAATAACCCCTTTTTTAAATTTGAGTTTCCTGTAGAGTGTGTTGTTGTGGCTGGTGTTGCCGATACCTTGTCACGAACACAATGAGAGCAGGAAAAAAAGGAAAATGGACAGAAAAATACCTTTTTTTTCTTTCCTTTTTGTTTATGGCTGTTGGACATGTCTCATTACAGACATGTAGATGATTAACCTTTATGGGCACATTATTTATGTTGAGATAAGGACAGTTAAAAGTCATGGTGGACACTAAAAGCAGCCAGATATAGCCCCCTGCTCACTGTTGTAGAATGGCTGGTGTGTTGACGCTGAGGTTGTGTGAGTGACTTTACGAGACATTACCTTCATCTTGTGCGATGCATTTGACAATCAGGACGAGTCGTATTGATTCTGACATTATGACTACATATCAGAAGTTTGTTTCATTTAACTGCTTTAAGATTTGACATGAATGAAAGTGCAATGACTCAGTTTTTTATTGAAGCAATTGAAGGCACAACAAATCTGAATGATTCTAAACATAATCTAATTTTATTGTCTGTATTTTGTTAAGACGTAAGGCCTTTGTGTTGTTATAATGTTCCAAAGAACTCTCTCTTGTTCCTTCTCTTTTGAATGCTCTTTGGGATCTGGTCAGGTTAATAAACTGATTCATATATTAGTCTTTTGATTTGTGAAAATGTGTTTGGTTTTCGAGTAAATTTCAGGACTATCTTCAGTGCACATATCATGGTGTTCTCGCTCCTTTTGCTCAGAGATGGATATTCATGTCAAAAATATGCGGTTCCCAACAAGAACCCATAGCAAGTCCTCTAACTCTAACTATTTTAACTCTTTATCCATTACTTTTAGCAAACTATTTATTCATGAACTTGAGCTAACTCTTCCAACCTTTCATCCATTACCTTTAGCTAGATTTCAACAATTTATAAATGATCTTCATCCTACTATTTCAGCTGTTTATTTTTTAGTGAACTTTTACAGCTTTCTAATCATTACTTTTAGCAAACTGTCTCAACTGTTACTCCATTACATTTAGCTAATAATTCAGCTGTCGATACTTTTAGTTAACCCTTCAATCACTTCAAAACTGTTTAAATTATATTTTCAGAAACTCTTTCAACTCGTTCAACCAATATCTAATACTTTAAACATTGTATGTATATATATTTGAACCATTAATTGATTATTTGGAGTTAACTATTTGAACTCATTTGTAACCAACAGTTAGAAATGAGTGTCAGTACATGTTTACAGGCAGCTTTCTGGTTATTTCCTACATTTAATATCTGCATCACACGGTTAATAACCTTTTTGAACTTTGTATTGTTTATTAGATCGTTTTTTCCTTCTCGATGTGGTTCATTCACAGTTGAATCCTATCGCATATCATCTCACATGTACCATTATATTTGATTTAGAATTCAGATCTCTGCACTCGTCTATTGAGCATTTTTGCAAAGATGTTTGTGCATTCACATTGTAAAGTTATATTAGTCCATGCTGCAATGCACAAACCGAGATGCTTGTATGTGTGATTTGATATGTGTGTGTGTGTGTGTGTGTGTGTGTGTGTGTGTGTGTGTGTGTGTACAAGAAGGGTGTGTTCTCCTGCTGGTTGCTTAAGCCGACAGCGTCGACCAAAGGTTGCGTTCCAACTTTGCTTTATGGCGGCCGGGTTCGATTTGAACGCACCGTGGAGGAGAATGGAGGCCCGTCAGCAACAAGCTGCTGCTTTACTACCGCCGGGGCGACATCCAGGCACCGCTGCACCACCAACACTGCCCTGCTTTATGACTGTTGGCCAAGATGTTGCCGTCTTATCTGTTGCTGGGAGAGGCCTCTTGCTGTGTCACATGAAGATGAAGACACACTGATTTTGCTTGGGGGGGGATGTCAAATGTCTAAAAATACTTCTGTTATTCACTGGTATATTAAAAAGTAAAATATAATGTATTGTGAAGGATGTTGTTTTGTGAACTTATTCACTCCACGGTGACATGGTAAATATTTGACTGAAAGGAACAAAACTTTTCAAAAAACAAAACTTCAAGAAAGAATGGTCCAAATCCATGCAGTGGAGCCTGACATATCTTTACGTTCTTCTACTTTTTTTTTAATAAATGTAATAAATGGTGTATAACACACTATAAAGTCATTAAGAGTAACAGATCATGAATGAGAAACACTTCAAATGTGTTCAGAACTGGTGAAGTTGAGCTTCGAGGTTCATTCTCGACCTCAGTCCAAATACATGCCTCAAGGTTTACTTACTCGCTTTCTTCCGGAGCTGTCACCCACATCTTATGGACTTCATCAATAAATGGAGTTTGCTCATGTCAATATATAGGATTATAAGAATACATATGTTCTATGATTACAACCAAGTATTGTGACATTGTCGAGCATTCATTATCTCTTCTCTCACAGGTGTTGACCAACACATTTACACAAATGTCCCTATTTCAACTTACAACTCCAGTATAATGTATTTGAACAATGTGTTAATGTTTATACACTGCTTATGAATGCTAAATGTATTCAAATGTTAGC
>NW_027176153.1:6819222-7054222 GCF_023055335.1 Clinocottus analis
GGAAGATCACACACATTTAAAATGTTTTTCTTCCCAGGAAACAACTTCACTCCAGTAGTGTCGATACTAAAGAACAGAGGTTACTTCACAAATAAACCAACTTCCCGGTCTACTTGGTGACGGATGGTTGTTTTTCGTTTGACCCGTAGAGCCCCCCCCCAGCCCCCGCCCCCTTTTTTCCTTATGCTCGTTACATGCATACTGTGTCAGTAACTCAATGTGTTCTAACGTTAGGAACTGTTTGCTACTCAATTTTGTTGTTTTTTGTTGCATGTTTTTGTGTGCAAAGCAACATGTATTTGGTTTCCTGTTTGCAGGCAAAGTGCTTTTATTTTGAAGACGAAACATACAGTTCACATGGAAGTCAGAGCGGGCCGTTTAACAGCTAAAATGTCGGTTTTAAGAGTAAATCCTGAATGGATAAAGAAATGGTTTAGCACTCTAGCGAAGAGGAAGAAGTTCTTAAGTTGGTTTTGGAATGTATAAAACACATTTAAAATCATCAGTTAAAGTGCAAGACCACCTGTAGGATGCTACATACTATCTTTTCAAAAGTATTCATAGGAAACAGCTTAGTGAGGATTCAGGCAACACTACTGCTTTTTAGGATTTAGGAAAAGATCATGGTGTGGCTTTAAATAACAACGAAAGATACATGACAAATAAATCAACGCATACTTCTCACACAAGACCAGAACAGTAGTCAGTGTGGGCCATATATGAATTGCAATGCATTTGTTTTGTAGATAAAGCACAACATGAGTTTGTTGTGTTCCAGTACAACACATTGGAAAACTTCATTTGATTTTCTCCAGCCACGTTAGCCACGGTTAGCTATTGTTAGAAATATTGGTTGTTAACAACACATTACGTGCGTCCACATTTGTTATCACATTTTTCATCAAAATGCTTTTTTTTTCAATAAGACACGAAGAAGAAATGAGTGCTAATAGATAGTTTGTTACTACATTTTGTTTTACTGTCGTTACACAGAGCAGCCATCTTGGATGTTGAGGCTTGAGTGGGATTGGTGAGGTTCGCTTTACTTTCCGAGTCGCAAATCCAACTTTTCCAATTGGCAACTGTGGTGATTCCCCTTAGTGCCCCTCCGTACCACATGTTATCATCGAGTGTTTCTCTACTGACTAAAAAAAACAAAAAGAGACTCAATGAAAGGTCAAGAAATAAATATATGTGTTGCTGATATCGCCGATCATTCACGCTACACCGGTTTAGTTAGAATACGACTCACATTTTAGTATGAGTTTCCTACTCCTCTTCTTGTCTCCATGACAGATGGAACGTTGCAAAAACACTGCAGACAAATCAATTGGCATACTTTGGAAGTAGAATTTAAGTCAAAGGAACTGTTTCAAACCTACTTCATCAATTTACATTTTATTTTGATCGAAAATAGATTCCTCCAGTCAACTTTTTATATATTTTTTTAATTCTAACTTCACTGCAGTGTTAGTTTTCACAGTCACTTTCAGTTCATGAAAGATGCCCATGATCTTGTTGAGTAATGCTCGATGAATTAATCAACAACTGTGTATAAGGTTGCATTGAGGGGGACACGTCCTCAGCCGTCTGAAGTCCACAGAACAAGCAGGCCAAGAGTTGAAATACAACAAGGGCTCCATAAACCAAAGTGCATCCGACCTGGGAGGACGTGGAGAGGAGGAAAACACACACACACACACACACACAAATTTATGGCTGACATTGCATTTTACCTGAGATGTTGTTCGTCAGAATAAAATGTTAATTCTAGCACCTCTTTACAGTAAATAACATACCATAACTCGCTGGTTTAGAAACAATAATGCTGGATGAATGGAGTTATATTGCGGCAATTGAGGAAACATTTGAATTGAATGATGTTTTGGTGATGTGCTGGTCTGCAGCACTGGCTTGTACTTCTTCCTGACCTCTGCTCTGGGGTCATTGGAGGTGTCTGATTTGTCACCATTGTTGTGCTCCTCTCTAAGGTGAGAGGAGCATTGTTCCTCAGCATGCTCCTCATTCCTCACCCCTCCGTCCCGCCCTCCCACTCATTAACCTTTCAGTCACCCGACCGGGCTCAAGCCAGCCATGTGCAGCTCTGAGCTTTACATGCGCTGAAGCTGCCATATTACAAAGCCTTCAGGCAGGGGAATGTAACAGCAGAGCAAGTGGATGAAAGGAGAGGCCATTTCAGGTCGCATTACATACTTATATTAAAAAAAAGTCTATGAGGACGGGTTCTGATTTACAGTAACCCGGTAACTACAGTTCATGTGAGCGTGTTCTCTGTTTATGTGATTCAAGGCCTATTTATACTTTCCACATCCGCATGTCCACGATGGTCCACGAGGGTCCGCCGTCATCGACCCATGGATGAAAAGCAGCAGGAGGTCGGTGACTCTTGAGTCCATGTCCTCACAGAGGCCTGATCCATTGTTCACCCGAGATCAAGCTGCACTTGACGGGCGGACAGCAGGACAGGGATCAGGACTCCGGGGGCCGAGAGAAGGTGAACTGTGTTTGCACCACGATGCTTGGTATGAACACAGAGTTCATGGACAATGTTTTATTCCTCGTATTTAATTTTGAATTTGAAAATGTTGCTGTTTACATAATGCAAATAAAACAGTTATTGCAGGAATGTACTAGGTTTTGTATGTTTTCTTTGTCATGTGCATGTCGTGTTACAAATAGGCTGCAAGTGAATTTTGTTGCTCATCTCTGTGTTGCATTAAAACAATACATGACTATTGAACCCATGATTGTCTGCCACATTTCAGCCCAATAGCTCAGATCATGTAGCCGGTGCTATAGTTTGGTTTTACACTCTGCTCCAGCTGGTGATGTATGTGCCTCGGTCATGTTTGCCAAAAGGAATAAGATAAGAATCCACCGTTATGGTGCAAAGAAGACTCGCGATTGAGACCATGACCTCACATTTACTGAGCCAATAAATCAAGTCATTTTCAGTTCAAGAGACTTCCACATTGGCTTCACTCAGCAGAACCTGAGGCTGTCGTCCGGAGAGAACCTGAACCAGGACTGAGCCGAGGAAAACTGTCAGAGCCATGCAGCATAGCTTACCGTGGTGACACTTGGGTTGGTCAAAGGTGAGCCCAAAGAAAGATGGCTGTCCCATGGGCTCCCTTCATGATTTCTCTTTGTACCATGGTTTCCTAAATGCATGTACATCACATGAATCCCACCCCAACTGAACATAATGACAAGTTCCTCGAAAGAACAAGAGAAACCAGACGAGAACTTGAAACAGTTCAAAGACCAACACTAACCAATACAGTCTGGCCCAACCTATCTAACTCAACAGCCCAACCTGGACAAGCTAATACAAGAGCAACGGGTTATTTGAGGGGAACAGTGAACCCACTTCAGCCACAAATGCCTCATTCATAGTTTTATCTAGAGTCAATAACACTCACCCTGAATATGAGCAACACATGCATAGATAGCAACAGAGAGCTTAAATACTGGTGAATGGTGAATGTTCCATCGTGCGTCGGATGACCTTCTCACATGAATATTTCTGTGGCAAAAGAGAAAGAAAGAGTCGTACTGGGTAGTCAGATATATTTTCTCTCCTGGCAAAGACCATGAATCACCCAATCCTTGCTGATATAATTAGCTGTTGAGCGAGGCTGGGGTCTATTCGTAGACGTATTTTTTCCAATTTTGGGAGGAAAAACACACAACAGGAGAGGCTGAGCGAGGCCTAAAATAAGACGGGAAACAACGGGCTGATGGATCACCCGGAGACACCACGAGAAACGATGACTTCCGCGGCCGTGAGTTTGATTGTTTCCTTGAGAAGAAAAGGTTACAGGAAGAGCGGGTGAGGGGGAGCGCGAAATGTCCCCTTGAGGGGGAAATCAGGAGGAACCTTCCTAAATGTGTAGTTGGATAGATGCTCTCTGACTGTATATTGTTGTCCACATTGTTGTCTTTTCTCTCTCATTCCCAGACGGCTGATGTATCATCCCTCTGAAAAGTCTGGTTTACGCCTACCTAGCCACATAGCTCAGTTGCACCCCGTAGCGTTAGCTAGTGGGGAATAATTCTGTAAAACAAAGACACGAGTTGGGACGTTGACCTCTCAGTCTGCCGAGTTCATCTCATTGGTCTAAACTCAGATAAGCTATGCCCTATGACGCATTAGCCAGACTACATGAAGCACTTTGATGCACCAATGCACACTCAAGGAAGCTTTTTGAATGAAATCAAAGTTAAGTTTTGAAGTCAGGCACATTGAATAGTTAACAGCCTCCTCGGAAGACAGATACGTATTTTAATTTTTTAATTTTAATTTCCAGATCATCAGTAAAAGGAAATGTGAAGAAAGGTGCATTTCATGAACCGCCCTGATGTGAGTCTAGTAAGTCGGGAACATTGACATAAACATTTGGTGGAGCTTACTTCTTCAGTCAGGTGTCACTAATTGAATGCAGAAGAAGATGGCACAACGAGGCGACACCAAAAATAAGATAATGTATGTGACTTGATTTGAAAGTGATGAAGCTAAAATCCAACTAGACCTGGCAAATAAAAAAGAAGGTTCACCTGATTTCATATTTTTCATCCAAAATGTGGATTTGTCACTTATCACTCATAAAGAACACGAGTTGACAGAAGTGTCTCTATACAAACCTGTGTACACAACACGCTGTATTGTGGTCGGCACGCGACAGATTTACATTCACACGCCGTGCTCACGCGCACATTTGGGTGCAAAGTGAGGCAAAGACAGATGGATAGATGGATTTGTTAGCAGGCGCCCGAATGGACATCCATCACACGATTTCATGTGTCTCATTTCCAAGATTGAAATTTGGTGTGTGTGTGTGTGTGTGTGTGTTTTAGACTTTTACAAGGATGGGTGCTATCTGTATTTTACACGTGGGAGTGTAAAAGAAAACTCTTCCTGCTGTGTGTGTGTGTGTGTGTGTGTGTGTGTGTGTGTGTGTGTGTGTGTGTGTGTGTGTGCGCGCGCGCGCGTGTGTGTGCCGAGCTGTCTCTCCATCCGTCATTGGCCCGGGGTGGAGAGGAGACTACTCGGAGCCCAGAAAGCAGGGGTCAAGTCCAGGCTTACTCAACCCCCACAGGCCCTCCCCTCCCCTTCAACACCATCGCCCCTCCTCTCTCCATCACCAAGGGCCAGGGGTGAGTGAGTGGGGGCTGCTTAGGTTTGCGGAGGAGGGGGAGGTGGTTGCTGAATGGAATGGGTGAAGAGAAGAGTTGATGAGAGGAGGAGATCTATGAACAGTGAGCGAGCAATACAAAAAAAAAAAAGTTGTGCGAGGGGAGGACTGAGAAATGCAAGGTTTGAGGATTATTCTCGGTGTAAAGGAGCAGATATATGAAGAGAGAGGATGGGGAGAAAGAGGGAGGTAGGGAGATGTGGAATCTGGAGAAAGAGAGAGCAAAGTGTCAACGGCTTCTTTACTTTCTGAAACAGGTCGCCACGCTGTCTCTTTGAAGAATCAAAGACAGGTTGAGAAAATGTACTGGTGTAAGTAAACGTGATTATGGGATGTAAGAGGAAAAAGGATCGAGAGATGGGCCCAGCTCAGGTTCACTGATGCTTGTAGTATCATGAAGTCTTGGTGAATGTGTTCAACATTTGCAAAATGCTGTTGGAGTTGTCATCATCCCATCATGTTGGGCTGAAAATGTGAGATGGATTATGTCAAAAGATGTGTTCTAGGAATTCATAATTCATGAAGAGTAAAGCTACGAGGCAACATCAACTCGAATATGTTGTCTTTATGAAACACGTTTTATGAAACGGCGTAATCAGCGTCTTCAAACATCTCTGTTTTTAGGGTTCATGAAGACAATAAATCATAAATTTGCCTGAAAGAAATGTATTTGTCCCGTTACAATACTTTCTGACTTCCTCCCCGGCCTATCGCTCTGTCATCTCACAAACTTACAGGTTCATCTTTGAAGGTTTCTTTTAATAAAAAGTTAGGAAAGCTTAAGGACATTTTTGGGGACTGTATTAAGCGGCGGATTAATCCTCATGTTGTGCTCTCGTAAGTATTTGTGGCAGCAGGCCGGTGTGGGGGGTTTGAGTCAACGTAAACTCCAGTGATGAGGGAACATGTCCTCCAAGGTAACAGACTGGCTCATTAATTAGTTTTAATGGAATGGTCCTCGGAGGAAAAATCATTATTCATTTTCGTTTTTTGTTTTTTTAGACTTTTCAGACTTAAAACCCCAAGAACTGACACAGGAAAGTAGTTTCACCCTCTGGGAACCACGGAGGTACAGTAGCAGGAAATGGTAAATGGGAAAGAATAGCAGGTAAACTAGTCGTTAGTGAGTTGGTTTGTTCTGTACTTCGGGTCATGGAAGAACATGTTTGCTGACTCGCCTCCGCACACAGAGCAACAATGCGTGCGGACCCACTTCGCCAGATTCACCTCTCAGCACAGGGTCACAAAGGAGGACAAGAGAGCGCCGGTCCAATCAGGGCCGGCTCTCGCCCTTTGGTTTCCGTAGGCGAGATGGAGTTTTGCCCCCGCTCCCCCGTCTCTGTAAGCTTCGTGGCATCACTACTCTCAATTTTGTTGTTACTGCAAAAACTTACCTGAATGAGTCTGATCATGTTCGTTTAGACGGACGTTAGTCCTCTACAACGATCGCAATTGCAACGGTTAACATTTTAAAAATGGCCGCTGCTCTGACCATCCTGGTACGTTGATTTGAATAGAATGCCCCTTTTCCTGTTTCTATGGTTTTAAGCTTCCTCTCCATTTCCAACCTGAACATCATGAAGGGTGTTTCTCTACTTAAAATGGATGTAGGGAGTAAAATGAGGGTGTGGAGCAAAAGGGAGTGGAAAACAGAAACACAAGTTTATTAAATGAGTTAATGGGTAAGATACAGATGAAGCAGGGAGAATGATGGTAAATGGAGGCGAATGGTGTGTCTGTGTCTGTTTGTGTGTCTATGTGTGTGTGTGAGAGAGAGGTGCAGAGTGATGCGTGCCAGGTACAGCCCTTCAGAGGGGGGCGTCGCCACGGTTCTCAGAGCACCACCTCGGAGTCGTTGTCAGGGTGGCGTCGGCGATGGCCGGCGCAGAGGCTCCAAGGGTCTGCTGGTATTTTTAACAAACGCACACACACACACTCACACTCATGGATGCAAACGCACACACTCACACACACTATCACCTCCCATTTGGCCTGCAGGTCACTGACTCATCAGAGATGGACTACTGCCTGATCTCCCCTTCAGAAAGGCAGGCCGGCGGTCCAGTGTGGGCTAAAAGCCAATTTTGGATGGATTCCCGCGTAGCACAAAACTGTTTCCATTCCAAAAAGATATCAACGTTATAAAAAGATTTAAGCATAATTAAAGGTTCATTGAAGGAGCACAGAATCTAAAACTCTTCCCCTCCGCCCCAGATGAGAAAGAAAAAATCCTGTTCCCGCTGTGAGCAGATAGAAGTGAGAGACTGCTTGTCATATCAACAGTCATTGGACCCAGCATGAAATTATAATCATCATCCTGCTAATCGTTCTCAGCTAGGAGGTGTGCTTGCATGTAAAAAAAAAAAGCTTTTGTCATGCCAAAACTTAAAGGTGACAAAGTCCAGGCTGTGTGTCTGACAGCACTCTCATAATTCCACTGTTTTGTTCCAAAACAGTCCTGTTTAAAACTAAAACATAAAAACTATTAATTCCCGTTATCAAAGGACCTTGACATCAGAGGCAAGAGACGAGACGCCGAGTCCAAGTGAAGTCACCACTCATTAGTTTTTCAAGTCTTTTTTTAATTTATTTGTCAAGTTGAGTCTAAAGTCTTCAAATTTGTGACTAAAGTCTAAGTCTGTATTTTAAGAGGCAATATTCACATATACTCTTATTCAATATATTCCTAAAATATATAAAAATCTGACACATCAACTTTTATTATGTTTGGGTTTTAGCCACGCTAAAGACAATGGGAATCGAGACTGAATTATCTTAACAATATTGAATGCATTGCGATGAAATATTAATACAGACATTCACTTTCTCCTCAGGAGGAATTATAATAATTGTGTTGATCCATCCAACTTTTCAACTCGGGCTTCATCCACCATCTATAGATTTTATGATCCACTATCTGAATTGTTGACAACAATGAAATGACAAGCGTAACATACGATTTGGACGCTCTTATAGCGATTATATTTCCTCATTGTGTTTGCTAAATATGCGTTTCCTCGCCATAACACATTGACTTGTAGCTGTGTTTGAAAGGCGCTGTAAATGTGCAAAATGTTACTGAAAAGAAATGTTAATTATCAGGTTAAATTGATTTTTTTGGGATGACAGCAGTGTAATGGCAGTCTGAGAAAAATGTCAGGCTATTATAAGGCATTATTTTCTGTGAAGTCTGGAGTATAATTTGAAAAGACTGTATGCATGTTACAGGTGAATTTTCTTTGAATGATATGGGGATGTGTGTTGTACAAGCATACGTTGTACAAGGATACGTTGTTGGAGGATAAGTTGTTGGAGGATATGTTATATAAGGAAGCGTTGTTTGAAGATACGTTTTACGAGCATACGTTGTAAAAGGATACATTATACGAGGAAACGTTATTCGAGGATCGCTTAAGGATACATTGCTTGAGTATACGTTATACGAGGATACGTTGTAGGAGGATACGTTGTAGGAGGATACGTTGTACAAGGATGCGTTGTAAGAGGATGCGTTGTGCGAGGATACGTTGTACGAGGATACGTTCTTCGAGGATACGTTGTAAGAGGATACGTTGTACGAGGATACGTTCTTCGAGGATACGTTCTTCGAGGATACGTTTTACGAGGGTACGTTGTTTGAGGGTATATTATACAAGGATACTTTGCTTGAGCATACGTTATATGAGAAAACGTTTTACGAGGACACGTTGTACAAGGACACGTTGAACGAGGATACGTTGTTTGAGGGTATGTTATACAAGGATACGTTGTACGAGGATATGTTGCTTGAGGATACATATGTTATATGAGGAAACGTTGTACGAGCATACGTTGGACGAGGATACGTTGGATGAGGATACGTTGGACGAGGATACGTTGCTTTAGGATACGTTATATGAGGATACGTTGGACGAGGATTCACTGACCAGCACCACCCCAATAGACCTTCTCTGTCTGTGCCGCTCTCGTCTTTGTCTACTCCAGAATACATAGAGCCGTGGTATTACATTTTGTACATTCTCCGCTTCTTGTACACTTTGAAGGCAGACCGATGGAGTTAAGCTGTGTGCAGCGCGTTGCCAGCTGCCCTGACAGCCGCTGTGTTTGATCTCCTGATGAAGCCCCAGTTGGTGAAGTCATCCCCAACCACCGCTCCTGCACCTATAAGCACCGCACTAAATAAGGATCATTACAGCCATCATAAAGCACTGCACGTGGAGCTCCCTCTATCATCTCTCTCCATTACCTCTCTCTTTATTTTTTTTTCTTTCTTTCTGTCTGTCCTTCCTCTACCACTGTACTGTCACAGCAGACTTATATTCACCTCAGCGTAGTAAGCGTACATCATTTTAATGGTTTTGTCTTCTGATTAGCTTGCTATGTATCTCATTCTCCACACGCCTCTGTCTGCTTGTGTCTTGGCAATTTCCTTTAGTCTTGATCCTCGTTCCTCTCCCTCCCCCCTCCTCGACTCTCTGGTGCACACTTTGGACTAAGTAAGCCTCCCTTTTTTCGTTTTAAGTTCATTCCCCTGCTCTCTGCTTCTCCATTCCTTTGTACCTTCATCTGTTTGGCTCTCCCCTGCCTTTGTCAGCTGCCATCTCTCTCTCTCCCTCTCTAACTTCTCAGTCCCTACCTTCATCCGTCTTGCTGGCTCATCTGTTCCTGTCTGCAGCTTCTGAATGTGCACTCTGGATAACCCGTGGAGCAGCCTCCCCTCCGCTTCCTGCGCTGGGATGCACCCTATTTATTTCGTTGATTTCCACGGGGGGAAAGAATGCACGGACCAAAGACTGACTGGCTGCAGTGGGTTTAGCCAAGAGGAGCTGCTGGGTTACCCGGGAAGGGAGAGAGAGAGAGCGAGACGTTTACAATTTGAACTGAAGCCTCAATCAGTTTTAAATGTTTTACTTCTTATCGTTATAATTGAATAAACTGAAGTGAAGAAAAAGAAAGATTGGACTCAGAACCTTCTCTTTTGCGACGGATTTGAATCGTGGCCTGCTGATGCTGATATGTGGAGTTAAATGACACGCCGGAATGCGTTTCATGACATGGCGTTTCATGACACGCGGTATGCAAGCGGTTTATATGCCGGCTTCAGACAAGCCAGTGAAGGACAAAAACACACAGACTCACACTTGTATGATACCCACTCGACATGGTTGCTGTTGTGAAGGGCCATGAAATGAACACTAAGGAACCAGCAGAAGTTAGCCCTTTTTGTGATCATCCTCACCTGTCTTCCCCCTTCTTCTTCTTCTTCTTCTTCTTCTTCTTCTTCTTCTTCTTCTTCTTCTTCTTCTTTAGTATTTATGCATGCACACAAATATATGTAAACACACACACACACACATACACACACACACACATACTTGCTGGCATACTACCTCATTTTCGCTGACACAGAAACAAAGGCTGATTGCTGCATTCTTCTCTCACATTAGCTAGACGTACTGATAACTGGCTTTACAGCAGCCGAGACAAGCGGCTCAAACGCAAAGAAGAAATAAATAGTTCCAGCCAGCCCAGCCAGAACAAGAGACGGGGCAATCAAAAGGAATGGCCCAATCATGTCAAATGGTGTCTCATGACCATTAAGTTGGTTGCATGCCTGAAGGTTCACCAGTAACGTAGGCGAGTCGGGCTTCTGGCGTCAATGAAAAGTGGGGTCTCTCTAATGTAAAATCAGGCAATGTTGTGGACTGGGGAAGAAAATGCAATGAAATGTAGCGTTAAACACACTTCAACACTGGGGGCCAATAACAATGCCACACTGCCAGAGACCGAGGACGTATTGCCTGGTCCACTAGAGGGAAGGGAGGCACGCGAGAACCAGAACCAGAACCAGCACTGACTGTCAGATCATGCTGCTGCGAAATAAGAGGTTTTCTAGACAATCTGGTGCTTGGAAACACTACCGCTTTTATCCACAGGGGCCGCCACAATCCTTACTCATTTCTGCTGTTGTAAATGGTTATAATTCAGTGGATTTGGGGTTTATTTGAGCTGAGCACACTGCTGTGTCTGGAAAAAAAAATGTGTGTTGAGCCTAAATCCCTAAAAGTCAGCACAGCTGTCATGTTCTTCCCTCAGTTTGTGTTTTGATGACGATGGTGGAGCTCCGTGTAAAATCTGACTCCAAAAACCTCCCATGGGTGTTGAGTTGAGCCGATGATTCATTTTAGATCCAAATCAAACCGTTTAGGGACACCTCCCTTCCTTTTTCATTCATTATGTTTCTATGCAATGATACGTAGAGACGTATGTGACGTCTCTACCTCACTTCTCCGAGTTCCAAATATGGCAACTTCCATATATCTGTTGCAAAAAAAACAACATAACAAAGGTCGTAATACAATATGGGTTCACCTTTATCAAAGAATAGACCATAAATCACACAAAAAAAGGAATGTCATACACAAGGGAACCACTTATTTTCTTATGGAGTTGAGCATATGCTGTATGTTATAGAGATGACATGCATGTACGGTAGGATCCAGCACAGCATGTGGTGATTGATTGGTATTATGAATGTCTATATGGGGTGAAGCATGACCAAAAGGTGTGCAGGGCAACTCGGTGTAATCAGGGAGGTCGGGTATCAAAAAGCAACTCTGTGTGTCTTTTTCTATGGGTGTGTGTGTGTGGGTGGGTGTGTGTGTGTGTGTGGGTGTACATGCTGGGATTCCTCATGCCTGTCTCATTGTCCTGGGTCCTGTAAGACAAAGGGTTAAGTAAATGTTTGGGGAAGATAAGGCCACTCACCGTGACAGGCAGCAGGCCCCACTGTCCAGGGGGACCCAGACCCAAATACATCACACAGACACACACACACAGACACACACACATACACACACACACACACACACACACACACACACACACACACACACACACACACAAACTTTTGGTACATTCACACAAGGACACATTTCTGTATAATAATCATCTATCCTTCTTCTCTCTGTCTCTCTTTAAGACCCACATTTATGTTTGACCCCGTGGATTACCATTGTCTCCTCACCCAGTAAATCACCCAGTAAATCACCCAGTGAGCGTTTGCTGTGCAGCGGTACAAGGCAGCGGTTGCAAGTTTGAACTTGGTGAAAGTGTTGAGGAGGTAGACGCCCAGCTGAGTCACCAGGAAAATCTAATGGCATCGTAGGATTCTGCAAGCGGGGGGTACGTTGAAGGTCTACATTGTTGTTGTTTTTTAATGTTGCATGTTTTTGCATTTGGAGTAAGTGAAAAGAATATGGAGAGGTTGTTATTTTTTTACAGTAATTACATGGTAAATCTAGGAGTATAACAAGGACGAAGGTACACTAAATGTTGTTCGGACCGGTTGAGACCTCTGTTTGTGTCCCATGTAGACTAAAAGTAGACGTTTGGATGGATGGATAGATGGATACTTTGTTTGTAGCAGTAAAAATAAAAATATTAAGTAAAAAAACACTATAAAATAATACAATAAAATAGCAGAGCAGTACATATTATAAAAAATTAAATAATAAAGTAAATAAAAAAATGCAATGGATGTACAGTGTATAAGTATACAGTGAAATAGAATAGGTAATAAATTAACTAACTAAACGACAAAAGTGTTGCTAGTTTAGTTACATAACATTATATAACTAGACAGGACATGACACTTATATAACATGACACTTGTGTCACAATGTTGCTTTTCGAGCGTTTGTTATTTATTTATTTATTTGTTACGTTGCATCATTTGTTCCTTTATGCTTGAATTTATTTACGGTAGTAACATTTCTAAGGTGTTACGTAAAGTTTTTATGTTATTTCAATATAAACCATCTTTTTTTAACATTAACTAAGAAGTTTTGTTGCCTCAATCTAACCAATTGTTTCAACACGCTAATCATTGTGCCTTTCTGTAAGTGTGATAAGAGGCTGATGAAAAAACCTATTTAAGCCTATTTTTGATTCAACCTATCTCGTGGTCTGCAGAAACGTACAATACCAACATTCTTCTTGGCGACAGGATTTCGAAGCCAGTTGGTTTCTGTCTCCAGCAGCAAGTCTGGCAAACACAACACACTCAATTCTGTTAGTTGCACTGGTGGGGGTTTCAATGTTCAGAGAAAGAGAGAGCTCAGGCTTACGTCACAGCTCTCTGATAAGGTCTGCGAGGGGGCTGTGGGCTTAGAGTGGAGCGGAGGACTATGAATTCTTGAACTTTGATGTCTTTGATGAGCCAGTTGGAGAAATGTCCACATTGTCTTTTGTAGTTTAGGATTGTCCCAAGCTGTCAGTATAAACTATTTACAGCGTCACAGTATCCCTACTGAGTCTCGCTTCTACATTATCCAGAGAACAAATGAGTCAAAAACTGTTAAATTATCCCTTTTGTTACTGTTGTATTCATTATATCATGTATTTTAACATAGAAACAATGAACCTTTTACAGTACAAAAGGTTTATGTGGTGGGAAATCAGATGGGCAATCAGTTTAAACTCTTTAATATTACTCAGGAAATTTGCTCAAAAAGCCAAACACAAATGTTCTGTTTTTAAGATTTACGTTGAACTGTTTTTCAATCGAGCAGTAGCTTGCCACCGCCTTAGCTAACGCGAGTAGCAAGTTAGCAACTTAAGGACTTTGACTTTGACAGGATGCCAACAGGACGCCGCTAAGAGCGAATGGAGACCTCAGCAGCCACCAGTTGGAGTCGGTGAGGGGACACGATTCAGTTTTACTCCAGGTAACCGTTTAATACAGCTCTGAGTCAGAAATGACATTGAGATAAATTTACAAAACATTTGCGAGAGACATATCAGTCACGATTTTCAATGAAGACACCTGCAGGAGAGAAACAAAGGCATGTTTCTATTGCAATTTGCTAAGGCTTGATGATTTATAAAGATAACAGGATGACCTGTTCTCAGGCCTCATAAATCACTGAAGAGTACAAAAACTTTCTGCTGTTATGCACAATAGAAATACAAATAATCATGTTTAAGTTAAAGATATGAGTTTCTAAGTCAAATTAGTGATTCACCATGAGGTTTGGTTTCTTTGACTTTCTACTTTTCTCTACTTGTTAGAAGTTGTCTTCCAAAGAATTGGAAACCTAAACCATGAAATGATTGCCTGCATGTATGAGCTGCAAGGCTTTGGCATTCATCACAGTCACTCTTTGCTGGCATTTAATGGCTGTCTCAGTGATGTACGGGCCTTCTGCAACCAAGCGGAGCATATCGGTGTATGGAGAGATGTTTGTTTTTTGTAACAACTTAGCCATTCGAGTAAACAGCAATGTGGCACAAATGTAGAGCCATCAAACCCCAATTCTTTCTCAATGCCCATTGAGTGAGAGAGCAAAAGCTGAGGGAGAACATCCTCATGTGCAAAAAAAGCTCCGAACAAGTAGATTTCTATATGTTTGGTAACACTTTCACACACCTGAGCTAAACATAATTGCTAATAATTTACAGGATTTGTTTGAATTTGCTTGAGTTATCAGATCATTTACCTAAATAAGACCATAGTTAAATAAGTTAATGACAGAATGGTCCCCTACCCTTATCTGGAAGTTGCAATTTGATCTGTGCTTATTTGAATCCAAATCTAAAACTAAACATTGTGCCCAGCCCTAACCAAACCTTAACCATTGCATTGTCACATCATAAAACACATTTATTTGTCAACAGTAATTTGTAGAATATTTGGTCAGCACTGATAAATCAAATAATTCAATCAAAAAGCGTTTCTAAGTGTTGGTCCACAGGGCATGGACAAAAAAAAAGGACATGAAATTGAGATCCTCTTTGACAAACTTTAATCTGTAAATTTGCTCCTTCAAACAATTGTAATCGGTCTTGACTGTGTTGACCTTTGAGTAGAAGCAGAGAGCCAGAGTGTCCAAAAAGGGAGAAAAAAAGAAAAGCTTTTGCTTTGCTTTGTTGCCCCATGAATTATTGTTAAAACATTGCTGAAGAAGCAGCTCCAGTTGTCCAAACCAATAACACAAAGAATCTGCATCAATCGACACCCATTTTCCCTGGACCGTCTAATCACCTCACAGATAATCTTTCTTCACAGACTATGAGCTCATGATGCCCTACTCCACACACACACACACACACACACACACACACACACACACACACACACACACACACACGCACGCACGCACGCACGCATACATAACTCAATAACCCAACTAGCCTCCGTGTAACAATGGAGGGCAGCAGAAGCAGATAGCCACATTAAACAATGCCACCCACTCACTGTGCAACCTCTACAAACTCACTCATTAGTGACTACTGATCGCTGAAGATTGGGAGTTTCTAGGGGTAATAATAACCTGAAAGGGCCTTTCTTCCTCCTTCTCCTCCTCTTCCTCGTCTTCTCTCTTTTACTTTGCTCTCTCTTGCTCTGTCCGTCTCTCCCTCGCTCTCCCTCCCTGCTGGGCTTTATCAGCGGCCCTGGTCAATGTCCTACTGTCATGTCTTGATGTGATTTATGTCACGGGCTGTGAAGTCGACTTATCTCCCTCCTCTCCCAATTCTCTCCCCCTCCCATCCTCCACCGCCCTACTGAGGGGTTGGCTCCCTCTGTCTCAGCCAGCCTGGCTCCTCAAGCATGACCAGGGAGGAGAGATGTGGGGGGGAGGTGTCAGACAGTGGAGGTGTGAGGGGGAATTCCTTGCCAGGCATCCACCTGTCTTGTAAATTATGGGTTTTACCCCATGTTAAAGACGTTGTACTGTACACAAGTTTGACTGTCTCCAGAGGAAACTGCGTGTCATTTGACAAGTTACCTCAAGTGATGTGACTTTTGGTTTGGTAGCCTGATCAAAGTAGCAGCCTGAGACTAAGTTAGCCGCTAGTTGCCCAAATCTCCTTAGTAATTAAGGAGCTTTCTGCTGCTGTGAAGCACTGGGGCTTCAGTGTCTTGCTCAAGGACACTTCAACATGAAACTGTGTGGAGAAAACAGGGATCCAACCGGCTTCCTTGGTAATCTTTTTGGCCAAATATGAGTTTTTGTTTGCACATGTATAACTTTATTTATAATGTTTTAACAAAGTGATTCTTTAATTAAAAAAGCACGGATGGAGGAGTCTCCAAAAAAAAAATTTCCAATGTTGTTGGGACGTTGGGGCTCGAACATTTTGCTTCCTCCAAAGTGGGGCGTGACAGAAAAAGTTTGAGAACCGCTGAGTTAACATGAGCAAAAATGTAATTTCTGAACATCGTCTGCCACATCCATGTGTTGTTTGTGTGTGTGTGTGGACGTTGTGGGGACCTAAATCTTTTTGTCACATTGTGGGGACTCGCCTCCCTTTTGGGGACAAAATACACAGAAATCATTTAAACTTGGTGTAAGTTAGGGTAAGAGTTAGGATTAGGGTGGTAGTTATGGTTAGCGTTAGGCTAAGTCTCAAGGGAACTAAAGCATGTCAATGTAAAGTCCAGTGTTTCTCAAACCTTTTATTTCTGGGCACCCACTCTTTATAAATGACAAACAATAGACCCAAATCACCTATAAATACAGAGAAAAGTGAATATGTGTGTAAATTAGCGTCCTTGTCATTTCCACATCACCTCATGTTATCTTGAACAGGTAAACCATCACTTTCAAGGAGATACACATCTAACACATTACAACTTTGTTCATGCATATGTTATTAAAAACATATTCACATTGTTTAATACTTTATAGCCCTACATAGGCTACACTTATCGGGGATTCGGTGATTCAGACTCCCTCATGTGGCACAAAGGTGTACTGCAAATATAAATGTTACTTAAAAGACTAATGCCGAAATTCAGCAAATTCTTTCTGCAGACCCAAATCAAATATCCTGTGACCTACTTTTGGGTCCTGACCCAATCTTGGGAATAACTACTTTCCAGTGAAGGAACCGCGACTGTGTGTGTTTTCCTATCCCTCCACGTTTCCCATCCTCATGCCTCTCCTTCCTCCGGCCTTTGATGTGCTTTTAAAGTGTACCGCACTCCCTCTGCTTTTCCTCTCACTTGACAATTGTTTATTGGTTTTGAAATGGTCTTGGAGGACCTTACGTGTCTCTCAATGGCATACTTAGAGAGAGAATAACTGGCTTTGAAACCAAGAGAGAGTCAAATGATAGGAAGTGGAGGAGAGGCCCATTCCCCCCTCCCCCAAAAGAAAAATCAAGAAGCACTGCGGAAAACTCTTAAGGACTTTTATCTAGGTTCTTATGTTGCAGTTTGCTGGTTGGACATGACAAAGGCTGAAAAGGATGCACGGAGAGAGAAGGGAGAACGGAGAGAAAGCAATGTGAAGGAGTGAAAAGGCACAGTGGAAAAAAGACAGACTTACAAGGAGAGAGAATGGGCGAGAGCGATGCAAGACCACCCAGGTGTCTTGCTCATTGCTGCAGGAAGATGGATCGGTTTCTGGTGGGTCCACTGCCAGCTTCAGGTTTGATCCTGTGACTAAGCATCCACACCGCCATGACTCTCGCCCGGATTGCCGCGCCATGAAAACATGTTGATGGAATTCAGCTGGAGCTCCTTCTTAAGTTGCTTCATTCAAACCTAGTTCCTGATTTCTTTTTCATTTTTTAAAATCTTTTCTCCCCTCATCCATAAACACGGAGCAGGAATAAATACAAAATGTACCACTGTGATTTGAGTGTCCCCCGTCTTGCCAGAAGCGTGCGTTGCATTTGAGCAGAGCAGTCAAGCCTCCAAAATGCAGGTGACTGCATTTCCCATAATGCAACCTAAACCCAGAAATGACATCCAACAGGTCCTTTTTTCACTGGAATGTAGACGCGTCATTGCAGGGTAAGCACAGGTGTAATTAATAACATGAATTATGGCCCAGTTCCACTTCAGTGGGTCGGGTCCCTGGTGGTGCGCATGTCGGCTCACTGGACCGACTTTGACTACTTAATTTGACATCTTGACTTTCTCTATCTATCTATCTATCTATCTTTCTATCTATCTATCTATCTATCATTGTCTACTCTGCTCACCTGACATACACAGCCCTTTAAAAGTGAAAGGAATAAGAGTACCGTGGTGCAAATGTGCAACGGTTGGTTGGTTTTAGCCCTTAACAGATGCATTTAGTCACTCTGGGCGGTAATCAACACACAACTTCTCTCTCTCTCTCTCTCTCTCTCTCTCTCTCTCTCTCTCTCTCTGGTTAACACCAGACACTGTTACACGTTTTATGTCTGTTGCACCCACTTGTTACGCCCACCTGTTGCCTCGTAGAAAAACTGCAGTTAGGGAGACGTGAGTTAGCAGCAATGATAGCAACATATGTGTGTGTGTGCCGTAGTGGCCTTACATTAGAGAAGTGTTGATGTGAGCAGGGCGTTCCTTAAGAAGATAGCATTCCTCTCTCTGTATTCCCCCTGTACAAATAAAGTTAAAATATAATAGTGCAGTGGAAATTAAAAATGTAAGTTAAATCTTATCGTGAGAGTAATATTTACTTTAATTCAGCAGCAGTCTAAATACAAATATGGAGGTTATTCCAACCATAAATATCTACTATTTGCCATAGCAGTCATAAATGAGTAAAGTAAACTTTAGGTAAACCCGGCACACCCACACAGGTGTTTTCACTTATTCAGGCTGATTAGACCTCTGCTCTGGGTTATGCTGGGTGGAGCTATATCGCAGTCCATAAACCAATAAGGAAGATCGATGTCTAAGTTATCCCGCCTTTACAGGAGCGATCAAAGCTAGGACCGTGAGGGAGATGTCAATCAAGCACAGCCTCGCAGTCCTAACAAATGATCAGGTAAAAGAGAAGTGTCACATGCGGTGGGCGGAGTAACCCGAGTTTACGCCATCTACCGATCAATCTGGCTTCAGAGCTACGATTTACGTCATGTCAGCCATTTGCTTTTCACTCCACTATTCTGAGGTTCAAATCCTCAGCATCTGACTGACTCTTACTTTACTCTTCCTTTTTCCCTGAACATCCTTCTTCCTCCACTTTCCCCCCTCCCCGTTTCTGAACTCTCCCTCACTTTCGCCTCCTCATCGTACCTCCTCCCTCTCGTTCCCTTTCCTATCCCTCTGCCGTCCAGCCTTCCCTCCCATCCCTCTTTCCTTCCCATTCCTCTTCCCTGCCATCCTCCACCGGTCCTTCCACCGATCATTTTTCAGCAGGCGGTTGTCCCTTATTGGCCCCTGAAGAGGCTAAGAAAACAGTGTGATGTGGGATCCTCATAGGACTAGATGGTGTAATTGCCTAATTGCTTTTTTTTCTCTTCTCTCCCTCTCCCGTCAGGGGGTTCTGCTTTATGTCACGCCGGCAGGAGCCCATAAACACTGGCCGGCTATTCCCAGCATCTCCCTCAATGTCACAATCTTGTGCAGTTTGATTGGCTCCACTTGGCGCCGGGGCCTATTGCTCATTGGCTCCTCTCAGGATGAATGGCTACGCTGACAGCCAATGGGGCCACAGTGGGGTGAGAAGGGGCAGCGAGAGAGTAAACAGCATTTTTTTTTTCCTGGAGTCAGGGACACGCAGGGCTCCTCTTTGTTGGGAATTCCAAGCAATGTTTCCAGTTTTGGTTCCCAGGAGAGCTCAAGGCATTCAGCGCTGTAACGCAACAATGTGATGGGTTAGCAAAACCGGTGACAGCAGCCAGGGTTTGAGCTGTTTGTGTGCACACGGGGCCGGCGGGGAAGCATCTGAGGCTGGATCATTCGTGCAGAAAAGTTTAATGCTTTGAGGCGCATTTTCAGTAACAATTACTCCTTGAACTTTACAGAAGACAAGGGGGGATTGGAGGTTGCTGGGTGTTACATGAATGCTGCGGCCTAGAAACAGGGCATAAATCAGGGCAAAGTCTCTCTATCTCGCTCCTCCAAACGCTCCCTCTACTCGCGCACACTCACTCCATCCAAGGCCAAGCAATCTGTTTGCTAAGGCTGAGTGAGAGAGGAGGAAGAGAAGAATGCCTAATGCTGGTCATCTCAAACCTATCCCTTACCCCGCCTCTTTTGGTCTGTCTTCAGTCCATTCGTCTGGCTGGAAAAAAAACAAAAAACATGTGACCGAGACACTTTGTCTTTCTCAGGACCCTCTGTGCATCTCTATTAGCCGGAATGGAGACCGATGTGATCATTGCGAATGTTTTCGCATGGCCATCAGAGCTGAAAACAGAGTCATGTAGTGACGGAATAAGAGAAAACGTCAAACAGGAATAGACTGAGAGATGGTGGCGGGCAGGCGGGGGTGGGAGAGAAAAACACGGTAGCAGTACGCTTTTTATCAGCAGAGCCACACACAGTAATCTGGGGGAGGAAGCCTGCAGGCGTCCTGTCATGGAGGCAAAACGCACACAGGAAACAGGCCGGTACAGACAGGAAGCCGGCGGCAACACAGCAACGGGGCTCGCACGGTCCGCCCGCAACAAGGGCATCTTACACACAAACAAACTAATCAACTCAGATGGCTGTGCGTCTATCTGTCTGTCTGTCTGTCTGTGCGTCTATCTGTGTGTCTGTCTGTCTGTCTGTGTGTCTGTCTGTGTGAAAGTGAATCCAGTCAAAGATAGCAGGCGTGGTGTGTTAACATGAAAGAAGGAGAGGAGGTTGTGGGAGTGGGACCTGTTCGAAGAACGGCAATTCAAGTCACTAGAGATGTAACCGTGTGTCAGACAGTGACGTTTGGTTGAAATCCATGAAGCAATAACACAGTATACAATCTCCCAATGTCAGCTGGGCCTGCTCAAGGAGGAGCAGGTCCAAATTTAAGATTCTGCTCCCTGATCCCAAAATTTTTTAATCATTTTGGTTATATTTGCGATCAGTGTGTGTGTGTGTGTGTGCGTGTGTGTGTGTGTGTGTGTGTGTGTGTGTGTGCTTAACAGAAGAAGAACCTTGAGGTATCCTCAAACTCTCCGGTTCTTTCCTGTATTTTTACTGTATACACTGACTATTGATAACCACATATGATAAAAACAAAGTTCACCCGCACACACACACACACACACTCACACACACACGCACACACATGCACAAACAAACATGCATGTCGAGATCTGCAATTTAGTACCATAAGACTTTAGAGACAGACTCACCTCATAAACACACACACACACACATACACTTGTGTACAGATAGGTACACTCTCACTACACACCAGCTCAGTGATTGGCACTTTCTTTCCCTTTTTTTCTCTCCTCTCTTTCTTCTGCCTCATTATCACACACTGTCCCTTTCGCCTCGGCCTGTTCTCTCTCTCTTCTCCTCTGTCTTGCCGGGGTTTGTAATATTTATCCTCCCTCTCCGCTTGTTTGAAGTCTCAGGTTTACTCATCGCTCTGGGTGGCCCCGGGCTGCGCTGCCAAATCTGGATGCTCTCTGGCTCGGCTGTAGAGGGGACACTATCATTCTCCGTCACATTAATATGCAGCGAAAGTCTGTGCTTTGTTCTGTTCAGCGTGCAACGCAACAGGATAAGGCAAAATTGTTGGTTTGTCCATTAGCAAAAGTTGCCTGGTACCCACCACCATCCTGCACAGACTGTTTGAACCTGTTTTCAGGCTTTGTATCAACCAAACTATAGGTACATGTTCCAGTTATATTGGCAGCACTGGACACAATTTATTATTTTAATGTTCGATATCGTCATTTTTTCATTTTTATCAGAAAACACAAAAAACTTGACCAATTGTGAAGGGGGTGCACAAGCTGCCTCTAGACACACTGCACAGCAGGCAGACTGTAATACCGGTCAAATTATGTTGAAATTACTAATATTATGTTCAAATGAGATTTTCATTGACAAAAATGCTCTCAAAAATGCTAACTAAATTGCTAGCTTAAATGCTAGCTTCCAAATGCCATCTTGAAAAGCTTGGGAAATCGCCTCAGTCACATTGTCTTTTGCCTTAGGCAGAATAAAATGGCCTGAGTCCCACTCTTAACATATGCCGTGATACTACCGGGGTAGAATCACATGACCTGTTCATCTGAGGATGTGGGCGGTTTTACCAGAGGTGGCCAGTATCATGAGGAGATGATCTAGGCAAGAAAATCATTTTTGTAGCTTCTCTAGTTGATATTTTTAAATTGAACAAATGACGACCGATTATGAGAAAGGTGTTGCTCATATTATGGAGCCACAGATGTTCAAACTACTCTGCAGTTTCCCTCAGACGTCTTTCTGCTCAATGTTGTGGATTGAATATGGAATGAGCGTTCCAGACAGAGAGAGAACGGGTATACTCAGACAGACAGTAAGAGACAAATATTGTATTCATTTTCTAGTAGAAAATCCAATTTACAACTATGGAGCTGCAAAATGAGCGTGGTGTCTCTCCTTCTAAAATGCACGTTCATGTTGAGTTGTCTTTCACGTCACATATTTTAAATTAAACTTTTAAAAAAATAAGTTAATTCACAAGACAGAACGGGACCAAAACGAGCGAGGAGAGAAGTATTAAAATACTCGTTCCTTTTGTGTGTTCAAAGGTGAAGAGTATACTTGCATGTGTGTGCGTGTGTGTGTGTGTGTGTGTGTCTCCTGGGCTACCCTACAGTGTGTATCTAAACATGGGCATGGGTCCAGTGCACATACTGGAGTAGCCACGCAGCGCTCCACCCTCCCATCAAACGCTCCGCTTCAGTCCGCCACGCCCTGCCGGGCTCGTCTGAGTCCAATGGCCGAGGTTTAGTGACACGTGCACACCCGCAGCACATGAGGCGCATAACTGCAAGCGCGCACAATGGTAAGCATGAGGGTGGCGGAATGGTGAGGTTCAATGCTGTCGTGCACACACTCTGACATCGTGTACACACACACACACAGGTCTTAATCCGAAGATCAGCTCGACGACCGGTTGGTGTAGCAACTCTTCGCTTGTTGGATGAGGCTGGGATAGCCGGCCATTTCTGTCGGCTGTGGTGTTAACTTGTACTGCTGCAGTAATGGGCTAAATGCGAGGTGTCAGTTTATATACCGAGACAGGATATATAGTTTGTTATAACAGCAACAAAGCCCCTTAAGAGGCACTGTGTCATCATAAAAAAAAAAGCTATGTGAAGGACACTCCTGCAAAAAGCCACCTGCCTTTCCTCTGATCTGTATGTCTAATGGGAGCCGTGCATATCTTTCTTCTTTCTCCCCAGCATGGCTCACACAAGCCCGGTCAGAGATCTCCAGAGTGCACCTGTCAAAGGCTTCGCGGAGCGGGCCAGATTTACTCCGTCAACCATTTACAGCCGCTCCAGCGCCTCCCCCTCACAGACATGCAAACGGCTCGTCAGATTCATGGGCGGCCGCGGTTTGCCCGAGGGGTCCCGGGCCGGGCCGCGCTGCTCCGCCACGCTCGCCTCCCCCTGGTGCCTGACATGGAGAGGGCTGCACAAACATTTATGCAGCAGTATTTTTTAAAGGCCCTCCGCAGTGTCTTGTAAATCTGCCTGCTGCTTTGATGTCTTATCTGTGTGTGTGTGTGTGTGTGTGTGTGTGGTGTGTGCGTGTGTGTGTGTGTGTGTCTAACTATTTGTTTACACTGCAAAAACATCTTACCAGGGGTTTGTGTCTAATTAGTCAAAATAGCTCATAAGGCTTAATACTAGACAAACACTTATACAGTAATATTTCAGTGAGATGCAGGGACTTGTTGTCTTTTGGAGTATTTTGTTAGGAGAAAAAAAAGTGTTACTTTTGAGCATCCCAGCTTTCTTATATTATTTCAAGAAATTTTGCCAGGGAAGTTTTTATTTGTTCCACTGGCAGATTTGTTTTGACTTCATTATTCATTTCATGTTATCAATCTAATCACTTTAAAATATTATTAAAAAAGAATTATCATAAATAACTTTTTACTTAAATAAGTATAATCTAAAAGATGTACTATTTTTAATTTCACTTGTAAGAGTCATCTCTATCCAGTCACTAAAATATTTTAAATAATAATATGTCGAACGATTCATTATACCTTTAAGAGATGAGAAAATCAATTTCTTTAAGTAAATAACCCCAAAAAAAAAAATTTAAAAGCTGATGGAGTGAGAGCAAAGTCTACAGCTTATGGAACATATGGAAATAACGGCAACCAAGGCCTCAAAAGAATAAAAATAATTAAGCAACGTCAACTTTTTGAATACAAAATGCCATTTCCTAGAACCGAAGCGACATGGTTTCCACTGAGCAAACTCAACGCAGGTCAACTCATACCGGTGGTCGATGCGTCCGTCAGCTGCAGCGCCTCCTCTTGGAGTGCCCTTGAGCAAAGCGCTGGCCGTCCTGGCTGCTGACAGTTACTCAAGCTGCTGCCCCGCACGTCCCTCCAGCTGTGATTCAGCACTCCAGCAAGTGAACACTGCACTGAGACACATTGCCCCTTTGGGGAAGGTTTCAACCACAGACAATTACAGCATTGCTTTTACAGTCCATTTCCTCTTGGATGGGAAATAGATTAAATAAGTCAATAAATTGTAATAAAAAAATAGTGAAACAATATTCCCAGAGCAACCGTGACAATGTGTGATCGCTGCCCTTCAGGCCTATTGCCTCCTCGACAGATTTGTTAAACGCTGTTTACGCAACGGAGAGAGAGAGAGAGGGAGAGAGGCTCCAGTGATTTACTGGCCTGTGAGTGTTTTAGTGATGGCTGGTGCAGGTCAAGGTAATGATCATAAATAAGAGGTGCAGGGAAGGAGAGGAGGAGAAGGAGAAGTGGCGGGGGGAACAAGTGAGAGAAGAGGGCGGACGAACATCATAACAAGTGAGAGCTGCTGGATGAACATCATAACAAGTCTCACGGGTTCAAATTCCTACGCCTCACATCGTAACTTACAGCGCCCTGCGGCGAGAAATAAGGAGAGCCGTGAAAGTGGCAACTTGGAAATTGTTCACATCTGCAAATGTTTATGTAGCACGTCTCTTCGTGACCTTTTTATGGAACATCCGTAACATCATACATCATTACTGAATCTGAAAGTGCCCATTTGAAGAAAAACAGGAAGGAGATGAGTTTGGAGAAATGTATTTAGAGTTGATTTTTGAACATATTTCCTTGGTGGCAATCTGAACCACAAGCCCAGCATTTTCAACCCAACATGTTGCTCGAAGGCCCGCTCTCCCCTAACAATCGTTAATTAGGAATAAATGATACAACGATCGCTTGTGAAAATATCACAAAGTTCTTACTATTTGATGAAAAACCAAAGTATATGACAAACTGAAAGCCGATGAGAACCCCACTCAGGAGATCACGGATGTCTGCACCAAATGTTTAATAGTTGTCGAGATATTTCAGTGGATGATTGGAAGCTTTGACCCGCTAGTGGCGCTAGAGGAGAACCCAGTGGGTCTTTAATGTCATTTATATCCACCTTCTGGGGACCATGAATATCTGTATCCACCTAATGTACAGCTGGGGAAACATGTCACTCAAAAACCCAAAAAGGTCCACCTCGTGGGAGCCAATGAGATAATAAAGTAGATTAGTTGGCATGATAGTTCAATGCTTACTCGTGTCTCCCACTCTGAGGGCTGTAGGTTTAAAACCCTGCCAGGCTAGGCCCTATACAGATGTTGCCTATGTGAATTTAGAAACAACAATAGTGAAAATCTTGTGATCATAATTTGATCTTGATGTGAAATTTCTGTTTGCTCAATAACCTGATTTCTATTCTTAAAAACAAAAACAATTCCAAAAATTGTACTGCTTGTTTGAATGTATTTATACTTCAATGTGCAAGCACAGTTTGTCAAATGTATCAGACAGTAAAGACTAGTTGTTCATGACCATATTGGACTGAACGTTTCAACCCAGACAACCCAGCAAACACACTTTCACACTCTCACACCCACATCACGCTCTCTCAGACGTACCCATGCTGTGTGTTATTGTACCCAGAAGCCCTTGAGACAGACTCACCCTGTAAAATACACACATATTCTGATAGGATTGTGTAGTTACAGCTTTCTGTTTGTTCATGTTGCTCATGCTCCTCTCGGATTGGCTGCGCTAAAGGACCTCCTGAACTGAGTTGCACTGTACTCCCCCCCCTTTATCAGTTTATGACTGCACAACCGAAAACTGGATGGAAAATAAACATTACACTTTACATACGTCGAAGCTGAACTGTGCTCAAGCAGTATCACAATAAGCTGTGCGGTGTCCATCATAAAATTCAGAGTGCAATAATTATGCATGATGCAATTTTTGTTGGGAACCTTAGGCATGATGGTCATACATATTTGTTGTTGATTTCTTGAAGAATTTATTAGACCTCAGGTGTTCAGCTTATCTGTCAGAGGGAAGCTATACGTGAGGAGTCTCTGCAGCAGAAGGGGAAATAAGGACAGCGATAAATTGCAGGCTTGACCTTTCACCCCCGGATCCCCCTGTACGCACTCCACTCAGCGGTCGCATGCTTCTCAAACCACCCAAACTGCTTTCCCCGTCTGAGGAGTCATTCATTACCACCAGTGCTTCAGTGGCAAATGGGAAAGTTATGAGTCGCCATAGACGGAGCTGCCTCAGACATGTCCTGCTTTCAGCAGACCCACACTGATCCATCTGCTGCGAGGTTCAACTGGGCCCTCTGGTGGAGGAAACTACAACTTACACTTTTAGATGAGCCATTCGATTCAACTTTATTAGCATAGTGGAAGAGAAGTTCAGAATTTGGACTAAAAGTAGAATATTTGACTATATTACACCAACCTAAGCTTCCCTTTGTCGGCATCCAATCCAAATTAGTCTCTTTGTGGTTGTTTTGCATCTCATTGAAGCAACTGCGTGTCTATGTGTGGTTGTTTTGTGTATCTTTTAAGTCATTTCAAATGTATTTGTAGCTAATGTGTGTCTCTTTGGGGTCGTTTTGTGTCTCCTTGTAGAACCTTACTTTATGGTTACTGTTATTATATTTGCATCTCTTGTAGTAATTGGGCAACTCTTTGTGGTCATTTGTGATCATTTGTGTCTCTTTGTACTTCTTTTTTGTGTCTCTGTAGTAATTTTCAACCTTTTTGTGGTCCTTTTATGTTTCTTAGTGGTTGTTGTGTGATTCTTTGTAGTCATTTTGCATCTCTCTCTCGTCATTGTAAGCAAATTTGTGTTTTTTGCGTATATTTGTGGTTGTTTTGTGTCGCCTTGTGGCCGTTTCCAGTGTCTTTGTGGTAGCTTTACTTCTCTTTGTGGTAGTTTTGTGTCTCCTGAAAGTATTTTAATTGACTTTCTGACAAGAGACGTTATCTATTCAGACAGAGGTTTGTGCCGATAGAGCCTCTCTGACCCGTTGCACCCAGTGCCCAGTAAGCCCATTCAGTAATCTAGTAAAGCCATATTAATTGGACCCCGAGAGCCCAGTGCCTGATTTTCGAGTAAACAATTCTCTTTTTTTAAAACATGAACTTAATTATCCCCGCAACCACAACTTTTATTAACTTTATTTAAAGTTCTACAATACTGTAACCCTTGTGAGAATGTACCTATGGGTAAAAAAATGAATAAAGTAACTGTTCAATTTGAGCACTTACATAACTTCATGAACTTGCTGCAGCGCCCTGAACCATGAAGTTGAAAAAACTTGGTCACCGTTCAAGGACGGATTTTTGCCAAATCTTGCTCAGAATCACGCTGGATGTATTATAATTATTATTTAAAAATATATATTATTTATATTTTATTCTTATTTTTTGAAAAAAAGGATATGAAATAACACAAGTATTAGAACTCATTTTAGGTTCATATGACCACTTGAACACAGGGAACAAGTGAAAAAGACTCACATATGGGACCTCTGGTTTCCAAAAGGTGAAAGTACATGTCTGTCCTGAGAATATCGCTAAAACTACTTCCATCCAACCCTCTTCTGCCTCTCTTATTGTTTACCCCCCCCCCCCCCCCCGTTCCCTCTTTTCAGTACCATTGGCTCACCTCTCCCTCTGTGTGTGTTTGTATCTCCATTGTTCATATAAGTCTTTCTTGGCACTCACACATTCCTATATAGTCATTTTTCTCGAACCATTTTGGTACATTCTGTACTTGTGACAGAATGTACCACGTCTACTGCGTGTCCTTCCATCCCAGAGCTACTCCTCCTCTGCTTCTATCTTCTCGTGTTGCTGTGCGTGTATCAGTGAACGCTAAAAATGGAAACATGTAATCTTCATCTTCAGTTATTTACAATACCTGCGACAACAAGGAGTGGCGGTTTGAACGAAGAGAATGAGGATGACGAGGGAGATGCCACCCGAGCCCCGTCCGGCCGGTTGTGAGGAATCTGGTTCAGGAATCAGGAAATGCAGTTTTCTAATCAAGCATCATCGATCAAGCGGAGCTCCATGGACAAAGAGTACACACTTCTATTGTTTGCTGTGTTCCTGTCGAATTTACATACCGGACCACAGTCAGCATGGCCACCACACCTTGCCGCGGCGTTGTGGCTTGCTTCACACACTCGGCTGCCTATGTGCCGTATATGTACGGTCAGAACTCAAGATAGGATTTGTTTATTATTCAATTGGAACAATTTACAATACATTGTAAAGTATTATCACACTCCCATTGTGTGATTACAACCAGCTCAGTTGTTAATTGGGAGGGTTAAAATTCGGGACATAGTCTTTTGGAAAAGTTATTCAAATTCCATGGTTCAAGTTTTATTATATTTCATGTTATTTAGCATTTAACTTTCCAGGATATTCCCATTGAGATTTAGCACCAAACTGAACTAAACTTAAAACAGTTAAAATACATGAATGCATATATGATCCAAGCATCATGACTCATGCCAGTATTTAAAGTTTATTCATGAAGAAAACATGATAATAATAATAAAGAAAAACTGAAAACCTCTTCCTCTCTAACTTGTAATTTCAAACGACTGTCGGTTTCTGCATCACATGTTTGTGTTTCCCGATTGGCTTTGTCTCTCTCGCCTCAGGGCTTTATGGAGCCGGTTTGGCCGGTTACGCAGGATTTCAGCAGGAACAGGAAAATCAAGGGAGAACTTGCCCGGGCCTCGGTGTTTGTGTTCCTTAAGGGGACGACAGCTCCGACCGGTTTTCTGGGGTGGAGAGATGAGAGAAGGGCAGGTTGTGGGGCGTTCTCCCTCACCTCATTATTCTCTCCTTCTCTTCTCTCTCTCTCTCTCTCTGCCTCTCTCTGTCATTCCTTGTACCACTCAACCCATCTCTTGATCGCGAGCGAGCTGAAGACTTTCCTGTCTGTGCGAGGTAAGTTTCCTTTGATTCAGCTCTGTTGTTGCCTCGAGGGCCAGTTAAGTCTAGGTGGTTGACAGGTAGGTCGGGGAGACACAGGTATGTGCGCCTGGGAGGGAGGTCAAGGACAAGGGCCGGCGTTCAGAAAAAAAAACATCAGGCCTTCCATGCTCTTTGTGGGATTTTAGGTTTAAAAAAAAACAACTAAAGTTTATATGAATAGATATACAACTCTGTGTGTGTGTGTGTGTGTATGTGTGTGTGTGTGTGTGTGTGTGTGTGTGTGTGTGTGTGTGTGTGTGTGTGTGTGTGTGTGTGTGTGTGTAGGGTGGGGCTCATACAAGTGTCTATCTTGATGTATTGTTATATCCACACACATTTCTCAGTGGTTGTCACAGGTGAAAAAATGAAACGAGTGATAAGTGTTGTTCTGTTGTTATAGCCCGGCTGTGCTGCCTTTTGCCTTTTTACCTTTTTCGGAGCAGCATCAGTCGGTGTTTTTGTGCATTGACTGAATGCCTAAAGAGCTAAGAGTGGCTCAAGTTCTGGTTCACCAACCATAAAGTGTACATTAGAGCCGCGGCGGTGTTATGTGATGCCATATCCTACACGGCCCTTATCGCTCTGTAGGTCTGTTTTTTTAAGGGTCGACGTAATTTAGCATGTGGACAGAACTTTAGTTTAAAGCGTTCCGAAAAATTACGAAACAGAACGTGAAGAGGTGACAGGGTCCGAGGCGACAGGGTCAGCGGCGTCGATGTGTTGTGTTGCAGAGGTGTGTACGAGAGCGAGCGCGCTAACTTGCTAGCCCCGACCCGTCTTGTAATAACCACTTGTATCTCTAGGGGCAACAGTGAGTCTCTGTAGCGGTCTGTCTGTCCGCAGTCCAACACGAGAGGACTAAGATGTGGGCTCGTCGATAATCGCGTACATGGTAGTTTGTTCATTAGATACAATCCAGCGTGGGAAAACATCTACCGCCCCACCCCCACACACACACACACAGAAACACACACACACACACACACACACAACCCGGTTGGCGGGAGGCTGCTTCACCGGTAGCAAAGCGCGGGAGACGTAGCTAAACCCCAGTTAGCAGTTAGCTCGCATTCAGCTAGTCCGGGGGTGTGATCCCAGTATAGACACACGTTACGCTTGTAATACAAAGTAAACACAGCGAAAACAAACTGTTAAACAGTGACAAGTTGTGCGTTTGTGTGAGTGTGTGAATAATGATGAGACAGCAGAGCAGACACAGGAAGGCAGGCAGGTCTTTTCTTGCTTTGCTGATCTGAACGGCCCGACACATCCTGACATGTCGAGAGGGCCGGATCCCCACGGATCAAAACCATATGTAGAATTTGTTGATTTGTGCGTCTGTGGGTGATCACGTGTGAGTGGGAGCAGAAGAGACACATTGAGGATTTCCGACTGACAAATCAACAGGCAATCTCTTTGCGGCATGCGGCAGTTGCACGTGTGCGTGCATGTCAACGTATCTCGCACACGGTGGGAGCTGTGGTGTGTGAACACAGGCCGCAGGGTTGAGTGCCAGGCCTCGCAGGACCAGTCGAGCTAGTTTTTAATCTTCCTTGATATAACGCAATCGTGCAGCACGGACGGATCATGAAAGAGGTGCCGAACGTCCACAACACGCCGCATTCCCTCGGGCTACAACGCCCAAGTTTTTGATAACTGACTGATTTATTGTGTTCTCATTTCATAAAGTAGCTTGAAGTGTGAATACTCAGAAAAAGTGTTGGATTCAGGGTGTGTGAAGAGTACATTTCTGTTTCAGATAAAAACTAGAGGTGGAAAGCCCCCAAAACACATTACTGATAGATATCACTACGAGACTTCCCTTGTTGATCACTTACATGAAGATACTTTTCTTTTTAGTATGACAACTTTTCTGAAAATCTGTGTTTGAATATGAAAATGAGGCATTATCTTATTAATATGTGATAATTTTCATCCATATTCAAAGTAGATAAAGCAACATTTCATGTTATTGACATAGAGAGTTAGAGGTTTTTATGACGGACAATTTGGATAGCTCTTTGTATTACTCCATAAAAAAGAAAATAATGTCGACAGCCATTACATTTTTGGGGGTATAAATCAGGCTATGAATAATTGAAGATCAAACCCATCATCTTAGAATATAGAGAAGAGTAAAACTGGATTTTTTTTTTTGGGTGTGAAAAGAAAAAGTAATATCAACATGAAACTTCCCAAGTTGATTACTTACAATAAGACAATATTTTTTTGTACAACAAATTGCCTGATGTTTAAATATGAAAATGAGGCATTATCGTCTGAGAACGCAGGACACTCCTCCCCAGACTAAAACATATTCAATAAAACACATAAATGTGTATCGTGGATGTTTTATTACCACGAGTCTGAAAAAATTCATGAAGAATAAATAGCACAAGTTGAATCAATCCATCAAAAACCTTTCCTGTCTCTTGTCTTTTGTTGTACAGTCAGATTGAAAGTCTTGCAATGGAGTGCTTCAACAGCCTGCTCATCAAACTGCGGGAGCTCCACGACCGAGAAGTGGAGGGTGAGATGAAATCATGGGAACAGCAGAAATAAATAGGAGAGACAGAGCTGTAATATCTCATATCATTCCTGAGCAATATAACCAGGTGTGTTCTTGGGTCCAGGGTGGCAGGCGAAGATCCAGGAGCTGTCCAACAAGAAAGGCTGGTGAGTGAATGGTTCAGCTCGCCGAGGTCCTGCACGATCATGTTTAGACAACACTGACAAGACTTTCAGGTTCAGGTGTGCACGGGTTCCACCACTTGGGGCGCTGCGCGGACCAGCCGGTCCGGGTCATGTTCGGCTCGGCAGAAAGCTCATGTTGCAACAAGTCATTCAGTCTGGCGCTGAGTCACAAAATATTTGTTTCGTTTCCACTTGGAACAGAAAGAAACAAGAGTGGTGTTATTTATGATTCCTGTTACAACTGGCAGTGAATCCAAGAGAGTTCAAATGCTGGAGAAGCATCCAAACATGTTCCCACTAAATTAAACCTTTTTTTTTCTTCTCCCTGGATCCTCTCCTCCCATGTTTTGGGGTGTACTGGGGATGAAACATTTTAAATTGGACCAGTGTTGAGGGAGAACACAACAGACTGCAGCCGCTAAACAGGGTGCGACCACAGACCGTGTATAGGAAGTATACGTACGTAGTCATGGTGACGTCACCCGTTGATTTGTGAGCTGGCGTTTTAAAGCTTCAAATTCAGCAATTTGGCGTCGCCATCTTTACTTTTTGCAACCGATGAACAGAAGTTACCATATTTGGAAGCAGAAGAGTGCCGGAGAGACGCTGTATACGTCTGGTAGCAGCAGCAACCTGTCAATCACAGTAGGCCCGCCCCTAAAGCATAGCCTGGTCTATTTGACTCTAACTGGGCCATAATTTACTAAATGAACATCATGCTGTATTGAAGAAGACTTAAAACTAGAGATTGAGATATAAACGTAATATGCAATATTTACTGAGGGAATACATACATTTCTCATAAATCTCTCTAAATCTCATTTATCATGAACTTCCATGGCTACTACTCACAAAGACATGATGTGGATGTGATGCCGGTGTCCTCCGGCATCACATCATGCCTTCAGTTAATGCATTTTTTCAAACTTAACCCGATTAATAAACTTACGAGGATGGATTGTCCTTGTCCACATGTACAAAATGTTGGTCAAGTCTACAGATTGTGTCATAACCGGTCTAACCTCATGCAGCTCAGGAGGTTAGACCGGGTGTGTTTATCACTGAGACGTATCACTGGAGATACTCATAACACTCGTCACTGTTTTCTGGATTTAAAGGCTCTAAATGTGGTTTTGACCCATTACATTGAAACGTTAGCTCTTAATGTGGGCCCTTGGCCCCCGAAGCTGGATTATGTTGCAGCGGTTTTGAGGGCTTGACAGTTAACCTTGCAACTCAGGTTGACTGTTAAGCCCAGCCGGGTAATGAGAAATTGGCCACCAAATTGTGGCTTTTGGTTGCCAAGTAGTGACAATAAAAAGCAAAAAAACCGTTATATTTGTTAGAGATTTTTCATTCCGGCTTCACATCCACGTCCACTTTTAATTAAAGGAATACCACAAAAGGATCAGTTGTATATTCATTACAGTGTTACCTTGACTTTGTGATGAAAACTTTCTTCACAAAGTTCACACAAAGTTATGTTCCACACTTTCCTCGGAAAGTGTGGAACATATTATTTAGTTCCAACAAGTTGCCGTTGAGCTGTTTATTACTGAACTGGAAAAATCCAGTATTTCTCTTCCCTGGAGTTCCTCCTCAGGGCAGTTGCAAAACTATATTTTACATCAAGTTCTTCTTGTTTTTAGTTGCATCTTTTTGCCAAATATTATAACAGCTTTATTTATTCTGGAGTTTCTTCTTTGTGTTGGAGCCTATAACTCTCTATATGAATAGCTTTTGTAATTCCTCACACACTAAAAGAGAACGTTTGCTAAAATCACCATCATCTCGATGGTTTTGAGCATGAACTTTAAGTACATTTTTTTGATAATTCTTCGGTAATTTCACGTAAAAAAATAAATTCCGAACGTGGTCACACTTTTTTTGATACTTTCTTGATACTTTTACTTCTATAAATGAAAAGAGGAGTGTAAATATGGAAGCTGATGTTGAAATGCAGCTACAGCTTTGAAACAAAAAGAATGATTCTTTAGAAAGGAATATTCCAGAGACAACGTGACATCGGATGGGCATTACCTTTTACCAGTAGTCTGATTCCTATGTGTGTGTGTGTTCTTTGCGTGCATGTAAACAGTGATACAAAGCGAATGGAGGACCTGTTTTCCAAAAACCAGCAGATGAAAGAACAGCAGAGAGTGCTCACCGAGAACATCAAGACACTGGAAAACAGGTACAGTTAGGTCAGTTAGGTACAGTTAGGTATACATACATATATATATGTCACTTCCTCTTTGAAAGGTTCCATCGTCTGGCTCTACCAGACTGTAGAATGTGTGTTTAAGTGCGCTGGGCGCTGCATTTTGTACCTGAGCGTTAAGATGACATAAGTGTTTCTGGTGCTTCCTGGTTCCTGTGTAGGCTGAGGGCAGGGCTGTGTGACAGATGCACAGTGACTCAGGAGGTCGCCAAGAGGAGACAGCAGGAATTTGAGTCCTCACAGATACAGAGCATCCAGCACATCACTCTACTGGGTATTCTGTTCAAATCAACCTTTCATCCATTGCTGATCCATCGTCTGTCTGCATGGTCTCACTAAAATTCCCTAAATTCCCTTCCTTTCCTGTCTCTTCTTCTGCTTCTGGCATTTGGCACAACTTTTGTTTCAACCTTCCATTTGTGTTTTTTCTTATGGCCCTAAATAAACAATTTGAAGTGCTCTGATCATGTTTCGGGTTCTGTGTTGCAGCGGGAGAGATGAACAACCTGAAAAAGGAGAACAAGCAACTGAGAGACGAACTCAGGAGTATCAGAGCGGCACTCGAGTGAGTACGGTGAATAAGCATGGAAATAGAATGAGAGGACATTGGACAAGTCAACAGGTTGTTTTTTTTCAAAAGAACTTGCAGTCAGTTTATACGGATGTTAGTGCCCGGCTTTAAAAGCCCATTTTAAATAGTGGCCACCACGGGATTACAACTTATGGGTTTACTACGTTTTCTCAGAAACCTACATTGGTAAAGAGGTGTCTGGAAATTCGAAAATGTACTTGTTTCTTAGTTAAATCAACTTTAATACACTTACATAGCCCTTTGATAGGTTTTTTATCTTTAGATTAATAAAGTTGTAAAATGCACTAATCCAGATTTATTTCTGTCGGCATAATGAAGCACTGTTCAGGTGAGCAGACTGATATCGAGCAGTGAAGAGGCGGGGTTGAAGGAAACACTAGTGCACTTCCTCTAGGCCAGTGGTCCCCAACCTTATTTTAGCCACGGCCCGGTTTCATGTCAGACAATATTTTCACGGACTGGCCATACAAATACAATTCACCAATTTTAATTCAACGAGCTTTAACGTTGGAAATAGAAGCAGCGTTTTCTTCGCTTTTTTGGCAATCTCAAGATATTCTGCCTTTATTTTGATTCAGAACACCGGCAGAGTTGTTGCGTGAAATGTAGCTTTAAGGCCACTGTCATTCGCAATCACCAACAGCTGATCTTCTTCCTATATGTACAGGCTTGATTCACTGAGTTTGTTGACAAATGGGTCGCCGATCCGGACATTAGCTTATGGGTATGCTATCGCTTGTGGGTTTGCTAGCTTTTCTGACAAGGTCACGTATCATGTCTCAAGAGGTCATGTATTTCGTGACCTCGTGAGAGACTCAGACGGATGTATCCGGTCCTTTTTCAAAATAAAACATTTTCCCAACTTTTTTTTCTTCTTTAAAATTATTATTTTATTTTAATTTTTTTAAACTTAAAAAAATAAGTCTTTCTGTGTGGCCCCGGGGGTTGGGGAACGCTGCTCTAGGCCATGGATGCAGAAGATCGCTGTTAGAATATGTTAAAAATGGCCGCCACTTTCGACCTATCCGCTGTGTTAAATTGAATGGATACGCCCGTTGTACTCTCACACCATTTGTATAAATGCTAAATTTTGGTTTGATTTTTTATAACCATCTTGCATAGCTTATATAAGTCAAAACATTTTGTTTGTATGACCGATATCTCCCTGTCGTAAACTCCCAATGGTTAACAATTTCTCACACACTAACCGAGTAACAATGTGTGTTTGTGCAGCAAATGTCCCATTGAGCCCTCCAACAGCAGCAGCACCACCACAGAGGTCAAGGCCAACAGCTCCCCTGACCTTTCACCCGCGTTTGGAGCTGTGGCC
The DNA here is from genome assembly GCF_023055335.1 of Clinocottus analis. Classification (NCBI taxonomy): domain Eukaryota; kingdom Metazoa; phylum Chordata; class Actinopteri; order Perciformes; family Cottidae; genus Clinocottus; species Clinocottus analis. The sequence goes on from NW_027176153.1 coordinate 6,855,496, forward strand.
CTCGTCACTCAGGCCACCAGCAGGGCCAGTAACCAGCCAGCAGATGGCAGTGTTGCAGAGAGAAATGAGACGGACCAAAGAACTGAAGGTGAGGATGACATGAAGAAGAGCTGGGAGGATATGTGTGTCTGCTTGTTTGTGTTGTTGATTATCATATTCTTACATGACGTTCTTGTTTGTGTTTCATGACAGAAAGTGAACAGAGACGATTGAGAGGGATGAACAGAAGCTACTTTGTAAGTTTCTAAATTCTGAGCTACTTAGCTCAGAAGACCACTCTCATATTTAGCATAGCTTAGCATACAGTCAAAAGTGGAAACCGATGGAAACCAATAGCCTGCAAACACATATACCTCTCCCTCAATAACTCAGTGTTTCTCCTTTTTTGTTTATTCCTCAAGAAGTGTAAAAACAAATGAAATCTCTTTTGAACAGAACTAGGCAAGCTGTGACCATTTTTTCTGGTCTTAATGCTAAGCTGAGCTATCTTTCTCCTGGTTGTAGCTTCATCTTTAGCGTACACAGAAGGGTATCAATCTCATCAAACTCTTATTGAAAGAGAGTCATTTTTGTGGAGTTGTTCCCTGAATGTTAAACTGTTTAATTTATGTGATTAAGGATATTCGCAAATATGCTCATTTTGTTTTCTTTCTGCCCTTTTCCACTCTCACAGGAGTCATACAAGCCACTCTCCTGGAGGACGGAACATGGTGTCACCCATAGGAGGTGGGACATATAAATATGGATCAATGAATGGAACAAATCAGTGAAACAAAGAATTGTTTTGGGAACCAAGAAAGAACAATCAGTCAACTTCAAAAGTTTATATTGAAGATTTTAATTGTGGTTTATATTACTATGCTAAATAATACATTTTAACTTCGACATATCTGCCTGGCCTCTGTTTCTTACAACTTAGAGGCCAAAGTGTTGAAGGACCAGACCAGCGATGCACCATACCTTCTCAAGCGCTCCTTCTTAAGAGCTCTCCTTCCTCTACTGGTGGAGAAGTGAACCCCAGCAGACATGTGCTCCATGCTCCGGTCCCCTGCCGTCCTCAGCCGATCAAGAGCAGCTCTGTTCCTTTCTCCTGGCCCGTATCTGAAGCCTCAGACTGGGTTACTGCAGCTGCTCCTGGGAAGAGTCTGGTGCAACCGTCTCTCAAGCCAAACCTGCCACGCTTTCCCAACCTGATCCCTACGAGCCAACACGCCAGCCCGATAAGGCAGGTTTTGGGGTCTCCCTGGCACAAGCAGAGCGCCGTTCAGCCCCATGCCAAAGAACCAACTGTGGTGTTGAGGTTGAGAAGTCTGCCAGAGCATGTCGAGCCTCAAACTAAGCCCCAGGAAAGAAAGGAAATCCTGCCCACCAAAACTGAAAGGGTCTCTCCAGAAGGGATAAGAGACATGTGCGATGGGCCTCTGGACCTATCTGATCGAGGAAAGTCCAAATCCAGAGATGATTCACCATTATCCTTACATGGTGGAGAGAGAGTACACATGAGCCCTGACATTGACGTGAAGGCCAATCTATTTTCACCTGGAAGGGTATCATCACCTTCTCCTGTCACTCCTCCCTCGTGCTCTTGGACTTCTAGCACACCAGTAAAGCTAGAAGAGGAAAAGCCAACCAATGACCATAACCACAAGGTAATTTATCTTGGCAATAGAATCAAAAGAAATGCTAAGGAGGGGACACATGGGCTTCATGGTATGATGGTCTCGTCACGACAGGTAGTCAAAGAGCAGGAGCAGAAAGAGGAGGGGAATATAAAGACCGACCAAAGCAACGGGAAGAAGGTGCCCATCCTCACTATATCATTACGTCCAGGTGAGCAGTAAAGATTCATACGCGGCCTTGTGTTCATGCGTGTGCTAACTGAGCACAGTGGAATAATAATACTGTCTGGTTTCATGTATCTAATAGTTGTGGTGCTGGAGACTCTGAATTCTGCTCTCCAGGAATCCTTATCCTCAAACGGCAAGGTGAGGTCATTCAAGCCCCCAACGCAGACACAGTGGAGGCTGTGTTGTCGAATTCTTTTCTAAACTCAAACTATATACTATATTTGCTGGCGCTAGCTTGTTTTCTTTCACTTGAAATGGAGCTACCTTTCTTTTGTAAGCCCTTGTGCTTCCTCCGCCTTGTCACAGACGGTGTCACCAGCAGCCGAGCCAGGAAGCAGCTCCGATGAGCAGGGCGAGGAGGGGAACGCGTCAGGACAAGAGAGCAACCACGGTGGCAAGAGGAAGAGGGCATCTGTGGGGACGGAAACCGACAGGGACTCGGAAACAGACCGTAAGCATTGGTTAATATTTCGAGTCTTTGTGTGTCTTTCTTGGGGGGCGTCCCCCAACTCAGAGTCTGACTGGTCAAGCATCCTCAAATCACGTAGATCGGATTAATTCTGATGTAAAATCTGACTTTTATAACCTATATAGCCTCAATGGAATTATACCTGGGCAGCACGGTGGTGTAGTACAGTGGTTCTCAACCTTTTTTTAGTCATGAAAAATTGCTGTGCCATCAGTGTCTGATCTAAATTAGAATATATAAAAGTCAGTTCAGAAACTTACACGAATATTGTATTAAATATTTATTAAATAAAAAATTTTAAAGATTTTTTAATAAATGCTCATTTTAAATATTTTCTTTAAAAATCTCACGTACCCCCATTGGAGAACCACTGGCGTAGTGGCTAGCGCTGTCACCTCACATCAAGAGGGGCTGGGGATTAGATCCTGGTCTGAGTCGTCCTCTGTGTGGCGTTTCACGTTCTCCCCGTGGCAGATAGCAAGGTTTCCCTCCAGGTTTTCCAGGCTCCTCCCACAGTCCAAAGACATGCATCTCATTTGGACTCTAAATGACCTGTGTGACTGGTTGTCCGTCTCTATATGATCCCCGAGATAAACTGAAGACCTGTCCAGGTGAACCCTGCCTTCAGCGGGGATTAGCTAATTGGTTTGGATAATGGAACGGAATAATATTTTGTTTCTTGACCAGTGTGATGCCTCGAATGTGATATTTGCAGTTAAACCCTGCTCCTTTGATCAAATTGTCAACTATTCTTTCTTCCCCTCTTTCTTTTCTTCCTGTGTTTGGTCTTCAAGTCCAATCACATTTGTAATGTATAGGCCTCTTACACATTCATGGCATATTAAACACAATTCTAATGGATAAGGTGTCATATTGTGAATGCACAGTATTTCAATCCACACAACCAACCCTCGCCAAATGTTTTTTTTTTTAACAATTCCTTTGTCCTTCTCATAGACATCCATCGAGAGAGGAAGCTCAAGATCACAATGAGAACTGAGGAGAAGAGCACTTGCTGAAGAGCTGATACAACATGGACTCACAGTGTTGCGTCCAGCAGACGCAGAGCAAAATGTGGATTTGTTTTTGTGTCCACCTGCCAAATCAACATTCCTTTTAATGTGCTGTTTAGTTTCAGAATATCCAAATAGACATTTTAGGAGATGGAACATTTGGAATCTCGCACCATATAGTGTTTGCAATAAATGGTATATGTCCAATTCCTGCTCACATGAATCTCAATGTGCTTCCTTGGACATTCCAAAAGGAACTAGTGTTTTAATGCCAGCATCAAATGCTATTGGTTATTGGGATTTTTTTTTTAACAACACAAAATCCCATTTCCATAAAATCACAAAATCATGATCAATCTAATCATTGATGAAAATTAGAGTCTCTCTTTAGACTCTCACCATCTGAATAAAACATTTAATGGCAAATATTAATATGCATGTAAGCACACATCAGCATCCTGTTCAGCAGCTCATAGTTGTTTGTTGGAGAACTGAGACTCGGTTGTACTTATGAACACAGACTTTTGTAACACAAGGTAGAACTCACACTAACATTACTGTCACTGCGTGGCTATTTCTGACACAGAGACGCCACTCCCTCAGCCCATCTCAAGCGAAAACTAAGAAAAAACATGTTCCTCTTCCTCTTTTTCATTTTCAGAATGTACATATTTTGCAAGTATTAACTTTCCGTTCACAGCTGTAAGAGCACTGCAAGTCAATGTGTCTATATTGTTTAAATATATAAGCTATTTTTGTTGGCGATGCCCCAATCAGAATCAGTCAATATTTACAAAAAAAAGGAATTATTATTTTTCAGTTTCTTTTTCAAAAGTGTGCTTTTTTATTTGAAAACCAGTGCAGCTGTAATGGTATTTTATTGATTCTAGTTTTTCTACCATGTCTCTCAAAGCCATTAGAATCCATTAAGCACAGCACTTGGTCAACGGTCATTGGATAAAATAGCCTTCCGCTGCCATTTGTATCTTTCAGTTAAGTAAATGAGATATACTGTATTGTAAGTATAACGTGCTTTGGCTTTTACAGTATGCTAATCCTTCTCCATAACTGCTGTATTGTTGCGTGGCCTTTTTTTCTCATGATGAAATGTATACTCTTAGAAACTTCTGTCTGAATGCACTACTTCCAATGCTGAAATAAACCTCTGTTTTTAATGTTACTCCCGTGGCTCCTTGTGTGTGGTAAGTTATTTACATAACTTACCACACACCTGCTGTGCACATACTGAAGTGTGAATAACCCCCAGTGAATAATGCTGAGTGTTCTGGGAAATATAAGTAACATCATGTGTGACGTTTAGTTCAGGACATTATGCAAAACGGTTGCAGTGTGATGAACAGGGATGTAGAAACCAGTGGAAACCATCAGTGTGTGGTGTGATACAACTGTACTGTTACAGGAAATCATCTCACTGGTCAGATTCCTGTAAAACCATTCTATTCACAGATTCAATTTACACAAAGAAAGATTTGTAGGTAAAGTCTATTAATGATTACAATCGTGCAGAGCATTACTCTATTCAAGACGAAATTTGGTGTATGTTCACATCTCCTCCCACAGCCAGGGATTGTACAAAGTCATTGTGTTGCAAATCCCATCAAGTCTGGCTTTAAAGTATTAAGTCAAGAACAATAAGTAAGTTAAAAAAAGGTAAGTCCCAAGTCAAGAGGGAGACCCAAATCAAGACACAAGACCAAGGTCCAAGCCAAAACCAAGACCCAAGTCAATAAGAAAGCCCAAGTCAAAACTAAAACCCACGTCAAGAACACATCCCAAGACAAATAGACAATAAGAACAAGACAAATGTCAACAAGACAAGAACAAGTGGCGACGATGTCCTCAGCAGTGAATGTTGTAGGTTCGTTAAGCTGCTCAACAAAACACACCATCCTCAACAGTAATGCGTCACTCACATGTATTGTATAATCATTAAGCTTTCTGTGGAACTTCCACCTGGTAAATGAGGAACTCATTCCCCCCCCCTCCCCGACATTTGAATATAAAGAGCCACAAACTGAGGCCCATATATGTCAGAATAAAAGGCTCATGGTGTAACGTCATGGTCAACGGCTGCTGAGCAGCTGCTAAACACCAAACATGTATCTTTTTACCTCGTGCAGGAGTTTTTATTTGTATTTTCTATTACCCTTCACTTTTTTTTCAACTCTTATATCCAACCTTTTTTTCTGATCTAATTCATTTCATTCTTATCCTCATCTTCTTAAGAACAGCCCTTCCTCTCTCCGTCACTGCAGCCTGGCTTTCAGAAGGAACTCTTTCTAATCCTGACTGTTGATTAAGGATTACATCTGGAGAGCCAGCAGCTCTCTCTGATGTGTTATTGCCGAGCCGCTGTTGTGGACCCCGGCTGAGCCGCCCACGCCTCCAGCTCTGCTGCCCGCCTCTGCCCTGAGGACGATGGCTGTCCCACTCATTTGAATACATGAGCTGTCCTGGGCACCATGCAAATGTGTCCCTCACATCTGTCCACCCATCCATGGCATCCGTCCATTTAATCCATTCTTGCCTCTGGCCATCCACGCCAAAACATAAAAAACAGCAGCATAGATAAGAATTTGGCTTCAACGTTACATTTTTTGGCAGGATTAAAAGTAGGTCAACTATGACTCCAGACAATGATCTTAAAAAATAAACAGATCAATAAAAGATACAATATAATTAAAAAAAAACGTGTTTTGACGCACAAGGCCATTTTTTTCATCCATATCCACTGCACTTTTACTGCTTCTCTTTGCACTCTGGTCAGATGCTAAACTACATGTGTACTTACTCTGTGCAATGACAATAAAGTTGAATCTGAATCAGCAGCAGCTGTGTGCGTACGTGTGTGTGCGTGCGTGTGTGTGTGTGTGTGTGTGTGTGTGTGTGTGTGTGTGTGTGTGTGTGTGTGTGTATACGCGCGTGCGTGCGTTGGTTCCCCTTCTCACAGCAGACTTCCTCGTCCGCGCTCAGTGCGCTGCGCCTCTTTCACCGGTCCGCATCTTCAGCAGAAACCCGCCAGAGAGAGAAAGAGAGAAAACAAGTTCTGTGAAAGGATGGAGCTGGCGGAAAGGAAATGAGGATTACGCTTTACACGGACACCCAAGTCTAGAAGAGCACATCTCCACGCGCACAAGTACCAGCAAGTGATCGGTTGAAGCGCGGTAAGTTTCATCTTGATCTGTGTGTGAAGAGACTGCTGGTAGACGGTCTGAAAGAGGAGCAAAACTAATATTATATGTATGTGTCGGACTTGTAATATGAACGTTTTGATTTGGCATGCGGTTTTTTCAAAAAAGGGAGCAAGAAAAAAGAGGAACTTCAACGTCTCTGAGTTAAAACAACCACCGTCTCCAGACGTCACTGTGCGCAAATTATGCAAAGAGGAAATATGAAAGTGGGCTCAAGTGAAGTGAAATAAATAAAACGTTTATATTCCTGCGCTTCCCACCACTTTCCCATGCCTTATGTGACTCGCGCGCGTGTGTGCGAGCTATTTTTAGACTGACCATCTCGACCAAACCAGAAAGCAGCAACAGTAGACTAGTTTCTATTCCGCTTACAGTCTCTGTGCACTAACTTTCATTTTACATTTTAATAAGGCCCCTCAAAGAACCACAGAATCACGTATCTGCTATCCCGCGACACGTGTTAGTTATTAGAGAGTGTATCACACGTTGTGCATGAAACATTAGCTTGGCATGTACTGTACACCGCAGAATTAACAGCGTTGCCTCATACCAGTGGTTCAATTCCCCATTCTGCATTAGTACCTGCAGCAGCCTCTTCAGTCTGCTTCCCCCCTTGAGGAATATCGCAACCCCAGAAATTCCAAATTGCTTTGACACAGAAGCAAAATTATATGTTTGGGACAAACCCACTTCCCTTAATTATTCATCTGTTTCGTATTTTCTCAATGAACTTTCTGGTCTAGAGTAAAATAAAAGTTGTTGAAACTTGCTGAGGTCTTGTTTTCTTCAACAAATTCAAAGATACTCAATTTACAATGATATGAAAACAAGAAGTACATCTTCTAACTTTAAAAAGCTGGAACCAGAAAATGACATTGCTTGATGATTAATATAAATGTGGAAAAAAAAACTGCTGATTGATTTTCTGTCCATCAATCAATTGTTTCAGCTCTGCATCTGATATTTGGCACATTATGTTTGGCACATGCCAATGTTTCCACTATGCAACAAGCTACATCCCTGCATACACACATGCTAAACTATATAGAGTGCAGAAAATACACTGTAATCTTGTTTCTTCTCTTTGCATTACAATTGATGAAATAATTATAATTGTATGTTTAAAAAATACTTGTAGATTGTACAAGATATAAGTCTTAGCTTTTATATACATTAATACTTGTATATACTCTGTCAAGCAAACTTGATATAGGCGGTGGAATAAGCAAAAAACACATTTTATAGATGCATAAATGGGGGAGGAGCTTGTGTTCAGTCCAACAGGACTGTCCATAATGTCTAATACATCATCACCAGTATGATTATTAAAAGCAAAAAACACCCAAGAATGCTAAGATGGAGACATCTAGCAGTCCAGAGTCATTTCCTGCTAATAAGTTATTGAATAACAATACAGACTTTCTTTCTTTCTTTTTTCCTTCTTTCTTTCTTTCCTTCTTTGATGCTGCTGTTTGTGTGCCAGGCTGCCAAGTGGTATTGTTATGGCCTGAGGCAGTCCCAAACAGGTACACACAGCCGGCAGCCCACAAAATGTACATCTGTTTAATCATTAAAAAAAAAAAGTAATTCCCTCTCATAACAGAATACATGTTATGTAATACATACAGTATTCCCAGCTGTTGAGAGTCTCAGCTCTTATGTGTTAAACTAGTTTTCCGGTAAGATAATACTCCTAAGAGCCGGCCCTCTGCATAGGCGCTACAGGTGAATGACGGGAAACTTTGATTTTATTTTGTATGTATTAATAACTTCGATTTTCCTTACTGTTACTATTTAAATAATTTTAGTTTGAATCTTTATTTTTTTTAAAGCCTACAACAACATATTTATGAAGCCCATTGTATCCTATTTTCTGGGTTGCCGCGGCATCAGCCCAGCACATCAACCTCATAATCAACTTTGTGTCAGTCAGTCAGTCTCTTTACATCCATGTGGGAAAGTTGGAAAGACTATTCAGGTGTTAAAAGGGAGCGATGGGGACACCAGCCGAAATCTTGCCTCGAGGCCTATTTAGTCTGATATGAATCGCTATTGGTGCAGATGGGCGTAGGGTTACGCTAGCTAGGGTTATGCTAGCTCGGGTTATGCTAGCTCGGGTTATGCTAGTTAGGGTTACACTAGTTAGGGCTATGCTAGCTATGGTTACGCCGGCTAGGGTCACGCTAGCTAGCGTTCTGCTAGCTAGGGTTACGATGACACATGTAGGGTCTATAATGTTGAAGTGTGTTTCTTGTTGGGCTCAATGCACCTCGCTATCCACACTTCCTGAAAGCTCGCACTGAATGTGGCTGCCTGTCTTTTTGTAGATTTATGGTTCTTGTGAAGTTTGCAGAGGTACTTATTTGCATTATATGATATGGTATGATATTTATGAACTCGGCCTTTATACTAACACTTAGCTTAGAGGCGACAGAAAGGTCAGCAACATTGAATTTTAATAAGTGTTTTGGACTAGTAAAGTACTTTTTTGGGCAAGAACTCTTATTTATTATGTTTTGTGAATTACTTCTTTCTGTTTGAATAATAAGGTTGGTTTCTCTTCCTGTGTTAATCTCTCCAAATTCTAGTAAACCATCACTTCAATTAAAAATAGAGGGGCTGTTAATACTGTTAACATATGGTATGTCACTATGTACGAATGCAACAGAGAGGTTTGTGGTTGATACGTCTGTCCTGGTTTAGATAGCAGGGGTCTAGAAAAGTATGGTGCTCATTTAGGTCATTTAGGTCATCTGTGTGACCTTTGAAAGAAGAAGAAAATGCTCTTCCTTTGTCAAATAAATTTACAGTATGGTGTCTAATGTTTAAAAAACTTTCTAAAATGTAGATAGATGTTCTTACATTACTAATTACACTGCTGACTTCAGTACTCTTTTTAGACTTGTGTGGCTGCATAAGTTACTTTATAGAAAAGTCATGTGATCTTGCTTAAAAGGACCAATGTGTACGGGAGGTATTTAATAGCAGAATATGATATTCATCACTATGTTTTCATTCATGTATTATCACCTGAAACAAAGAATTGTTGTGTTTTTGCAATCATAGAATAAGCCATTTATATTTACGTATAAAAATAGGTGATCTTTAGGCAGCAACCTCTGGGTCTGAAAAGCGGAGCCAATACTGAAGTGAAGTGAAACTTGCATTCTTTCTAATGGTCACTAGGGGGCAACACACAAATTATGGTTCCATTGAGAGTCTTCATGAAAGTGTATTGTAACCATTTTTGGTTGCCTTTTTTTTGCATTTAGGGTTCAGTTTTCACTTCTGGTTGCAAAAAAACAAGATGGCAACAACCAAAATGTCGATGTTGTTGCTTTAGAACGGTAGTCCACGGACCAACGGGTGACGCCCACTTCTTACATACAGTCTGCCGTCCATGTCACAAACTGTGTTGCACCATTTTTCTACAAACCCAGAACGAACAAATTATACAGTGGCTCCATTTTGTTAGATGGGTATGAACGTGTTATCACTGGTAGTCAACGTTAGGTTGCCAGGCAAAAATCTGAGACACCAGCATGTCACTGCCACTAGCTGAGAAATAATCCGGCACATAATCCTGCATGAAACTAGATTTTTACAGATTACACCAACATGAAAGATGTTGTTAAAGAGTGAGCTGCCGACGTTATGAGAAGTTAACTTTGCACACGGCAGGTCAGCAGCGGGTTAGCTTAGTTTAGCACACAAGACCGTGTGCTAAACTAAATTAACACGCTGCTGGCCTTATATTAAGCATCTTACAGTGGTATCAATGTTCTAATCTAACTCTGCAAGAATACCTATTTTTAAGTGTTAGATTTCCACACTAACTTATTTTGCCAAGTTTAAGGCTCATGTTGTTGTGTGAGCTGGGAAATATCATCATTCTTATGATCTACATTCATGCGAGACACTTTTTCATCCTTTCTTAAAAAAGCTCATGAAAATAGACATACCCTGCTCACAACTGAATTCCTATTAACTTCCCAGAGAGTTTGTCTTTCAACATGTGTTGGACAGTTGTTGGTAGAATTAAGAATTTCTGACTTTTTCTTACTTAGGAACAACTGAGTTGGGGATGATAGATAGGTAGATTTTGGATTTCCAGCATTAGACGTAGTCTTCTATCGACATTGTCAAACTAACACAGAGCTGATTCTACAGACTAAAGGTTTGGAGCAAAACACAGACAAAATTAATGAATTAATTAAAAACCTATATTTATGTGGGTCACTCTTCGATGAGAGGTCTACTTTTCAAAGCACGTGATCTGGACAGTTACACACAAGTCACAACGAGAAGAAACAGAAGCACAGAACTGAAACTGTCAGCGTAGTCAAAGCATAGGCAATTTGTTTATAGATTAATCTTTCATATCCTCAACAACAGGAAGATAAACACATTCCTTCACCTACTTGATATCCACATTCTCAAAATCATCTAGTTTTGATATGCGAAATGCTTGTGAAACGTCAGCTGTATATGCAGCTGGCAGGAGCATTATGTCTTTAGGTTGTCCTTCCGTCACTCCGCCTCTGTGTCTGTTTGATTCTCGTGAACAGATATCAACATCCACCTCGACTCAAGGACAAACTGATTTTGGTGGTCGAAGGTCACTGAAGCACACAAAACCCGTTTTTCAATAAAATGATGACGCGATGGCATTTTGCATCCAAAAGGTCAAAGGTCATTTTCACTGTGACCTCATAATGCTCTGCAAAAACATGCTGACATGCAGAGGAAGGAGGTTGTTCACTCTGGACTGAACAGTGAAGTTTGACATTTTCGGAAATAGTCTTGATTGCTTTCCTCCCGAGAGTTGCGATGACAAGATGGACGCCAGAGATATTTTAGCGTATGTTTCTTGGTGAGCTTTTGGAATACTGGTTGTTGGATTCTCTTGGCTTCAGGCAGAAACCGACTTGCTGTTTCTCCTTGATTCTGTTTTTTACAGTAAGCTTAGCATCTGCTAGAGTGAGCTCCATATATTAGATAATGGACATGAGAATGGTATAAATCCTTTCATCTAATGCTGTGCATGAAAAGCAAAAAAAATGTGACATGAGTGCGTTTTATTGTACTTTCCAGTCGGTGACACAGTAGGGGGCAAGTTACTGTGGTCATTTGCACTGAACCGGAAAAGTCCCTTGAGAGGCTGTGAGGCCAGAAATAAAATAAAATATTCTATGGTGACAGTAGGCGTTATCCAGTGAATCACCTGCTGCAATCCATTATAATGTATAAGGAGCGCATACTCTGCTTTTAGTAGTGTCAAAGTCTACAATTACTCAGGCCCAATCTCAGGACACATTTTATATAGCCCGAGCGATACTGGACTTTTGAGGCAAATACTATCAATATTTGAGTGTTTAAAACAAGAATGAAAAGTTACTCATTTGTTACTAATTCTTAATTGGACATATACAGTGATACCTATACGTAATTGTGAACATTAAGTGTTTTTATGGAGACGAGGCATGGCCGCTGGGTGCAAATTTAAATTTGGGCCCAAACTGTGAAATTACAACTTCCACATCCGCTACATGACGCCATTAGGCCCACAAACCTATTTTCCCATAGACTCACATTGAAAAAGAGATGTTTCTGAATCAGTAAATCATTTCAAAAAGGTTCATCTTAATTTAAATTATTTTATTTGCTCGCCTCCATCAATGAGTCCGAATGGATCTCACTGTCTTCCACTTAAAGTTTGACAAAACATTCTTCCAGTTAGCATTCATTAAGAGCTGTCAACTGAGTAGATTTACATTTACTTTCAGGCTCAATGAAATGTAGATTTCACTCACCGAGGCAAACTAGGGCAATGTGTTACCACCAGCCTGATGGTGACCTCCATTTTGTATCAGTGAAAACATGACAGGAGCCGCAACTGTTCAATACTTGCAAGCCTGAGCCTCCTGCAATTAGACCTCTAAAGAGGAACAAAAAAAAAGGAAGCAAATATGTTCCTTTTGACCTGCAGAACACCCAAACTTCCTGTGTCTGAATGTCCAAATGAAACATTTTCCACTGCTAACCACTGAACAGCGGTAAGAGGCAGCAGGCCAGTATCTGCTCATGAGTATGGCTGTGACTGTAGATTACCATCAAAGACACGCTTGCAGAAACATTTCAAGTTAAAAGGATTCTAAATGTATGGACTGGGTCTGTGGTAGTTCACAACTTCTATCTGCCATCACAGACTCCCTCTTTGTTCTCGCTTCTCCTCAACCTTGTTCCAGATAACTGCATACATTTACATGATACACACAGTCACACTCCGTGTGAAAGAAGAAGAAAACTAAATATTGCTGAAACATTGCTGATGAACACATGTTAATGGAAGATGGAAAGACCTTGCTGGGTTGATTCTTGTAATATCAGAATACATCGATTAAAACAGTGTAGCAGGTGGCCAACATCCGTGAACGCTATGAAGTCAGAATGAAACCAACAATATTGAGGTTTCAGACGCGTCCCCAAAATCATTGTCATGGTTTTCCCATAAACTGGCTGAACGTGTCAGCTTTATAAGTCTGCCCCCACTGAAGTGAAGAATGTCTAACAACGTCCTGTGAAAGTCCATTTTTATATATTCGCAACCCAATACATGGGACATTTTCAAACACATTAACAGTAACAGCCAGCTGAGAGAGATAAGAGGCCTCAGACAGGAAGCGATATGAGAACACCCGCACTCTTATTTTTGTTTGTATCCAGCTTTTGTCCAGATTTTGCGAACACCCATACATTCCTGGGATTCGCCGATGTTGCCTTTGCTTTCCTCTTAAGTGAGAAAAGCTTTTACAAGTGGTCCAAGTTAAGAAAAAAAAAACCCAGTTGTTTTCACAGTCAAAAAAAAAGGAAACCTCTGGGTCTGAAAAGTGAAACGATGCTGACGGTGCCTCAAACAAAGATGTCTGATTGCATAGAAGTCTCTGAGAAAATGACTCTACTTCACTTGGTTTACTGTTCCTGTTATTATGTTTTCCGACCTGGAGGATTATGTGATCGGTGACGTGTGTGCGTACTGCTGTGCGTCTCTTATTCAGTCAGAGGAAGGTGTTTTCCTGAAGGAGAACTGCTGTATGAACACAATGCAGAGCGGCGGCCATTATTAGCCAGCCAGTGGGGGGCGCTCACATGTCCGTTAATCCTTGTCAACGTGATATCTCACGAACATCCACCCGGCCTATCTGGCGGAGGCATACAACCCCAAAGCGGTTAATCTGGTTTGTTAATAAATGATAATGTTCACAATAAAAAGAGGACCTCTATCAGAGGAACCAGACAGTGTAGCGTTGGCACGCGGTTATCATATTGCTGCTACAAACCAATCTGATTGCTTGATTGGAGCTACCCATTTGATAAAGAACTTGTAATCTTACTATTGGCATACAGTTTTTGTAGAAAGTTCAAAAATAGTCTTTAACACAAATCAGTCTGTCTTTTCAGAGCTATCTGGTAAGAAAAATACCTCCTCGTAGTGTTTCATTTCATAATGTTTGACCAGCATCGTGCCTGTTGTGGTATTCAAAGGTCATTTAATACTTGAATTGTTCATGTATTAACAGTGTTTCTGTCGCAAACACTTCCTCAACAACTGCATTATGTCCCTTATTAAACATGTGTGAATGCCACTGTATAAAGCACTCTAGTGCTGGGAGAACCAGTTTTTTTGCTTCATGCCCTGCTGCTTCTCCTCTGTTGTCCTGCTGCAGAAGGAACCATGGGCTGTGTGGGCTCGAAGAAGGAGCAGGAGCAGGATGCTCTCGACAAAGCGACGAACAACGACGACCAGCAAAGCCGCGTGCAGGCGGCTCACTACGTCAAAGACCCCACGGCACCAAACTCCTACAACAAAGCTGTAAGTAACAATGTACCATGTATAAAAGGTCACATAGAGAAGTTGTCGTTTGCACTTTGCTTCCGCAAGTATCCCCCTTCCTATTAAAACTGTGACATGCCCGTCGGGGGAACTATTCAAAACAGAAGTACCAATACAGCGATGTAAAAATACTTCATTACCAGTCGAAGTTCCACATTTAAAATCTTGATTCTGTGAAACTACAGAAGATTTTTCAACAAGATACTCCGAATACATCAAAAGTAGAATTACTTGTGCAGGAAAAATGGCCCTTATGACTACTCAGACTGTTCTCTGATCTTTTCTTTTTGGGGGTAATACTGGAGGTTTTACCTCTAAGGGTTGCAAATGTCAATCCAGTCGGCAGGAATAGCTTTTAAAAACCTACATTTCCACAAACCACAGTTACGTTGAATGTCATTTTTTGCATTCGGGCAGAGCAAGTGATGAGTATGAAAAGCGAGAAATGTCCACAAAGGGCAGGTCGTGATTGGGGACCAGGTCAAACAAACACAGACTCTCACCCTGCAGACCAATGTGCTCGTTCCATGTGAAACCAAAAGCATTGGTCAACACTGACTTGACGTAACATTGTATAAGATGTATAAAGATTATTTATACATCTCCGGTTGTTAAGCGATATGAAAGGTAACACTTTTCCGAAACGTCGCAAAAAAAAGGATCGTGACCGGGTTGCAAATGTGCCCAAAGACGTTGCTTTTTCTTGTTGGGTCACAAGGTGAAAAGGTTGATCAAAAAAAAGTAACAACAGTAGTTCAATCAGGAGAAAAAAATAAGACAAATAAATGATTGTTGTTTATTGTTATTAGATAAAATGCGATGAAAAAGCCTTTGTGTTTTTGGAGCTTTTTGGGGGCCGTCTGCCCTGATCGGCAACAAGATGAATCCCCTAGTGGAGTTCATATTATTTTATCCGGTTGTTGTTGGTGGTGGTGCGAGTGAAGCTGACGGATCTGATGAAGGTTGGGCAGAGAGTGGGGAAGTGGAGGGGTGCCAAACAGCAACATCAATGAACTCTTTAAAAACAGACGGCAGCAAGATGAATGTCTCCTTACTAATCTTATCTACATTGACTACAGATATTTACCATGAGCTCGACCGTCCATAGCCACCACCCTGCCGAGGCTTATGATGAAATTGTTTTGTTGTGCTTATTGCAGAGAGGGGACCAGCTGATCTACACAGCTGGTGTCATGATTGACAGCCCCGAACAATGACAGCAAGGAAATGCCAAGTGTAAAGAATGATTGGCGGATGAATAAGCAATAAATTACAAGCCGAAGCACATGAGAGTGTCTCCCTGAATGGACTTACACAAGAGCTTCATGAGCTGATATTTAAATGTAGTGAGGTAGAAATGGAATCAAGGTACGGAGGCACAGTACTTAGTTCCTTCCCACCACTGAATGTCGATTAGATCTTTTGCCACATTGTGTCTGACCCAAATGTGTGGATGAACCTGCAGAAGTGCCCTGGCATTAAATTATAAGCATGAAGAGGATTGATGGTGTCAATGGCAGAAGCAATGAGAGGATGAGACGCAACAGAGAAAAGGACACAGAGTAGCATTAGTTACGACCACAGTCTGCTCTCACAGACACTCCACGCATGTTCCTGTGGCTTGTTTGCATACTGGGCAGACTTTGATCAATGTCGCAGTGCAGTGTGTGGCTACTGCTTCCTGTGTAATGACTGTAAGATCTCTTTCACCGCCCAACAGGAAGAGGAAGTGACAGAAGTAGAGCACTTGGGCAGGAGACTTGAGTTGTATTATCTCCCAGAAGTCTAAAACAAAAAGGCGACTGGAGATGACGGTCAACAACGTGCTCTAACTTACATTTAGCTGACGCTTTTATTTAAAGAGACTTACATTTTTTTGCTCTACACATCATAGACACAACAACGGGGAGCAATTCGGTGTGAAGTGTCTTGCTCAACGACAGGAAGTAGTGAAGCCGGTGCTTGAAAAAGAAGAAAAAACATGTACTTTTTATTAATCCCCTTGGGGAAATTCTTCTCTGCATTTAACCCATCCTTGATTAAGGAGCAGTGGGCTGCCCTGTGAGGCGTCTGTGGAGCAACCAGGAGTTAGATGTCTTGCTCAGAGACACTTTGACTTGTGAACTATGGGGGGATCTGGGGATAGAACCGACTACCTCGTGGTAGCAGGACGACCCCTGAGCTAAAGCCTCCCCGAAAACCACCGATCCTCTGATTGAAAGACGGGCAACAAATGAGCCACAGTCGCCAAAAGTTGATAAGACAAAGTCTTCTTTGTGGTTTCATTATAGCTGAATTTGACATTTAAAAATGTTCATATAGAGATGTATCTATTATTTTATGAAATAATATCTTGATTTGCTTAAACATGGCACTAAAGCAAGTTAACAACGAGCTAGCGACACATTTTTTTTCTCATTTTGAATCAACTGGGGGTGGGGATGAATATTTGAAGGGTCTGCTCTCATCCTTATACCGCCGCATGTCTTTCTATCCACAGAACAAAATGCTGCCCAAATCAAAGTCTTCAGACGGTGAGTCACAATCTGTATCTTCATATCGATGCAACTCCACTCACACAGTGCGCCCTTACTTGTGTATCTCCTATGAAATTTCAACTGCTAAGATCAGTCAATGGAAGGTTGTCCCCACACACACACACCTTTCAAACACCACCATAGAGTCTTGAATCTGAGGCTCCATTAGTAGACGGGCCTCCAAAGCACTGAAGAGCGACACCACTGCTATTATTATCAGGCACACAAGGAAGTCAGCTACATAGTCGAGGCCCGGGGGAACCCAAGATAGTTGTGGTTCACACGTCAATACAGTGAATCCGCTGAACAAGCAGACAAATGCCGACTTTACACAAACCCAAAAAACAGGCTGGGTTACAACTCCATAGTTGAAGGGTTACTCAGAGTTAGTTTTTCTCAGCATGCCGATCTTCAGAGAGTGAACACATGTAAAGAGGCACGCGTTCCACGCTGCGCATCGAGCCTCCGGCTTCTTTTCAATTCTTTTTCTGGGCTGTGCTTCCGCAGGAGAGAGCATCGCCATGGCGCTGTATGACTACGAGGCCATCCACGACGGAGACCTCGGCTTCAAGAAGGGGGACAAGCTCCGGATCCTGGAGGAGTAAGTACCAACAGTGAGATATGAGGAACTGGGACTTGGTGAAGGGCGTTCTTTGTCAAGTCACACCTGATAAACAATTCTCTCTCTCTCTCTCTCTCTCTCTCTCTCTCTGTAGATCGGGCGAGTGGTGGAAAGCTAAGTTAATCAGCTCGGGCAAGGAGGGCTTCATTCCCAGTAATTATGTGGCCAAAGACACTCTGGAGGCAGAGGAGTGAGTGGACTCGCATCTAAAACACATTCATATGCATCATCACCATACACAGTGCCATGTGCTGTATCTCGATGGCACCTCATTCTAGGCTGTCTCGAGGCTTGCACGGGGAGGTCCGCTGAGAGGGTTTCTGCGCTAACTGATCTGTTTCCTGTTGTTAAGGTGGTTCTTCAAGGGCGTGAGCAGGAAAGATGCCGAGAGGCAGCTGCTGGCCCCCGGGAACAAAGTGGGCTCCTTCATGATCCGAGACAGCGAGACCACCAAGGGTGAGTTCAAAGGTTATTTGTCCTCTCGTGGAGCTTTATGAATCGTCAGGATTCAAAGTTATTGAGAGAGAAATGACAAATCAAGCAATTAGATTTGGGCAGTTATTGCAGAAACTGTTATTAAAAGATGAATTCACACACATAAATAAGCTTGGTTGACATACGTGTGACTTTGAAAAT
This sequence comes from Clinocottus analis, assembly GCF_023055335.1. Taxonomy (NCBI): domain Eukaryota; kingdom Metazoa; phylum Chordata; class Actinopteri; order Perciformes; family Cottidae; genus Clinocottus; species Clinocottus analis. The sequence continues at coordinate 6,873,726 of NW_027176153.1, forward strand.
TGTACATTAAAGGCACAATGAGTCGGATTTACCTGGATAGCACCTGGTACTTTTCTTAGTAGCGGTGTTTAAGGGAGCTGAGACAATAGCAGAAGGTGGACTTCATACATTGCGAGAATTGTCATTAGTGCAGATGTTCCTCTAGTTGGTTGCTAATGAAAGGATTCATCGAAGACGATGTCAGCAGTTTTTTAAAGATTCTAATGAGATGCATTGTGGGAAATTAGGGATCCTATATTTTTGGAGCTTGACCCCTACCCTATATACCTACCCCTATCAGAGTAAAAGTCTGGATAGCTTGGGTGTTTTTTTTTAATCTGTTTTATATGAATTCCCCAGGTTTATGAAAGTGCAATACTAAATTATTCTAGTGCCCCTTAAGTGTTGCTCGGCAGGAAGAATTAACATCTTTAGGGTATTTCTGAAACGATAAAACGTCTAAAAATACATGCTCGTATAACTGGAAAAAAATATTGGTGTCAGTAGAAAAATTTCACGAAAGAAAATGAGTCACGGTTCTTCTTTCTGTTTTAGGCAGCTACTCCTTGTCTGTGAGAGATGGCGACCCCCAGGTCAGTGACACGGTCAAACATTACAAGATCCGAACGCTGGACAACGGAGGATTCTACATCTCTCCGCGCAACACCTTCCCCACCCTGCTGGAGCTGGTCAGCCATTACAAGAGTGAGTGAACGATTTCTACGTCCTCACAGCTGTGCGTTAGCACTCTAGTTGAGTAGTCCATGAAATCACAAAGTAAAGAACAAATGAGGGGTTCTCAATAATCAGTCAGGGGTTCATTTTCTCTTAATGTTTCTTGTCTTTCCACTAACTGTGAAGCTCACAGTAACGCAGAGCACACTTCAATACCTCAAATTATATGAAACAGGGTGAACCCTGATACCCGTTCATAGTGATTTCTAAGTTATCTTAATGGTCACAAGTGTTTTCACAGGTGCATGATGGGTGCAGGTGTAATTGAGTGTCGGTATTTGAATGGAAGTGTTAAGCAAACAACACGCACATGCTTTTAGTTTTGAATGATGTGTCTGACGTAAATAACAGTGTGTAGGTATTTGTAAAAATGTTGTTTTAGAATTTCAAACTCATTGTAAAGCAGACAATGTACTTGTGGTTTAACAGACCTCAACAGAGGGATAAATTAGTGCTTCAGTTATTTTGTTATTACGTTTTTGTCTCTTAGTAATTGCAATGAACTATAAAGTGATATTGAATTGCTCTTCGGTTAGTACTGGAATCAGCAGTTTTTACTTTTGCCAAACTTATGTTTTAATGATTTGTTGAATAATATCATTTTTCCGTTCATAAGATTAAAAATATTGACAATGTTTATTGTTTCAACAAAAAAATCCTGTTTATTCCAGAGCAGGGAGATGGCCTCTGCCAACACCTGACCAACCCATGCTTGAGCCCCAAACCTGAGAAGCCATGGGAGAAAGACGCCTGGGAAATCCCGAGATCGTCACTCAGACTGGAGAAGAAGCTCGGCGCCGGCCAGTTCGGAGAAGTCTGGATGGGTGAGATGATCCAGATCGTTTGATGATCCAGCTACTGATGGAGGTATGGAGCCACCAATTCATTTTTTTAATTCTAATGGTTTGCTCTTGCGTTAAGCCACGTACAACAAGCACACCAAGGTAGCGGTGAAGACCATGAAACCTGGCACCATGTCGGTGGAGGCCTTCATGGGCGAGGCCAACCTGATGAAGACTCTGCAGCACGACAAGCTGGTCCGACTCAATGCTGTGGTCACCATAGAGGAGCCCATCTACATCATCACTGAGTTCATGGAGAAAGGTGTGTTTGTGTGGGTGTGTGTACACTTGTACAGCTATTCTTGTGAGGACCAATTTGAGATTTTGGACTTCAAACTGAGGTCGTTTTGGCCAGTCCTTCACAAGCATCTGGTTGAGTTGGTTACGGTTAGTGTACGGGCCAGGGAATGCATTACACCAATGAGAGTCCTCACAAAGCTAGAAGTACAAGGGTGTGTGTGTGTGTGTGTGTGTGTGTGTGTGTGTGTGTGTGTGTGTGTGTGTGTGTGTTTTGTCGAGCTGTCTTTGTGAGAACCTTTGACTTTCACCTTGAATGCAGAGTCAAGACATTTTTAGCAGTACATAACATCTGCATGAAATGTATTTAACTTGGTTGAATCTTTGGTGATAAATGTTTGAAAAGGATATACGTAGCCGTATTGTTCTGATGATCGTAGCCTACTTACTACATTTAATCTGATATTAAATGTTTGTTTAAACTCTACCTAAATCCATTATATCGATCTCATTTACAAAGTATCTAACACATGTATGTTTTCAATAGCACGTTGATAAAACAAAGTTATGATTTATCAAACGTATCTTCCTTTGAAATGGTTAGTTAAAGAAACACATTTCTTAATCTGTGTGTGTGTGTGTGCGTGTGTCTACAGGTAGTTTATTAGACTTCTTGAAGAGTGACGAGGGCAATCGTGTCAAGCTCCCCAAGCTCATCGACTTCTCTGCCCAGGTGAGAGGCAGTGTGAATATTCTGTCCGTCACATGACGGCTTGCCGGAGCAGATCGGTTTGGTTGTTTTGTGTTTTATGTCAATGAATCCTTTGTGTGTCTGCAACACTACAAAAGCTGGATATGAATACTCAAATCAGTTCTGCACGTCATACACAGTTGTTGTTTTTACTGTGGGCCACTGGTGATCTTTGCTCTTTCATACCTGACTGTACACCAGAAGAAAAGAAGAGTTGAATTCTCTGTTTCTAAGTATGGTGGTTCGGAGAATGATAGACAATACTTACTGCAATAAAAAGAACAACACTTAATGCAGGGTGTAGTAATGCTAAACAATAGCTCAAATAATGACTAAGGAAACACACTGTATCATAGATCTTAAGCACCTCCAACCTGCACAACATTCTTGGAAAGTTGCAGCAACATGTGAGATCTGTGTAAATAAACACACCAACTTATAGTCACTGTTTGTGTTTTAAACCTGCTTGATGTTATAGTCCTGAAAGGGGATTTTTAATTTGAAGGTTTAAGTGGCATCTAGTGCCGAGTTTGCAACCAGGCGGCAACCTCCTGTTCAAAAGAGTAATGCAAATGCTGAACTCCTGCATTCTTTCAATTGGTCATCAGGAGGCGACTAATCCAGTTGTAAAAAATAAGTGTGGTTGTATAAAAGTCTATGAGAAAAGGACTCTACGTCTCTCTTTATTAATTCCCTCAGTAAAAATAAGTTTGTGTCTCAATCTCTAGTTTAAAGTATTCTTCAATGAAGCAAGATCTTTATTTAATACATGATGGTCGAGTATGATTTAGGTCTGCCCTACAAGATGATTGACAGGTTGCTCCAGAGCAGTATAATGCATCACTCCTTCACATTCCAAATATGGTCACTTCCATTCTCTGGTTGCATAAAACCAAGATGACAACGAACAAAACCCCAGATGGTGATGGCCAAACTCAAAGCCTCAAAACCACAAACCAATGGGTCACTATAACTATGTTCACTTCTCATATAATGAATGAATGAAAAGTACTTTATTAATCTCCAAGGAGAAATTTTTTATATTCAGTCTATGGTCTCCAGACTGGAACCGGTATTTGGTTTGTTCTTTCTAAGCTACTGTGGAAATGTGGCCGTGCATTGCCCAATGTAGATTTGAAGGTTTCGTTATAAGGTAATAGAAACACAACAAGTCTAAGTGTCCGGAATGTTTTACACTTATTGAAAACATAATAAAGACAATTATTCAATTTTTGACTATAGATCCCCTGTTCTGATTATGTTGGTCAGGGAACGAGGGAAATGCAAAGGCAAAAAAAAAACAAGAAAAGTAGCAGTGTCGGTGAGGACTTGGGTGCTGAATATTTGTCGTATAAAGTTGTTGAGTATAGATTTATACAAAGGGAAAAGAAAGAAATGTATTCACAAATGTTCAAAAACTAACATTTTGACAAAGTGACATTTCGGAGGTGGATTTACCCACCCTGACAGTTATGTCACGTTCAAATATGAATCTGAATAAATCATTTACACATGTATACATGTCAGTTTTCTGTTATTACCAGCAGAGCAATTTGCTGAAAGAAAAAGAGCAGCGTAAAGAAAGTCTATTACACATATAGTATGTCTGAGAGCATGGAAGTTCTGTTGATAATAAGGAAATGCTGCTAGTGTTATAGTGTCCTGTCCATTTTTATTGCCAGTGATAGCTGCTATTGGCCACTATGTTTTCATTATTTTACATGGACTTATTTGTCTCTAGACCGCAGAGGGTATGGCCTACATCGAACAGAGGAACTACATCCACAGAGACCTGCGTGCTGCCAACATCCTGGTCAACAAGGCTTTGGTGTGCAAAATCGCTGACTTTGGCCTCGCCCGCATCATCGAAGACAACGAGTACACGGCCAGGGAAGGTACGACGCAACACTACGCGTTGCATAGCCGAGTGTAATCAGCAGAAGTGATCAGAAATCGAAAGAACCAGTTTCCCCAGAACTGATGAAACGGGGGCAGTCAACAGTTTCATCAGTTCTGGGGGAATTACGAGATGTCGGATTACAACACGAGTGCCAAAATTAGTAAAGGGTGAAGATTAGAGCCACTTGCTGTATGGCTTATTGAATGAGCCAGAGGATGTATGAGTTTGAGCGGATATGTGACCTGCATGGAATTAACAATGTTAACATTACTTGACTGGTTCTCCATTTTGCCCTCCAACCCAGGAGCCAAATTCCCCATTAAATGGACGTCCCCTGAGGCCATCAACTACGGCTCTTTCACCATCAAATCTGACGTCTGGTCCTTCGGCATCTTGCTGACTGAGATTATCAGCTATGGACGCACACCATACCCGGGTGAGTGGGTCACTGGTTTCAGATCTGATATAGAATGCAAAGGCATTGTTATAATTTTGAACCTAAACTCAGCCTAATTATTGGCATTTGTGTAAAGTGGCCTTTCAAAATTTGGGATCCCGATGAAGATGCAGATGTGCCTTATGAGTGTGGAGGGCCATTTGTAATTTCCTTCTCATTTCAACAGCGCATCACCTTAGACATTGACAGTGTATAATTTCATATCAATCAAGCTTTTCTCAAGGTATTATGACAAAAACGCACCAAAGTCCGGATGAATTTTCTGTAATAATAAAATAATCCAACTTGCTTTTAGTTGATGGAACCAGCATGACGCTAACTTCCTGGTTTAGCAGAGCTGTGAAGCTGTGCATAAGCATGTGTAGTAACCGAAAACATCTGCATGTTACCATGCTCATAATGTCAATAGTAATGTGCAAACAGATATTATGTTTACCATTTTTACCATTTTAATATAGCATCATAGCATAATAGCGTCTGATTAGTACTTAGTTGGAAAGTACAGCACAGATGGTGATGTCATAGGTATTTGGTCATAAACCAATGCATCGGACAATTTCATACTCAAGATGGTGCGAGTGAAAAAGTCAGATGGTCACAAAAGAAAAGAAATGACATTGTAATCCATCCCATGTATTTTTCTGGTTATTTACCTCAAAACCACGATTGATCAGTGTTATCATAGTGCTAAAGGTAAAGTAAATGGAACACCACATTTTCAGGGTTCCCTCCTCTGGCGACTATGAATCGCAGCCCATCCAGCCTCCTCTGACCCGATCACATGCTCTTGTTTTCAGGGATGACCAACCCGGAAGTGATCCGTGCCCTGGAGAAGGGCTACCGAATGCAGCGTCAGGACAGCTGTCCCACTGAACTCTATGAAATCATGCTGGAGTGCTGGAAGAGCAAGCCCGAGGACCGTCCCACCTTTGATTACCTGCAGAGTGTCCTGGAGGACTTCTACACAGCCACAGAAAGCCAGTATCAGCAGCAGCCATGAGGCTGAACATCCACAGACATGTTTTTCTCTAATAGTGCTGTTCTGTTCACACTCAAGAGCAAGTCCTGTTCCTACATGAAGCAGTGCAGTTCATGTGACAAGGGACTGTACAAAAATAATTGGTTAGGGTTGAAACTTCATGAACAATATTGTAGAAAGCTATGTATCACTTTTCCTAATATTTGTTTATATTTTCATTGGGCGCTCCTGATTAACATTTTAAATTATTATAACCACACAAGAGAGAATATGGAAAAGCAAAATACAAAAACAATTGTAACACTCTTCGACGCCAATGCCAATAATGCATTATGAACATATTTGTATTGTACAGTATTCATAGCACTGTTAAGTTTTAGTTACAAGCACTCATAATTATTCATAATGCTTGACAATATGTCATGATTGCCATGAAACATATACTAATGAGTGCTTATAACAATAACCAGACAATGTTATGAACAGATTATAGCATATTTTTATGATACATTCTAAACATGAGCGTCATAGAAAGTGTCAATAAATAATTTATACATTTATCATTATTACTAAACAATATTAAAACAACACGGTAGGGGAGAGGAGGCCCTACATTGTGCTGTAAAGAAAGCATCTTCCTAAACAAAAAGAAAAGATAAAAAGCCATACCACTTTTCTAACCTCATCAATGTTTGTACAGCTGCTCTTGGACCAGCTTTCAACGTTTTTCCATAACATGTATGAAAATATTATTTCACACACGGATACAGCCATATCGGCAAACAAGCAAGGCCACCAAAAAGCAGTCGCGTGAAAAAAGACTGGATTTAGTTCATGTGCACCAATGCACATTGTGCACCCATCAAAGGAAGGTAGAGCAGGGGGCAGTGACTTTACAAAGTGCGAGATATACTGTATGGCTGATATATGCTTACATCTTCTATGTATATTCCATAAATGTGTTCCGGCATGTGGCTTGAAAATAGCATTACCACTTCCTTGTGCCTTTTTCTGTCTCAACATTTCTAATATATTCCATCCGCTCTGTATATGTAGTACGCAAAAAAATACAATTATTTAGGAATATAGGGTTTATGTGAAGCCATATTAACTGATCATGCTTGTTGATCCTTTTGGCTCAGTCAACTTTTGTTCTGTATATGGGAACTAAATTAAAATAAGCAATGCAAACTGATTTTCCACATATGTAGGCCTTCTTATTTTCTCTGTGAAATAATTAATTTATTTGTGCAAATGGGACTGAATATTAATGTGTCTTGGGTGCAATAATCTTTCCAAAACTAAATGCCTTTTATTTTTCAGTGAAGGATTTATCTGTTTGCATTTCTTTTCTACACTTTCTGGATAATGTGATTCTTGTTTTGTTGGAAATAGCAATGGATTGTGTGGACCACGATCCTACAAATTTTAAAGGGAATATAAGTATTTAAGATGTTAACCAATTAACCATTTAGAAACAAGTGAGAGTTTTTTTTTTTTTATGGAACGCAAATATAGAGAATGGTTTGTTTGTGTTTTTCTTCTTCAATATAAAACGGTATATGTTGTTTGGTTAGATGCTTGGCGCAATGCAACTGTAGTGAACATTTTCAAATAAATTGTTTCAGAAAAAACTATCTGTGCATTTATATCAAAGCAAGCAATGTTTGATGTGCTTGTATTGCATACTTGTTTTATAAACAATTAGTGCGTTTGACTGTATGCATCAATTGAATTCATAAAGGTGGAGCCGAATCATAAGTTTTTGAAGGTCAGATATCGCTCATATGAATACATATGGGTGTGTCAAATTAAAAACAAATGCATGCATCGAAAAAAACATAGAGCACTTCCGCGACGTCACTAGTGACACGTATTCAAAATGGCGGCCGCGGCTAAGGTAAGTGGAAAAGCGAACTCTTTTTCTTCAAACTACGCCTCGCTCATACTGTTTTCCCAAATGAGCTCCGACGCAGCGCTGCCACTGTGGGAGAGTAGACGTATCCTCCGGTCGATAAACGCAATTTCAACGCTGACTTTCGGTCGCGTCTTCATTGAGTTTGAAGCTGTTTGGATCTTGGCAATGTAGCTAACTGCTTAATAGAGTTAGCTAACGTTAGCCACGTTTAACGTTGCCTAGCTTGACTGTTAACGAGCTGTGGAAAAAACAAAAACAAAAAACAACGATTTGTGTCATTTGTCCGATACACTAAACTCTGCTGACGGAGGATAAATCGCCACATATTTGGTTGCTGGACTGTCATTCGCCGTTACAGCCTCGAGCAATCAGCTGGCCGAACTTTGGCTCCGCGTTAGCTGTTAGCGACCCCGCAGGACCGCGGCAGGCTGCGCTAGTTGTCGCCGTCAGTTCACGGAGACGGCAAGACGACCAGCGCAGCGTGAACTGAGAGCGTCTGCAGGGTTCGGCTGTTCCGGTGCCGTCCAATTACGTAAATGTCGTCTGTGTCGGAAGCCACGCTTGCTAACTTCCTTTACTACCGTACCGTAAACTCCAAATGCATGTACAAATCACTGCGCTCACAGCATTGGACCGTACATTCAGCGCAAGTCTCTTTCCCCCCCCCCCCCCCCCCCCCCCCCCCCATAATTGAAGAGTAGAACATATACTGAAAATAATGTCAAAAATAAACTGACAAAATAATAACGGCATATAATGATGTCCCCCCATCACCAACACCATCACTTCCTCCTCCGCTCTTGAGTCAGAATTTAGGGAACCTTTGGCAGAAATCACATGTGCTGTTGTGCTTTCCACATCAGCACACTGCAGTGTTTCTCCCCAAAGTTTGTGGCTCTGCACAACAGCTGAGACTCTGTCAAGTTGCACAAGTGCTGGCACACATTGAGGGGGCTGTGGATCAGCAGGTAGAAAGGTTCAATACCCTGACCCCCCAGTCCACGGCGGTATTTTGCATGGTATGGTAGTCTGCTGCCATAGTCGTGTGGGAATGAGAAGTGACTTGCTGTCAGGACGCTTTTTGTGTTTCTATTTTGTTGTGTCTTGGATCAACTTCTTGTTGGGAAATAGGCCTTTCTCTCCCCTGGTATCTGTTCTCGTCCTCCGTGTAGCCACGTCAGAAGGACGACAAGAACTCTGTCCCCCGCAACACAACGTCTGAGAAACACTGGCTGTGAAGTTTTCTGTCACATAAAGCTGCCGCTGCAGAATCACCTGGGCAACAGTTAACTTGTATGCATAGTGTGTCTCTCGTCTCAGCTTTGGCACCCTGTAGCCTCCTCGGTGTTCACAGGCATGTGGGACTGAGGATCCTCACAGATTTCTTTTTTTGTGCCCTGTCAGATTTACAGCTGTGCCATCTTTCTTGTTTTTTCTGTCAAATAAAAATACAAAGCTTTACAATATTCATATATCCTGCCCTGATTGTTACTTTGCCAGTCTTTGATTCGTTTGGAATGTTTCTGTGACTTGATGTAGTCATTTTATTGGCATTCTTTAGATAAGATAGTGGATGTTTATTGACTTAAAGCGATCACCCCCCCCCTGTCATTACTGTTCTAATAATGGATTATGTTTGTATCCATTGGGCCAGGCAAACTGCATCCCATAGTTTTGTTGGTATGGTGTGAGGAAAGCAAGGTGTTCCTTAACTTCCAGACTTTGTAAAGCATGTTGATCTAAACTGCAATGCACAACATCTATGTTCAGTATTGCGATGGCAGTATAGCTTGACATAAACTGGAAAGAAGTGTGCGTATTAGCTGTAAATTTTCTTACGTCAGCCCGGTCGTCTGAAGAATTTAGAATAAACCAAGGCTACATTCAGTTTGTAGAGTAGCAATAGTCATGTTAATCACAACAGAGTCACTATACACACTCTGTTAATATTTCACTGGAAACATGTCGATCAAATAAATTATATTCCCAAGTGTCGCTGGGAATGAATAAAAAACCAGCATGCAGACATCCTTTGGTTTAGCTTGTGGAGCTGACAGTTATGTTGCGTCAATGCTTTAAGAAGGTGATCGAATATAAACACTTCACCAAAAGAGAAACAACCTTGTTAACGACAGCGCATCCAGCTTCACTTCTTTTGTTCCGCCCTTTATCAATAGACGCAGCGGACACGTACACATACCGCTTCCTAAAGACAACTTGAAGTCACTTGTATAAAAGTGATTGTGTAAAACGGCGGTGGTGGACTGAGCAGATACAAAAATATTGCTTTTTCTATGTGTTTCAGTTCTTCATCACTGCCTCCCTGATCCATTTGCGGTGTGTTTGGGTGTGTGTGTGTGGAAAAGCGCTCCTCGACCGTCCTGACACACCCGTTAGTGTGATAGTACTCTGGTCTTTAGCCCTGGGGCCCATTTAATATCGGGTTCCGATATTAAATGACATGACATAAAACTGTCATGTGTGTTAATGTAATGTATATCCTAATGTGACAAAATGATATGTGACGGGCCGATGAGCTGAAAACCGCTTTAAACGGCAGCCGATCGACCGCTGCATCTCTCAATCTGTAATGTTGTGTCCCCGTTCAATCTCATAACACACATATTATGAGTGGAAGTGTCTGTGTGGTGACGTATTTGCTGGCATCTGTTTTTGCAGGAGACGTGGTTGGCCTTGCTGCTGTTGTCCTTACTGCCTGTTGTTCGGCCCTTCTATGTTCCGGGAGTCGCTCCCCGGGACTTCCACGAGGGGGACACAGTAGATCTTAAGGTAAGACTGAAATTCATCCGGTCAACATTTCATGGATGAGCAGAAACATTGTGCAATGTTTGTTCAGCTTATAAGCATCATTATCTTTCATCCTGAAGATCCCGGTTTTGAACAAAACTGTGGCTTTTCTTTGTGGACGTTTTCTCATCTTAGCTTATTTATGCAAGTGTGCGCCTCTCACACCGAAAAAAATCATGGATTTGCACATATGTACATAACTTAAATTCTAACCCCTGTTCGCTCAAATTGATATGGAGGAATAAAAATAACCATATGCTTTGAAGGCCTGCCCCCTGAAAGAGTTTGAGTCAAACCGTCCTTATACCGGAAATTCCCTGCTTCCCTGACGAGCAACCAATCAAATATCTATCGTCAACACTACTTTAGTTTTGTCTACTTTGGCCTCAACAAGGCAAACCTAACGGTCAAACACATCAGAGTTTGTTTGGTTCAAGTCAAACGCGTCAGCTGGGAAGACGTCTTGGAGACTTCCACCTTGCGCTTCCCTTTGGCTGTATGCTGCTCTTATGAAATGTACTTTATTTGTTTGCACATAAAAAACAACACAATTATGGGAAGCCCACACCCAAAGAACAGTTTGCATCGCCCACGCTGCGGTGAGTGTAGTTTTGCATATCACTGTTTACGAGCTGCTGTCCGTCAGTCAGATCATTTGTCTTTCAGGCAGTAAAGCTGACCAGCTCTCGCACGCAGCTTCCTTATGAATACTACTCCCTGCCCTTCTGTAAGCCTGACTCTGTATTCTACAAGGGAGAGAATCTTGGTAAGTGGGACAAGCAATGTCATGTTGTATTTTGCACACACAAAAAAAATATAGATATAAATATTTCATAAATATATACGTTTTCTTCTCTTACAATGATTACAGGTGAGGTATTGCGTGGGGACCGTATTGTGAACACCCTCTACAATGTCGAGATGAACAAGGATAGGAAATGTGAGATGGTATGCAACAAGAAAAAGCTCAGCATAGAAGAGAGCAAGCTGGTGGCGGAGCGAGTCCAAGAGGAGTATTATGTGCACCTGTGAGCATCCTTTCCTCTGTTGTTTCCAGGGGAATCCCTCAGAATGCTGCTGTTGTTGACCTATTGCCACGAGGAATACGCACTACTGTTTTGTAATTGAGTAAAAGTTTGTGTTCAGTGAGTCTAAAAGTCTAACATAATGATTCAAGCAATTCCTCTTCTTGTACTTTGTTGCATAATGTAGTCATCATTTTGATCTGTTCTCAATCATATGTTTAAGATGACCCGGCGTTGAGATTAAATTTTTTTGTAATGGTCAAAATGCAAACACCTCTTCTGTGCCTTTCAGTATTGCAGATAATCTGCCAGTTGCCACCCGGTTGGAGTTCTACCCCAACAGGGAGGCAGCAGTGGAGGAGGAGCAGAAGAAAGACTTGGCCAAAGACGTCCAGTTTGAACACGGCTACCGGCTGGGCTTCGTCGACGGCAACAAGGTACATATGGCATCGTGTCTCCACACCGGATTCATCAGGCCTTCCTGATGAATCATTTCCTGGTTTGCACATCCTCGATCCTTTGTGTTCTTGTGGTTCCATAAATGTAACTTGTGGAGCATGTCCTTGGGTAAAATAGCGCTGACATAGTGCCATTTCTGGGCATTGCAACATGTGTGTCTCCCGTCAATACATACTTTCACCTCTCGTCAGCTTTTTTAAATTTCTTTCGGACAGTTATTTCTTCTATTGTTGTTTTTTCTAAAGCAATATCATCAGAAGGGGAATCTCAATATCGCCCAACCATACTATGTAAATATACATACAAGAGTCTACTTGTATTTTTTTATTTTGAAGGATACTCATTTTTCTTTCTTCTCTTCTCCCCCACAGTGTTATCTGCACAACCACCTGTCCTTGATCCTGTACTTCCACAGAGAGAAGCTGGAGCAAGGGGAAGTCCATAACTACAGGGTCGTGCGATTTGAGGTCATACCCCAAAGTGTGAAAGTTGAGGGTAGGTGGCGACACTCTCTTTTAAAAGCAGCCAGTGAAGTAAAGCAACCCTTCTTGTAAAACTTGTGTTGTATTCATTTCTTCTCCAGATCTGAAGGCAGTGGAAAAGGACAGGACGTGCACTTTGCCTGAGGCTAGTGGTTCTGCTCCACAAGAGATTGACCCGACCAAGGAGAACGAGGTCCTCTTCACCTACTCGGTCCACTGGGAGGTCAGTGCAGGTTTTCCCCGAGGTTTACAGCTTCAGGGGGACCCTTAAGCAGTGGTTCTCAAACTTAAACCCTTAAAGCAGTGGTTCTCAAACTTTTTCTGTAAATAACATAATTTTGTGACTCCCTCTGTGCTTTTATAGTGACAGAATAAAGGAAATTACAATAACTTTCAAGTAAACCAGGTTGTTTCATCAGACCTTTTTTTTTTTTTAAATTGCAATCACTTAGAACAATGAAAATAACGTTCTATACGTGCAAAAAATAACTAATATTGAGTTACTACTAAATAGGTCATTGTGGAAAACAATGAGCTAATATCTTTTTGACAAAACGGAATGAGTGCAGATATGTGAGCATCAGGTTGCATCAGTATTAGTGGCTGCAGTGAGCTGTATTAAACTGGGTTGTAGATTTGATACGGCCACTCTCAGTTTATGCTCCATGTCCATCTGAGATCTGTTTTCTGTTTCGAGAGATGGAACAGCAGAAAAAACCTGACGGAGACTTCTGGAGATTGACTTTTGGCAAAACGGCAAGAATCGGCGAGTCACGCATGCGCAACTTTAACTTGTTAATGGTGTAACTAAACATTTACCCGACAGTAAAGGCATTTCTCCATGTATTCATTCATGACTTAGTTTTATGTCCGTGTAGTTTTATGTCCGTGTACCTTGTACTTTTGTTATGTGTAAAGCCAGCAGCTTATGGTTGGCTACAAGACGCGAGCACTTTGGCTCGTTTCATTTTCAGTTCAGAGAACATCGTTCAGAGAGCTGCTCTGGTGCTCCTTGCAGGAGAGCTACTGATGCCATCTTTAACTTGGGAGCATTTAAACACAGACATAACTTAGTTGTCTACTTTTCACGCAACATATTTGTCGACAAATTTCTGTCCGCTGTATGCGCGCAAGTGTGCACATCAGGGCGGAACTCGCGCAACCACGTAGACATAAATGACAAGCTGTGTGTAGATCCGATCAATAAAAGATGGCCGTTTAGTTTGTTTAATAATAAAAGAAAGGTGTAAATCTATTCTATAGGAAAGCGAACCGTAAATTACATTTTGTGATCTGGCGCTATAGAGAAAATTACAGGGGGGCGGGGTTTTTTTCAGGGGGGCTCCCCGCCCTCCTAATATAACGGTAGGGGAAACACTGCAGTGACTGCAGCATAGGTTCTCAGTGAGGAGTCAGACCAGTCTGTCACAACAATCTGTATCAATACGTTTAACAAAGTAAGTTATACATTGCTAAGCAACAAGGTTGGATGATAAAATGAAGGCATTTTTCTTTCCCCCCAGCTGTTTGAGTTTTCTAGGGTGAGAGGGTAAACAAAGCTCGGGACATGTAGAGAATGGTGAGCTGAGCCTCTTATCCCCTCTGTGCAGGAGAGCGAGGTGAAGTGGGCGTCTCGATGGGACACTTACTTGACCATGAGCGATGTCCAAATTCACTGGTTTTCCATCGTCAACTCCGTGGTGGTCGTCTTCTTCCTGTCTGGTATGTCCTGTTTTGACACATCCTGCTCGACGCAGCTGTCGTAAAGTTTGCGCTAAATACAAGGCAGGCACGACAGACTGGCTAAACGCACATGTGAACTCTCGTAGTTAAATCTAGATCGCCGACAATGGAGCGTAGTCCCATATACTCTGCATTATTAGACATTTTGGCATCGTCTGAATCCGCAAGTGAAAGGAAGGACTCAGTCAACATTCTGTTGATGCCGTCGTGAATTAAATGTTTGAAGGGCGTCCACACATTCAACCCAACATCAGTGTCTGCGTTAAAGTCGGACCATTAAGCTCTATTAACGGCTAACCGGGCTAACCCCAACTAGCATGCCCCAGCGCTGCTACAGCTGACAGCATCTGGTGCGCTACCGAAACTTTTTGGGCGAAACTCGCGTTTTGTCATTTCCGTTCCGCCTGTGTGCGAGTAGTAGACTCAGCTGTTCGAGTCCGAGGGGTACGGAAAGGATGGCGCATACTAAACGTCCTGTACCAAACGGTTCAATACTAATGCACTTATTGCTGCTCTCCTACTATGTATGATGTCGAACATAGAAACTCTGTAGATTGATTACAGCATGGGTGGTAATGAGATTCCTGATCTTTCTCTTCGTTCAGGTATTCTGAGTATGATCATTATCAGGACCTTGAGGAAGGACATTGCTAACTACAACAGAGAGGATGACATCGTAAGAAAACACACAGTTTGCTTGCTTTCAGCAAGTCTTTAGAGAAAGAACACACATCTCGTTTTTTTGAGAACATCGTTGCGATCAGAATGACTTGACCGCATTTTCTTCCTCCCTTCCGACCAGGAGGACACCATGGAGGAGTCGGGGTGGAAGAATGTGCACGGCGACGTGTTCAGGCCGCCTCAATATCCCATGATCCTCAGCTCCCTGCTGGGCTCTGGGATCCAGCTCTTCTGCATGATCCTCATTGTCATATGTGAGTTTGTTTTCTCCTCAATCAGTTCCCTGTAGATCCTGACGGTGTGCACAATCTCTCCTCAGACCACATTGTTCTTTTCCTTTATCATTTATTCATGAGGTGAAATTGGGTCAAAGCAGTGTTCTCATGGTGCTGGGGCTCTCTCAAGCTGTAACTGGTTACGTACACGCTGCAACACCTTGTCTGTATCGATGTTTGGAATAACCAGCTGACAAATCTGAAACCAGATGATGCATTCCACCTTGCGTCGAGCTCACCAGTTAAACGGCAGTAATTGTAACCGAGGTTGCGGCCATTTAAAATGGATTAATAACCCAGAAAGGAGTCAAGCACAGTCCAGTCTGTTCCATGTCTGATTATTTTGAATTAATCCCTCTACTATCCTCTGCAAAGTATGCCACAAAGCGATTGCTAAAAGGCAACATTACCAGGAATCTGTTCCATCACTGAGAATACCACGCAGTGCAGAAACACAACACAGCCTAAAAATACCACTTTAATACCACATTATTATTATTATTATTATTATTATTATTATTATTATTATTATTATTATTATTATTATTATTATTTATTTTCCATATCGTCCATCCCTATAAGGTCTAACCACCACATGCTCCTGTATCTGTGTGTGTGTGTGTGTGTGTGTCTGTGTCTGTGTCATAGTTGTTGCCATGTTGGGCATGCTGTCTCCATCCAGTAGAGGAGCCTTGATGACCACTGCTTGCTTTCTCTTCATGTTCATGGGGTAAGAGCCACATTCATCTCTCTGAGGAAATCCCAAAGAGTCCGGAATGTCTTTGTTTATCTGTGGACGTTTCTCCTCCAGCGTGTTCGGCGGCTACTTTGCCGGCCGACTGTACCGCACACTGAAGGGCCACCGGTGGAGAAAAGGAGCGTTTTGCGTAAGTGAATAACTCGTTTGATTCGTGTACTTGTTTTGTTGTGTGCAGCTTACCCGAGGTGCAGCATTAAGCCGTACTGTAGATCGCTGTGAACAGAGAGGCTGACGTTGTGTTTGTTTGTTCGTCTCCCATGTAGACAGCAACTTTGTATCCCGCCGTGGTGTTTGGAATCTGCTTCATCCTCAACTGTTTCATCTGGGGAGAACACTCGTCTGGGGCGGTGAGTTCAAATGGAGGCATTCTGCATACATTCAGAAGGCTCATTACTTTTTTTTAAATAGTGTCGTTTATATACGATTTGTAACGGATCACTTTGCCAAATGTTGTCTGGGTAAAGTTATCTACCGTATTTCTACTATCTGGTATCGCTGACAATCTATTGAGCTGCTGGTAGAAACGTTCAGTCAAAGAACCAACAACCTTGCTGTAGGAGCCATTAGTCACGGGTGTGTATTTTATTGTGGTAATGTGTCATTTATTGTGATAGTTTAAATATGGGGCACCGATACAACCAAGGGGGATTGATGACGCATGGGTGACGTGGAGATCAGACGGTTTTTACAGCTAATTCAAAGTACTTTGGAAACAGACCAGGAAGTGAAAATAACAACATATAACCGCCGACAGTTTATTATTAAACAGGAAATAACCCAAAGATATACAAACGGCTAGACTCTTCTACTGAAGCAGTGTGTAGAAACAGTAGCCTCTCCTGCACCCAGCAGAGTGGCAGACACGTAGATCAGCCACTAGACTGCTCTCTTCTCTCGCCCCCCCAGGTTCCTTTCACCACTATGCTGGCCCTGCTGTGTATGTGGTTCGGCATCTCCATGCCCCTGGTCTACCTTGGTTACTACTTTGGCTTCCGCAAACAGCCATACGATAACCCAGTGCGCACCAACCAGATCCCCCGGCAGGTCCCGGAGCAGCGCTGGTACATGAACAAGTTTGTAGGGTAAGTGTACGACCCATCCCATAATCTGCTTCTGGTCTCTATAGGCGGTTTACTGGGAGGCCCTTTGTGTTGAGCTTTTCTGAATAATCACAGTGTTTTCATTTTTGTCCGTTAGAATCCTGATGGCCGGGATCCTGCCATTCGGGGCCATGTTCATCGAGCTCTTCTTCATCTTCAGCGTGAGTGCTCTGCTCTAAACGTCCTGCGATCAGTTCGGAGTGGAATCTCCTTTTCTTTCAGTGCTGCACAGTCAGTAAACCATCAAAGGGTCTCAACGTTATACTTTTACTTTGTTACTGTCAGCATTTACAGGGATTTTTTGTTTATGTAATTTGAATAATAAGGAAATATAAAATTGTTTTTTTATGGATTAAACCCAATCTTGTCTTTGGTAGTTTTAATGATGCACTATAAGAGCTAGTGTAAACAGCTCATCAGTGATCTCTAATATCTATTTTTAGTAATGTGAAAACATCTAGTTTCTTACAAAACTAAATTCGACCAGATTACATGTGAACACATGATAACGTTCTAATTTACCTTCTCCAATACTCGTTTTTACTTAACAGAGCCTGAACGCATCATAATGTAACTGAATTAAACCTCCTCTCGTTAGTTGTTAGTGGTGCTACTAAGGATGCTAGCCGTCCTGTCAAGTCATTAATTAGTTGTGTACAATGCAACATTATCAGAGATCAAAAGCATAAAGGATTTAATGATCTCATATTTTACTGAACATTGGAAGATAACAATTGTCAGTAAAACTGTAGCGGCTTGTAACCTGACTTTTACAGTAAGTTACTGATGTGAATTTAATGGCAAAATGCCTTTCTCTCTCTGTTTTGTGTGTGTGTGTGTGTGTTTGTGTCTGTCTGTCTGTCTGTCTGTGTGTGTGTCTGTCTGTGTCTATCTATGTCTGTCTGTGTGTGTGTCTGTCTGTGTCTATCTATGTCTGTCTGTGTGTGTGTGTCTGTCTGTGTGTCACCACCTACAGGCCATCTGGGAGAATCAGTTCTATTACCTCTTTGGCTTCCTGTTCCTGGTCTTCATCATCTTGGTGGTGTCCTGCTCTCAGATCAGCATCGTCATGGTTTATTTCCAGCTGTGTGCCGAGGTGAGTTCACTAAGGACCAGGTGTGGCGACTGTATGAATAAATACATAAATGAAGGGTGCATGTTCGCTGTACTTTTCCTACATAAGTCTGGGGAATAGAATATTTAAAATGTAACGAGACTAAATGAGGCTTCTAAAGCTGCATTGTGGAAAGAAAAATAGTCTAAGTGTAGCCCAACATATTGCAAAGAATATACAGCATGTTTCTCTATAAATGAAGGCAGTCAGGTCATTATTCATAACGTAACAATAGTTCCTCCTCACTAGTGGATGCCTCTTCCAGAGAGGTGACGTTATAAACACATGGAACCCACACGCTGTGCTTTCTCTTGTTCCTCCTCTCCATCAGGACTACCGGTGGTGGTGGAGAACCTTCCTGGTGTCAGGAGGTTCTGCGTTCTACGTCCTCATTTACGCCGCCTTCTACTTCATCAACAAGGTAAAAAAGCCCAGAATGATAAGTTTGTCTTAATGGCACTCAAATAACTTGTATCTCTGATGATGTCATCAGGCTTATTGTGAGTCAGGCCTGATGCTGTGTTCACACCAAAAGCGTTGCTAATATTCGCAACACTTTTTTGCCTGATTTTACTTGGTCGACACTTTATGTGATTAATTCTCTTTTTCACAACCAGTTGCGGCGGAAAGGGGGCGTGGCTTGAGACCCGTTCCCTAGTTACCAGCACATAGCCTCACGAGCTCACCTGAACAGACCCGGTTGCGTTCCTGTAAAACATTTTCATTTCCAGTGTCGACCATGGGAAATTAACAACTGTCTGCGTTATACTTGTTGTGGAAATACCACAAATATCGGAACATCAAACACCCCGTGTCTGGGTTCACACTATTATTCGTAGCTGCACAAAGCTCCGCCTCATCCAGGAACTGCGTCTGGATGACGGCCGCTTCCAGCACTGCCATTCACCATTGAAATAACCACTAGTTCTGCTTTATACTTGTTAAGGAAGTCCCACAAACATTGAATCGTCAAAAAAAAAAATTGCATCTCTGCAATGACTTTACATGTAATCTACTCGCGTGAATATTTCGCAACTCTTTCGGTGTGAACACACCAAAAGACAGAAAACCTGCACTACAAACTGGGATCATTGAGTTTGAAAGATGACTGCATTTAAAGATGTATAATGTCAGGTCTTTGTTGTGTACTCACATCATCACGAATGTTTCCAACTGTTTTAAACTCTGATGAAATGAAGAAGCTGACTGCAATTCTGGCAAAAACTCCCATGATTCTACGTTACTTCACGACGTCACCGAACTCCGACTTTTTTTATTGTTTTTGTGGGGGGGGGTTTTCCATTGAGAAGTCCCCAATAACACATTGTGCATTTGACAGACAGAGGGTGTTCTGTCAAGTTGCATTATAGGAAACAGGAAGCTCCAGACTTACAATCGGTTGCATGAATGTGAGGAACGTTACATACGTCATTGGAGACGCTTCTCGTGTCTGATCAATTCATAGAAATGAATGTGCTGTAAAAACAAACTGCAGACCAGCTTTCTTTTTTCATACATGCCAACCGCATAAATGCAATTAGGATTTTCCAGCTGGAGTCTTAACCTGCAGCATGAGAACAAATGGGAATCAAAGGAGAATTCCAACTTCAACTCTTCTTCTTCCTCCTCCATAGCATTGTCAGCAGTAACAAAGCTTCCATTTATATTATGTGTATCAATGAAGAACTGGCTCAAGTACTTGGACTGGCGTAGTAGTAGTTTTAAACCCGTACTTGGCTTTATGGAGCTTGATGGAGCGTGTATTCCATCCCTAATAACCTAAACTAAACTAAAAGTCCTAATATTCACCCTCTGCTATTTTCTATAAAAAATGTTCACCATTTTTAAAATCTCTGCAGGTGACGAGCAAATACAACCCAACTGTAACTTGATTGCTCTGCTCTTGTCTTCCCCCCAGCTGGACATCGTGGAGTTCATCCCCTCCCTCTTGTACTTCGGCTACACGGCCCTGATGGTGCTGTCCTTCTGGCTGCTAACGGGCACGATCGGCTTCTACGCAGCGTACATGTTCATCCGGAAAATCTATGCTGCGGTCAAGATAGACTGAGTGGTCACTGTTGCTGCTGTTCTCTTTTTTTTTTGGGGTCACATTCTGTTTGTTTTTTTAATGTATATATTTTTTATTCTTCATGTCCAACAAGCACTGACTTGTGTGTCGAGGAAACGTGACTGGGGCTTTTTTACGGCGCAACAGCCCCACCCACTGGCCTCTTGGGGAAGAACAGCCTGGTGGCAGAGCTAAACCAGCTGTCTCTCTCCCTCCCTCTCTCTCTCTTCTACTCTTCCCTGCCCCTCCCTCCTCCATCCGGGACAGAGACTCCGAGGGGGGACGGTTAATATCTCCTGCTGTTTCACCTCGCACACAACACAGTGGGCCAAAGCTTGTCAGACGATGGTTTCTGCACATTTCTGTTTTGTCTTTTCGTTTGTGTTACGAGTCTAACTTATCTTTCAATCATCTTCTACAGAGCTACTTCATTGTCTTTCCACTGTCTCTGTTTTCAAACGTCACTTCGGTTCAGTATCAGAGACCTTGGAGGTTTGGGGGAGGGGCCCGGGGTCTAACTGTGGTTATGGTTTTGACTTTGTTGTGTTTAACTCGTATGGAGGGAAATTATGCTGGGAGGTTCAGCATTGTAACACAAGAGCGGATAAATTAAATGTTCTGTTAGTTTTACTCCAGTTTCCATGTCCACGATAACCACAACGTAATGGAGATGTTCCCTTTTCCTTCCCAAAGCCACGGCTCTCTGATAAAAGTCCAAATATTGGTCCATTTGCTCTCAATGATGCAGAACGGCACTGAATGGGACTGTGAACCCGATGCCCTCGAGCAGCGGACTGTTGGGTGAAGCCACTGGAGTTGGAGGAAAGGAAAATCTGCACAGAAATGACCAGTAGGAGAAACTTCTTTTGTAACTCAGATATGTGTTTCTGCTCATTATCCTGCCCTCAGTGTAGCCGTAGCACTGGTGGGCTGCTGAACTATGCAGCAATGGAAAGAAAGTGCCGTTTTCTTTTAAGTTTGAATCTAATGCGGTTTATGGTTTTGTGTATAATATGAGAAAAGACACAAGATCTTTGTGTTCCTACCGGCGGTGGTAGATGATTCTGATGGTGCTTGGGTGTCGTGGGTTACAAAGCCTTGAAATATAATCCAGTTTTCTTAATAGATCTGTATAGTAATAATGTATTCTGGAATTACAGCTCATGTTTGATTTTTTCCCCCCCCTTTTCAAATGACATTTTTGGGTTGACAAAGTAGTAATTTGTCTGCTAAAAACTGTAAAATTGCCTTTAGAGCATGGGTGGAACCTGGCTAGGTGTTTGACGAGCTAAGGGCGTCCCTAAAACAACTAATATATTTTAATGTCGCTAAATTACACTATACATAGAAAATACATTGTTTAATAATTATGACATTGAAGGAGTAGTTTGATGTTTTACGAAATACACCACACAATCCTCATGAACGCATAAACATCCGTTGGGTTGCTCTGTCAGGCGGCTTACAGGAACCTGTTGTTCCGGTTGTTTGAGCGCACCCCCAGGGGCTGTAATGGTTATGACCGGAGCAAACGAGGCAGTGCGTTGATGTGCACTTCACATGTAGTGTCCATAAAAGGAGTTTCGGTAGATGGAAGGTTCACACGAGCAGGCCTTCCACCCAGGAGACCGGTGTTCGTGTCCCGCGTGACCACCTAAAATCAACACGTTTGAGTTATTTTAAGTTGCAGACAGAAACTAAGTCACAAACTTATATCATCCCAAACTGTGATATTTTCTTAGACCTACCCAAATTGTTTTGTGAGTAGTTGGTTTGTAAGTAGTTCAGTTCCCCGACGTGTTTAAAACTGTGACCGCCTCACACCAAATGTTGTTTATAGGTCGTCATTGGCAAACGACTTAGTCTGTCATCCAGATATGAGGGCGTGTTGGAAATATACTTTTTAGCTTATTAGCAACCAAATCTTGCCAGTGTAGCTGTGCTCAGCCGCTTCCCGTCTTGATGCTAAGCTATGCTAACCAGCTGCTGGAGGTCGCTTCATATTTACCATCCAACTGGGGAAAAAGAGAATGAGCGTGTTTCCCGAAATGACAAAGTATTCCTTGAAACACAACACAGGCTCGTCAACATGATCCTAACCCGACTAAACATCTCAAGCACAGAACTGTTCTCGCCCAGCGGAGCGCGGGTCTGGAATGCAGTACAGGTAACGCTGGATTTGAGTCCCAAAGAGAATATTTTAAAGACTGAACTCCCAACAAGCCAAGATGAAACATTCTCATCAAATATGCAGGACATTCCGAGCTCTACGGTTAAATATTTATTGTAATCGATCATTGTCTTTGTGGCTGCCATCAAACTGGTTTACGTGAAGAACTGCGGCGCTTGGATCGACCCTGATTCTCCAGGGGCAAAGCGGCTGAGTTAGCGGACGACTCCTCCCCGTGTCATCAAGCTAACTCAACACTTGTTGAGCGCCGAATGAGCTGCTTGCTACGGTGCACAACGTCGGCATCGTGTAGAGAACATTCCACTTTTAATTTATTTCCGCTCCCATCAGACACCCGGATACATCATCTTCTTACTGTACTGCTCTCTGCATTGCGTCGTCGAGCTGCCGAGCCGCTGACACTTGACCACTGTCTTGCGTGAAGGCAGCCGACACTCCTCTCCTGCTGTTGGACGTGCACATGTCGGGTGGGGGAGGGGATTTTTTTTACACATAGACTTTTAAAAAGGCCCGGGTCATGCGTGCGTATGTATGATCAAGGGGTTTACAATGTAAATAATAAAAGACAAAAAAAAGAGAAGACGGCTTTGTATTTGTTGCGTTTCGCTGTTTTGTGGCGCTCTCTGTAATGATCCCGTCATCGGTTTAGCCAAAAGCATGATGCTCATGATGACTGAAAGGAACTTGTTTCTGTTACTTTTCTCTGTTTCTTTTACAGAATGTCCAATTACAACATGTACAATGACAAAACAATAAAGTTATGACAAGTTGAATATGAGGATCATCTTCCACTGTGTTGACCACTTCGCTTAAAAAACTAAATTCTGATCAAATGCAAACTTGAGCGTTACTTATGCAGATACATTTTGCAATTTGTGACTGTTTCCCCTGAACTGCCGATTGTACCACTGTTCGAAGAGGATTTAGCTCCCACATACCTGGCTAAGAAGTTGAAACATTTCAACATGCGTATTTGCGTCGCCCAGCAGAAATTTGCATGTAAAATCCCTGCTTTCCTACTGCAGTTCAGTCTCATGCTGGAGAACTTCCACAGCGATCATCGCTCACTGTATGAAATCACCTTCGGTCTTTTGGCATGCAGACACGGGCAGTGTCCAGGCGGGAAATCAAGTGAAAGGCGGGATTGAGTCGCACCATTCTTACAAGAATGCCGCTTGCCAACCAACGGTATGGATGTCCTGGACTAAACCGCTGGTGTTCCCCTTTTTAAAAGGCCAGTGTAGCATTTTGGGGATCCATTAGAAGAAAAAACATATGAAGAAATAGGATTTCGTTGGCGTATAATCACTAGAAACTAAGATTGGTCGTGTTTTCGTTAGCTCAGGATTAATTCTTTTCATGTAGTCGACAGTGTTGCATCGCCACGTTTTTCACAGTAGCCCAGAACGGACGAACCGAACTCCGGCTCGAGAGAAAGCCTTTTTTTCCGCGTTCTTACGTGATCTGAAGGCCGCCCTAGCTCTCCGACATGCTTGTGAAACTGCGGTCACGTGAGCCGGAAAGGATACAAAACCGTGTTTTACCAGCTGCCGTCTGACTTCCTTTGCTCCTAAAGTAGTGTTGTTGTGGTCAGGATGGCCTAAGGGCGTTTTGAATAGAGATGATTGAGTCAGTCGGTTGCTCTAGATTCCCCAAAACCAACTTGCCGTCGCTTTTAAATGTGTGGTTTGTCCCTGTGTGTCTCCCACGTGTTCGGAGTCTAGGAGGGTGTAATCAAATGATTACATCTGTGTTGTGGTGTCTCGGCCCACCCCTTTTATTTAATTTGTTTTTTTTACGAGCTCTCCAGGTTCCTCAAAAGAATTCTACAAAACCAAAGAAGTTTCTATTCTTGAGTTATGGCACTGCTGGCTTCCCATAAGTGTACATGTGAGTCAGCTCAGTGGACGTAAGTATAGGTTAGCTCCATAGTGCTATAATTAGGGTAGTTTTGACACTATGGGACGCAGGCTTACTGGTGCAGGTCCCTGAGACATAATCCAGACTCTGGTCCGGTACGAGAGTTAGCCACACACGGGACAAAAGCCATTAGTCGGCTAGTGCTGCGATATTAGGAAAACCAACTGCGATTTTAGGAAACTCTCTCGGTTGTCTTGGTTCTGAACTGAAAAAATGAAAAAGAAACATACACTTTTATTGTAACAGACACTTGAACTGTATCTGCAGCATTATTATAAATCCCACCGCTAATAGTGCCCAAAACCGCTCTGCAGTACGTTTTACCAGGGAATCTAGTGAGAATTCATCATTTTCCGTATTACCATATATGGTCAGCATGCTAGCATTAGTGATAAGCTATTACGGCTATTATAAACATTTTTTTTATAATCAGTACAGTCCGGCTCAGTTTTAAAGTATCGTAACAAGGCCCAGCAGGTTGTTACCGGTGGCATGGAAGCAGTAAACCATTTAAAGTAAAAGATGAAAGTGGAATGCAAAGAGGGTATGAAACCGCTGGTTTGTCTTTTAATCATTTCAACATAACACATGACAACTCAAAGATACACTGTACTGTACAATAAGTCAATAGTTCTGTTGTTGTGTTCATCATCTCTTTGGATCAACCAATATACAAATCTGTCACTTCTACATTGCAGCAACTGATTGCATGTGAGATATGTAACAAAAAAGCAAGACTTCTCATTTTCTTTCTTTCTCCGAAGCACATCATTTATATAATTCTCCCTGTAGTTGATAAACTCCATGCTATATAAAATAGTGTAAGTGAATGCAAATATTCTATTTTCAATCACCTTTTTTTTCACCCTTTTTATTCCAGAGGTGGCTGTAATAGCAAGTGATGAAAATAAAATGGGCTGTCACTAAACGAGATACACAAAGAGGTTGGAATGCAAGACTTACATTAAGCTAGAAATATATAAAACTACATGTGGATGTCGCCTGCATCAGGCAGTACCCAGTTTCTTTACTAAAAGCAAAAAAAAAGGAAAGAAAAGAGGGGGAGGAAAAGAGCATTATTAAAATCAAATCAGTTAAACTGATAAACAAATTCCCTTAAAATGTTTGTGTGCTGCACCTAGTAGTAAAGAGGAGAAGGTGAGGATAAGTGCATCCCTAGTAGGTGCAGGTCGAGGTAATGGAGCTACAGCCGAGGCAAGGAACAGAAGAGCATCACCGGCAGAAGTCGGGAGTCGGGTCATCTAGCGCGGCGTTGGTTTGGAGTCACCTTTTTGTGTCCGTTGACGCTACGGAAGCCGGATAGTAAGTCAAAATTATGACGGTAAATGATGTCCAAAGTCAAGATTATGGCATAGTAAATCAGAATGAAGAGACAGTAAATAAAATTCTTATTTACCGAGTCACGGGATCTTTTTGTATTAATGTCCAAGGTGTAGTAGTAGTTAAGAAGTAGAAGTCAACATTTTCCCTTATTACATTTTTTTTTTCACTTTTAAAGAACATTTTTTCAGTCATTCACAGTTTTAATTTGTGGTGTTTACTTTGGATACATCCGCCCGACTACGTTTTTCTTTTAAACATCGTTTTTAGACAGATGCTATGCGTCCAGACGAGCAGTTTTGACTGTTGGCGCAACTTTAAAAATGAAAATGTGGTGGTGTGGATGTCGCCTTAATATCTTATTGTGGTGACATATAATGAGCACTTTGGATTGAAGTTATTCAGATTTCATACCTCATTCTTGTAACTTTTGTATATCAAACATATAATTAACCATGGGTAAAAAAAATAAATGTGCATATTAGTGTATGAATCAAGTGACAGAAGGAAAAGACACTGATATGACCTCAGGCATCACTGTTTCACAGCTACAAGTACGGCCTCCATGTTTTTCACTTAAATGTCCTAAAATATTTATAAGAGATTCTACTGTTCATCTACTTCTGAAAAAAGGAATCCTACTTTTTACTATATTTTTAAGCCACGTGTGACAGTCAATTACCAACTTCGCGATGGAAACCTAACTGTGCTTTCTAGTAAAACAACACATGCGTCTTCATCAGCGTGAAGTCGTTCCTTTTGACCGGGTCAAGCAGTTCAGGGGCTTTAAGCTTTAAGTGCTAAGTTTTGGGGTCACTCTAACTTTATTCTTTTAATTTCTTTTTCAGTTACATGGTCTAAATTTGGCCCGCTGATGGTTCTCTGTTGTAACGTTTCAATGGCAGGTTGTGGCTTTGACACTGGACCGCCTCAGAAGGACAGATATGTTGTTGCTGTTCTCTTCAAGCGCTCGGCTGTAGATTAGATTAGATAGATTCATGGGAGAGAGAGGTACAGGTTTACCCCGAAAGAAGAAGAAATAAAAGGAGGAGGGGCAGAGGGCTTCTATTTAGAAAGATATTAGTGAAAAGTCTATCAAAAATACTGTTATTCTTTTGGAGAAGAGAAATACACAAAGGTTGATAAAGTCTACACATCAAACTAATGGCACGTACATATACAGGATCAATACACATTTAAAACATAAACATATAAGCTGAAGTTTTAAAAGAAAAAAATACTCTTTTTTTTATTTTTTATTTTTTTTAAAGGTTGAAAGTGCTAGAATTCAGATTAGCTCACAGAAACCCAGGGAGGACAAACTTAATACATGCCAAAAGCTTTTTATTTAAATGCTCAATTTGATTGCTACAAATGTGGCTTAAGCCAAGAGGGTTTTTCTGAAAAACCTTTTTTCTTTTTTTTTTTTTTTTTTTTTAAAGAACAATTTTTTTTATTTATTTTTTAATTTAAAATATCATGTACAATCTTAGAAAGGTGCCGACAGCTAATTTGTTTAGGATCAAAAAAAAAAAAAGTTTGATCATTTTACAAAGCCATTTTAAAAAAGAAAAAAAAGACTTTCCAGGAGGGGAGACTAATCAAATTAGTTTCAAATTAGTTCAGAACTTTGATTATAAAATCTAGGATTTTAGCGGTGGAGTTGAGATTTCAACAGTCAGACTGTGGGGAAGCTTTTCCTGCGTCAATATCCAGACCCGCAGAAGCCGGGGGCCCGAATCCTACGGTGTCGCTGAATCAGGTAACACTTGAAGCATTTTGTAACGAGCAATTGTGCAAAAATGTAGTTTCTTCTCCCCAGGTTTTGGTAAGAAAAAAAATAAAAACAAACAAAAATGAGGTGATGTGTTGTGTTGTTTTTCGAGGTCCTGTTTTATACAAACAGAAAATAATATATCATATGACAACAAACAAAACAAATATATGACTATGAGCGATACCTCCAAGTTGTGCAGTCAGTCATGTGTTCCTCCCCCCTGTGCTTTGAATGTCAAAGCCTGGGAATTCAGTGACTGCGTTCTCCCGGGCACCGGCGTTTTTCAGACCCTTTACCTTTGACTCTACAAAGCAGCTGAGAGAGAAAGAGGAGGAGAACGAGGAGGAGGAGGAGGGAGAGGATGAGGATGAGAAGCAAGAGGAGGAGGATGAGTATAGAGGGGATGGGGCCCAGGGATGAAGAACACTTTGTCGGTTCGGTTTGTGCATGTTTTCAGCTCGCTGTCCATCTTGCAAGAAAAGAAAAATAAACCAAATGAAATGTTCTAGTGGTCTACAGTTGTCGTCCATCAGCAACCGTAGCTACAAGCAGCAACATGTATTGTGTTTTTCGTTTTTATGTGCTCCATTTTTTCTTCTTCGTTTGCACTCAACACTTAATGGTGATTAGGGGTGGGGTGGGCTCGCCGGTGGCACGACAACACCTAGTTCGCGTGGGCTTGAGTCCGTTTGAAGTCACGGATCGGCCGGTTGCGTTGCTCGCGGCCACGGACAGAACGTTAGCTGGAGAGCAGCTGCTTAACTTTGATGCTTCGGTTAACTTTTTGGGCTCAGGTTTGTAAATAGGCTGGTGATTAATTGGTTAGAAAGGATCCAAAACTCTGATTGCTGTGATTTTTCCTCACAGCACAGGGGTTACGTAACCCACCGGACGACGCTCGACAGCCATAGATTCGTGGACCCCAGCATCCCAACAATCTATTTAGTTCAAATCCTAATGGATTATTAAGGCGCTAACGGCCTGCTATAGACACCATCCACAGTTCTGATTCCGCTATACTAACTCAAGCACATGTAAAGGTAAAGATCTGATAGGACAGAAAAAAGCTTGAGGGGAAAAAGCTAATACTTCATCCGTTTGTTTGATCAAAAATGCAAGATACACACAAATGTAAACCTGCCAGACATCAAACAAAAACATCATCACTTAAGTTTTAATACGTCTACCTAAAATACACCTTACTGAGATAAAAAGCAATAATAATATTCATGTTTGAGATATTTCGTACACTGCAATAACATTCTTTAACACATTTTTACTCATCTGTCACTGAAATATTTTGCTTTGTTATTTTTGTGCCATTCACATATGTCAGGGTTCATCCTTACCATGATGATGCATCTTTTATTTGAAGACTGCCGAAAGACGTTTGTTCCAAAAAAAAATATATATATATTTTAGGTATGTTGGGCAGCCAAGTAACGGCACCAATTATCATGAGACAATTGTCGTTGGAACTTGAAGAGATAACTGTTAAAGGGGGACAGGTGAAGGAAGGAGAGAAGAAAGTCTCCAAGAACCTCGAGAAGTCGCGAGGAAGGAGACAAAAGCTTTCCCAAAGAGAATTCTC
Organism: Clinocottus analis; assembly: GCF_023055335.1. Taxonomy (NCBI): domain Eukaryota; kingdom Metazoa; phylum Chordata; class Actinopteri; order Perciformes; family Cottidae; genus Clinocottus; species Clinocottus analis. The sequence goes on from NW_027176153.1 coordinate 6,902,859, forward strand.
AAGGTCAAAAGACAAAAAAATGTTTGAAGTAAAAAACAAAAGTGCTTCTCTTTCGGAACAGTAAAAGCCAGCTTGATATTACATAATTTTCAACGAACTTGCACACTTTCACGCACTTTTCGTTTTCCTTTTTTTGAAAAGTGGGTGTCCATGTGTGTGACGGGTCTGTTAGGCAGCAAGCGGGACTCTTATCAAGAGTCTGTTTTTCATTAAGTGAGCTTTTTTCATTGTAGCTGACTGACTCTAGGAGCACATCAGCTACAGTTCAAAGTGATGGGGGCATCCGTCTAATCTTTTAGGTTTAAAGAGCACTTTTGTATGTTTCTCATCGGAGGCAGAGGGGCTTTTGCGGCTCTTGTGTGAAAATCAAGAGGATGATTTTAAAGAGCGACGGTTCAATTGTTGAGTCAATGTCTATATCTCTTGGTTCCTTCACTGACCCTTCACTGATCGGGTTGTTAGAGTGGGGCATTCAAAACTCAAAGATGACACACGTTCTACCATGTTCTTACATTTGGAAAATAAAAATAAAGTAAAACAAAATATCCACTTCAAACTATTTTTTTTCTGGGTCACAACAAGACAGATAATCTTCACTAAAAATTATCTTAGATTTTTTTTTTTTAAATATTATTACTTAAAGTATGCAGTACCACGCCTTTTGGCCTACTGATCCTGCCCTCTATACTACTAAATATTGGATGTAAGAGGGATAAAAGGGGAGAGTAAATGGAAATAAAAAAGGATGGGTTAATACATTGTTATAACTATAGGATAAGGGAGGGCGGGCGGGGGTCGGGTGGGGGAGAAAGCCCAAATAAAAGCTGCTTCAACTTCTTCTCTCACCTTTTCCATTTTTGCTCTCAGAGGTTCAACTTCCTTTTAAGGCTAAATCAAAAGCTTTTGAGGACTTTCATTTAAGGCTCCTACGTGTTCGTTTGTGTTAATTCTCTAACTTCTACCTTCAACAGCTCCTAAAGAACCCCGGGCCCAAATATCCACACTGAGCTGAGCTGAGGCTGCTAAGGAGGCCGTCCCGGCTGGGCCGAGCACCGGCTCTCTCACTGGAAGGCCTGGTGGAAGCGAGGCAGCGTGGTGGTGCTAAGGCTGGAGCTGAACACTGGTGGGTGGGGGTGCAAGGGTCCGAGCCCCAGACCCCCGCTGGAGCACTGCTGCTCCTGAGGTTGCGGTTGCAAAGAGGTATAAGGTGCCGTGGCGACTGCCGCGGCGTGGGGCTCGACGGCGTGCAGAGATGAAGAGGAGGAGGAAGAAGAGGAGGGGGTCGCAGATGAGGTGTAGCCCATCACCAGCCCTCCCGTGCTCATGGGCGCACCGTAGGGGGGCAGGTTGAGGGGCAGGAAGCCCAGCAGGTGGGAGAAGTCCATGTTAGCAGCACACAGAGACTCCGCGATCACCGCAGGGCTCTTGGACAGGAGGTGATCCCCACAAAGCTCATCCACCAGGCCCGAGGTGGGCTCCAGTCCGTCCTTGGTGGGTGAGGCAGCAGCATGCGGGTCTGCAGAGGGAATCGGGCCTGGCGAGCCACTCTGCAGATCCATGAGGAAGCTCTCCATCTCCACTTTCAAGGGCTTGTCCAGCAGGTATGAGGTAGATCCCAGCTGGTATTTGTGGGCTGGCTGGGGCTGGTGCTGCTGCTGGTGAGCCGGAGACTGGTGGTGTGTGGGCAGCGGAGGGGAATGGTGGTGGTGGTGATGGTGGTGGTGGTGGTGGTGGTGATGGGAGCGTGGGTGAAGAGGTCCAGGGGATTCCATGTGGCAGCCCATGCCCATAGCTGCAGACAAGGGACTGGGCATCAGGGACGGGTGCGGGTGACCCACCCCAGAATTAGACATGGCCTGGAGATGGTGGGGGTTGTACATGGCCATCGGAAAAGAGGCCGCGCTGGGGAACGGTTTGCCCATCATGGGGTCTTTGTTGGGACCGATGCCGCACATCATGGGGCTGAGCTCCTCCTTCACAGAGCAAGGCGGTGACCCAGACGCTAAAAGACCCAACATATCCGGAGGCTCCGTCTTGATCCTCAGCAGTTCCTGCGAGTGGCTCTTCTTCACGTGACGTGTCAGATGGTCCTTCCTGCCAAAGCGCTGGGCACAGTACTGGCACAGGAAGTCCTTGCGACCCGTGTGGACCACCATGTGCCGTCTCACATCCTTGCGCGTGTAGAAACGGCGGTCACAGTGGTCGCACGGGTGCTTTTTCTCCTTGGCGCCACCCGAAGACTTCCCGGAGTGGGTCTTGAGGTGCTCCAGGAGCACCGGTGTGCTCTCGTAGCTCTGCATGCACACTTTGCAGGTGAGATCCCCGGACGTGGCCGAGTGCATGGCCACATGGCGCTTGTATCCCAGCTTGGTGTTGTAGTGCTTCCCGCACTCCTCACACTTGAAAGCCTCCTTGTTGGGGTCATGGGTCTGCAGGTGGTTCTTCAGGTGGTCTTTGCGGTGGAACATTTTCTCACAGAACGAACACTGATGGGTCTTCTGTGGAGAATGTGTGGCCATATGCCTGCAAAGGAGCACAGGGAAAGGGGATGTTATGCAAGCCTTGTCTTATTGTCACATTTATTAGGCAGTCTGTCAGAAAGCTAGAGTGAGGCATTAATTCCTCTTAGCCAAACCCTCTTGTGTCTATAAACAGAAATGAGTCACAGTGGTTCAAAGCAAGCACCCGAAGAGGGTTTAGAACCACTTCCTGTAATTCACAGGATTCCAAACATCTTAGTGTGTTGATGAGTTTGACTGTTTCCACTGCATGGTACTGCACAGCTCTCCTCAACTCAACTCGCTCGTTTTCCATGAGCAAAAGTTGTGGATCGTACCGGCTACTTTTTTGGGTACCATCTGTCGAGTTTCAAAAGGAGTGAGTCATGACGAGTTGAAGCATTCAGAGGAAATGAGGCATTAGTCTCTTAAACCTGCAATAATTGATTGTTTTGGCCACTTGGTGGGAAAAAACATAGCCCTAAACACATCATTGGTATTTCAACACCTTATAAAGCTAACAGCTTACAAAGCTAACAGCTTATTGGCACATCCAGAAGTTACAGAGCGACATCATTGTTTATTTGGAGCCGGGTTCTTGGCCAGTTGATGGATGTAATGCTTTAATCACTTTTCTTTTTTCTCCGACTTTGGTCTCCACCAGCACAGGGACATAGCCAGCTCTTTGTCTGCCTGCTGTTTGGGGCAGGGCCAGTCGTGGGCAGTGAGTCCAGAGCTCACTGGAAACAGCTGATGGCTGCGTCTGAGAATGACGCTCATGAGAGCCGCGAGACTCAACCAAAACAGTAAAGTCTCGAGCTGTGAAACCAAAACAACTGAGCTGAGAGAAGCTGAAGCTCTGAGTAAAGCTGAGGGGAACTACGTCTGGTGAGGATTATAAGTGATGCCTTTCACCTACAAGCGATCATGTGATCCATTGTTCATATAAAAATACTGATAGAAAAGATAGCCGTGAATCAGTTATTGCTTTCTGAAGCTCCAGTTAGCAAGTTGCATGTATTGATGTAAAAATGATAGCTTTTTGCTCCTTGGATTCTGAGAAAGATACAAAAGCCATGCATCATATTGCAACTAAGAGGATGTGAATTGACTCTGGATACCTTAGGAGTTTGTATTTGGAGCTGAAGGCCTTAGGACAGTGTGGCTGTGAGCAGTGGAAGGGTTTCTCTCCTGCGTGGCCCAAGGCGTGGAGCCGGAGCTTCTCCTGGGAGGCGAACAGGGCCCCGCACACCAAACACTCGCTCCCTCTCACTTTTCCTACCCCTTCTCCTTCGTCCTCCCTCTCCCACTCTCTCTCTTTCCCCCTCTCTCGCTCTCTCTCTCGCTCGATCCGTGGCAGCGGGGCGGCGCTCCCAAACAGCTTGGCGGCGGCCCGTCGTCCCTCTTCCTCCGGCGTCAGTGCGGTAATACGGTGTGAGGCATCGGCGGCAGCAGCTGCCATGGCAGCCCTAGAGTGCCGCTGCCATGAATGTTCACCCGTGGCTCCCCGGCCTGGCGGGCTCAACGTAGGAAGTTGTGTGTGCGCGTGGGGGGAGTCGACGGCTCACAGAATGCGCCGAGGATCCCGCGGGGACATTGAGGTACGCCGAAATCTGCAGTGAGACAGAAAGTGTGTGCTTTAAAGAAAACTGATTCAATGTGTGTGTCAACATCAAGCACACTTTATCCTCCAAACAAACTAACCTGTTGAAATACGAGTTGTCCTTTCTGTCCCTGAACTTTCCGTCTCACTTTCTCTCTCTCTCTCTTTCTGCTTTAGTCGCTCCTCTCCTGCACTCTCTTGTCCTCTGCTCCTCACCCGGTCCCAACAGCTACGGTTGGGGGTGAGTGGGAAAGACTGCTCTGCATTGTTATCGTCCTGCAAGGAGAAATGATTTGAGATTTTAAGCCTTTGACAAAACATTTATCAAAATACATTGATGAAGCTGGAAAAATTATGAGTGGACTTTTTTCGTCTTCAGACCACTCAAAACATGTCCACACTACCTTTTATCACTGCACATCAATTTGGGTTTAAGTGTCGATATGGACTAGTAGAGCGGAGGATCAAACCGCTGACTTTAGGACATCCCTGCCCCCCACTGACCCACTGCCACCCAAACTGTAAAGACTGGAACCTGAGCAAGTTGCGCTATGATTCCTTTCAACTCAACAAGCTTGACTTGATTGTCATCAGCAAAGTCCACTTCAAAAGCAAGTGTTCCGCTGAAGCCCACTAGGGGGAGCTGACCGACAAGTCTGACGGACACGACAGGAGCGCAGAAGTTTCGCAAAAAACAAAAGTGTTGACGATGACTCTCAGCCACAGCTACAGCATAATGTCTTTATTAGTATGTGAATGAAATGACACGTGTGTGTACAGGTGACAGACGGGTGCACCGAGCTAGCGTTGTGCGTGTTTGTGTGTGTGTGTGTAATGGAACTGGATAAGGCTCCTGTAATCCTATGAGAAACACACACACAGCCCCTCACCCCTCCTCCGGGATGGAAAGAGGGTTGGGGTGTTTGGGGGAGGAGCTTGTATTTGTGGGCGGGGGGGTGTTTATACCACGAAAATGTCCCGACTGACCCTTGGTTGTTTATTAAAAATAACCCACATTAACTTGTGTTCCAGAGAGACCGCTGGACTCCCCCAACCCCGCCATCCCTGCATTCCCTTATTTACCCTCGGTGACCTCTGTGACCCCTCGCTTGCTAGCACACCAGCTGGGTCCAAGGTTGAGCGGACACAGAACACGCTGCTCGCAGTGTTAGCGTGCGCTCTGGTCCGAGAGGCGGACACGCGAGCCCGTGTCAGTACCGTCAACACATGTGGGCGTGTGTGACAGAACACACACTCGCAGGCACGCCTCCGCATGTAATGGCATCCTTTCTGTGTGAGGGGTCAATGAGTTAAGAAAGACGCAGCAAATACATTGGAATCTGCTCTGAGTGCTTTTGCAGGTGTTTACATGGAAATGCACAAGCGCGTGTCCAAAGGTCGGCGGCTCAAGGGTGCGCGCGCGAGGGTCACGCGCACGTCCGCGTCATCGCTTCTACGCGCAACCAGCATGGCCTGTCCGCTCCCGCGTGTCTCCAGCGTGCACACGTGAGTTTGCTTCTCCCAAACGTACGCGGCGGTTAAGAGGACCGGACAGCTGTGGCGTTGTGCGGTGGTCATCACCCAGCAGGGCGGGTGCAGGGGGGTGACACCCGTCCCATTGACCACCCTCAGGGAGCCCGGCTCCATTGTACAGCCTACCCACATCGCACATTCCTGGCCTGAACCATGCCGCGTCTCCCTGCCCCTCTCCTCCGCACACAACAGCACATACAACACACACACAGAGTTTTGGTCACGCCGAATGTAACATCATGTACCCCCCCAAACCCAACTACCCCCCAGCCGGCGTGCTCAAACGCCCTCACAAAGGCGGGCAGATACAGTACAATGAGGTGAATCCACACCGTCAAGTTATAGAATTAAACCTAATAGAGCTTGCACACAAAGGACACACCATGACAGGCCATGTGGAGCGGCAGGTTCACACACGGGACCCCAACGCGCCCCAACGACCGACCTATACCACAGTGTTACGACTGGATCACGTAACATTAACACCTTGGTCTTCAACGAAAATGTTTTGGTCCCCGAACACATCTCAGCGTTTATCCAACGTGATCGGCAACACCACGCCATGCACTCATGTTGTATGTTGGGGAGCAACACTGGGACCCTCTCCTGTAATGTAATATGATAATAAAATGTAATATGATAATAATGAAATACTTTATTACAGGATAAGGCACTTGATTTGATTTGAAAAGGCAAACAGGAACTAATCTCTTACAAAAAGAGAGAGGTGGGAATCAGAGACCATTTTAGTAACAATGTTCAAGAATCAAGAGGAAGGAGTTCATGTTTACAAAAAAGGTTTTGTTTCAAAATGTGACCCCTATTAAAAATGGGATATCTTGTCACAGTAGGAAAAGCACAAGTGTTACTAATATCAATTTTTACAGTTTTTTCCTTTCGTGATAACACTTGCATTATCTCTAGGGCGACTCCTACGGTTGCATAAATAAGTCAGACGTTTTAGAGAAAATGACTCTACTTCTCTCTTGATTTATTCCCTCAGTAAACATTGTAAACATGAGTTTATGATCTCAATCTCTAGTTTCATACAGCCACACGAGCCCCGCTAAAAATGAACTAGCGTTAGCCTCGCTTAGCAGAGTAGCCGTAACGACCCCTTCTGCTTTTGACTCCACTGTAATTCACGATCTGCTGTAGTTAAATCACTTTTAGAATGTGTTTAATCGTAGTTTAATTGCTGTGTAGACTTTTCAGTCAAAATTTGAATAGCTGACGCACCAAAGCCGTGTCATTTAAGCTTCAAGCTTTCGTAACTCAACCTGCTGTTTGTAGCGAAGACTGATTTAAATCAAGCGCTCTCCTGTTTCTACTGCGAGGTCTCAGTGCCACAGGGGCGAGCGGCGAGTGCATGTGCAGGTTTTTCATCGCACGTGTCTCTGCAGCACTTCACACACGACGCATGTTCCTCATTTTGTTTCCATCAACTGATGACAATCTGTCCGAAGTTTCTCTTTTGCGTTTCTCCCCCAACATGTTAAAAAAACGAAGACACTTCAGTTCCCCGGCTGTTCTCCTCACTGTTGTGTTTGTAGAGGGAATCCGTCTGCAGCAACAACAGACCATAAGGCAGCGCGAGCTCCAGATGCACTCAACACTCTGTACGAGGAAGCAAGAAGGAAATAAGAACTCCTTTACATGACGGGCCATTTTACATGTATTGGAGTCTTCTTCTTTTTCTTACATGCCGATACATTAAGCATTTATGTAGAGTCAAAGAATTATAAACATAGAACTGAAAACGCGTTTTACGCTTTACGCAAATGAATCATGTAATTGTCTATTTCTGTTTCAAGGGCCATTTGTAGATCTCACAGCTTTTATCAGTTGTCTGCTGTTAAGAAAGGATAATTATAAACTATTTCTCAGGTTTCATGCAGGGTTTATGTGCATCTTTAAAAGAGAAAATGAACTCTTTCCATGTGTTGCTTGATTATATTGGGAAAGATACAAACTGGTAAACTTGTCCCAGTGGGACAAACTCAGAGAACTAAAAATGTCATCAAAGTAGCAGCATGGGATTAGATTACAGGCATCTACTGTTTACTGACCATGAGTTAACATGGTCCACATTAACATGGAGGTAGAGGCTGATGTAGTGATGCTACTTCATTGTACTCTGATTCTACAGGTCTTTAGTAGTCCTTTCATTTGAAGTTCAAAGTAATTATGGTTAACTTTAAATAGAGTCAAACAGACCATAAAGCAGAGGATGCTTTAGGGCGGGGCTACCTTGTGATTGACAGGTCGCTACCAAACTATTGTCCGATCTGGGAGTTGTCAATTGTTTTCATCTTGCAGCTTCAACCCTTTTTTCCCTTCATGAAAGTTAATTGAAAACTTCTGGTTGCAAAAAGATGGCGACGGCAAAAAGCCTGAAAATCAAGGCTTCAAACCCATATTCCACAAAGTAATGTGGTAAATCCCAATGACTACGTCCACTTGTTATACAGTCTATGTGAAATAATAATATTATATTAAATATTATCCAAAAGTCAGCAAAAGTTATGTTGAATATTATCCCAAAGTGTTGTTGTTTATGTTTGTGTCCACCATTCCTTCTATCCCTTTCTGCCCCCAATTATTCCGTTGCTCCTTCCCCAATTTTTTAAATTTTTTTTATTAAAATATGCAAACAATGAAGTCTTTTTCTTGTACTGATGATGGGAAAGGTGACGCCAGTAGAACTGCCAATCGACCAAAAAACAACAACATTTGGATAACTGAAGAATAGACCGGATTAAATCAACGGCAAAAAAAAAGCCTGAGATGTCCGTACCATGTCACGGCCGTGTTGTTTGTTGCGTAACTTCAAACACAGCACACATGTAGTAGGTCAGAGGTCAGCGCACACCGTGCTTCATAGCCAGTCTTTTCCGCCAGCACACGAAAGCAACTGCAGCCATTTCCAACCACTTATCACACTCGGCCGTCACCGTACTGATCCGAGAGCAGCGAGTTGCAGGATGGGACTTCATTTCAAAATGGCTGCAACGAGCCCTCCGCAGCGCATTCACACGGGAAACCTCTGCGCACTTCTCCTCATCAGAAAACATTTGGAGGGCAGAATTGAACCGCCACTTTCCAACCGCCCGGTTGTCTTTGGTTTCTGTCCTGGATGAAAGAGCTTCCACATTCCTTTCCTGAGGGGTCAGAGGTCAGGCTCTGCACTGCCTGCCCGCCCGCCCGCCACGGCTCCCGCATGCTGAGTGAGTGCTGTTAACCCCTTCACTGCCTGCCGTGGCCACAATCCAGCAACGTTGGTTTTCTTCCTTTTTTTTTTTTTTGGGGGAGGTGTTTTTTTGCCGGATTCTTTTGTTTGCGCTGGCAGCTGCGATGCAGGGCCAGACCGGTCCCGGACCAGAGCGGCCTGGTGGCCTCTGCAGAACCCTGGTCCACATAGCAGGACGCTGCACAGTACAGTACAAACAAACTAAATATAGAAAGTGAGTTCACCATCCGGAGCTTAGGTGACAACAGCCGCACTCGAGAGGGAAGAGGGGGGTGGGGAAGTGTGTGTGGTGGGTGGGGGGGAGGGGCATGTTGCACAAACATTCAATCTAAAACATAGAAAAACATCCCTGATGATACAAAGCTTCAGAAATCAGTTGAAAAAAAGGAGTCTTTCCCAGAGTAAACTGATAAAGGTGTCAACATGTGCGGTCACGTGTTGTTATGAAGCAAAATGGCTGGAGCCCCGAAAGCATGGCGATTGTTTCTGAGTTCTAAAACTTCAATAATCCAGCGTACTTACGTGTCGTCATGTTCATAGTTTTAGACGGCTCTGTCTTTAAGGTGCCATTTGTGGTGTTTTCAGGATGAAATCTTTAAAAAAAAGAAGGGATTTTAAAGTCACGCTCCTTTGCTTCTGACTGAGTGGTTCTTTGGGGGTCAGAAGACGGGTGAACGCGGGACGGATGAAGGATGACAACATACAAAAAGAAAGAGAGGGAAAAAACTGGAGTCACTTGCAATAGGGGACGGGGGGGCGGGAGGGGAGGTCACGCTTTACTAAGCGCTTTGACCGGGAACTGGAGGCCAGGGAGGATGAAGGCAGCATGGCCGCCATCAGCTCAATGATGTCACACAAAACTAGCTGTGCTTAAAAGCATGTTCATGTATATGTGCATGCTGATATGCTATATGCTAAATACTATTATTAGTATTGGTCAGTCAGTGTGGTCTTCCATCTTATAGTATCTATTCTAGATATTGTATTTAAATTGATTTTTTTTTCTCAGTATCATGGCATTATATATTTTATATGGCATTCTGTTTTTATCTTTATTCCATGTTGTTTTCGTGGAGCACTACATTTCATACTTAAAAAATCCAATACAAAAGTTGAGTGTTATTATTATCAAATCATGTCTCACATTCTCTGTCTGGCCAGCTGTACATTAGAGGACAGTTATTGTGCATCAAATAAAGGATCCAGTAAATAATCCACGAGTTCAAATGAAGGGATCAAAGTAGTAGTGAATAAAAATAGGAGAAAATGACCATCACATTTTCTCAGATATCTTCATATTGCTTGCGTTTGTATTTTCTTGATAAAAGTTTTCTTCTTCTTTTTTTTTTTTAATGCAATGCAACAAAACAAATTTATTCCCAGAGACGGATGAAAATCAGCTAAACAATCAGCTAAAGAATTGTCACCGGGGATCAAGCATGCAGCTTGATTATTAGGCAATTTGGCTTTTTCTTTAAAAAAAAAAAGGACTTAGCAGGGAATTATCATCAAACTAGTTGAGTTCAATGATAAAGACATGAACCTCTCATCTATTTTAATGGCGTTCCCTCCTTCCTTCCTCCCCCCAGGTTTCAGTTCCTCTCCTGCTTGTGACCCAGGGTGAAGGTCTACACATGGAGGAAGGAGGAATGGAGGGTGAGAGGACCCTCCCTCCCCCTTCCTCCATACACACAAACACACACCAACCATAGCTCCGCTCTGCCATGCCAAACCCTCACCCATCCCGACAGTTAGTCCTGGCCACATTCAGCCTGGATGTGGCCATAAAACCAGCGGTGTTCCTGGCTAAAGATAGCTGTGGCTGTGGTCTGGCCCGGGGGGGTTTTGAGGGGGTTAGCAGGGCTCATCTAACTGTCACTAAAGAACACCTTCACCCTCTGCGCTCGGTGCTTCTCCTGACTTCCCCTCGCTCTGAGGTGAAAGTGACAAGACGACGTAAACTCCCCTGAACCGTTGCTGGTTTTGCACTCATTTAAAAGGCTCACTTTTAATTAGAACCTCAGTCCTCATGCAACCATTTCCTGTCTAATTAAAAAAAAAAGGTACATAGCTGTTCTGAACGACACAGGAACCTCCGAAACATCACACAGACTTTGGACCACCAATTGAACCAGAAGTCACAGTTACGTACAGGAAACAGGTGGAGAACACTGTTACAGAGGAGAAAAAAAGCCTTGTGACTTAGATGGCACCCATTTAGCACCTGTTAGCATGCTAATAGTTGCTAATTATCCGTAAGCACAAAAGTACAGCTGAGACTAATGGGAGTGTCGGTAGTTTTGCAGGTAGTTTTGGACAAATTTTTTGACCAGATGGATGATGGTGCTATCTGGGAAAGTCAGTAGGATTCATCGTCTGGGGACCAAGAATGTCTACAGCACATTTCACTGGTAAAATTCGGGAGCTTTAGAGATGTTTTGGTTTGCACCAAAAGGCCATAACCAACCCAGCGACATATCTGTCCCTACGGCCACATCACTGGAGTCTTGGTTCTGCACGGAAACGCTTTTGTGGCAGAATGTATTAACAGAGGAGACACACGGCCTGTGTTTGCATCGTTTCACTACTGCAAAGTATTTCTGGTGTCTGACAAATCCATGTGGGTTCGCCACCTGTATGTACGCGACGCAATAAATAACATACATAACAATAACAGCAGCTGAATGTACAATAGGAACAACCAACCTTCTTAAAGAGACAGTGAGTGCAAAAGATGAGAGAAAAGAACGTGCTGTTCTGAACATTAAACGCTATTTATCACTAGTGCAATCAGAAAATGTGGTATGGGAATATGGGAAATGCCAAATTCTGGCCATTATTCTGGAAAACACCAATAGTGTCTAGCAAAACGTTGTCTGGTAAAACGTTACCCCCTGAAAACAAACAAACTTGTGGCTCATTATTACACAAAAGAACGGCAATTGCAGAATAATTTCATTGGTCAGAAATTGGTGGAAATCAACACGAATATCCTGCTCGTTCAAATATTAATACAAGTATGAAGCTGAAACCGAGGCCTGCAGTCTCACTAACAAACACATTCCCAGTGTCAAACAGGCAGCGTGGACTCACCCCCCCTCTCTGACCTGGCTGACCCCTGCATCCTCCTCACCAGCTCCACACAGCACACACATGACGCACAAACAGGACCAAGCTTTTAATTCCCACATGAACTCACAGGACGGCAAATCTCAGTCTAATCTAACTGTTTAAAAGACGACACGCACACATGAAAACAGAGTATTAACATGAGTGATGGTCAATGATTAATGGGATGCGTCTGTTTTTGTATATGCTGAGAAATGCATCGTTTAACTTCACAAAGATTTCATTTTTTCATAGCAAGTGGATGCCACTTTGTCTGTGACTCATTTTGTCGGAACAGATGAGAGAGATGGCATCGAGTTACAGAAGCTAGCAGAACAGAAGCTAGCTAGCTAGCATTATATTCAACTCGTAAGTGTCAGTCAACTGGATTGGAACCGGATTGTACATCAAATAAATCATGAGGAGCGACAACTACGCAGAGACGCACCGACTTCCCTTTCGCGTTACCGACTTATTCTTCCCCTTTCATAGTGCTTTTGTTTCTTTCTCCCCCTATCCTCCTCCTCCTCCTCCCCCATGCAGTGCTTGGGCTCCTTCTTCATCTCCTTCCGACTCTCCATCCTTCATTCCTTCTCTTCTCTTCTGTCCCACATGCCAACTCAAACACCCAGAAGTTAGGAGGAGCTTCTTTTTCTTCTTCTTCTTCTTCTTCTTCTTCTTCTTCTTCTTCTTCTTCTTCTTCTTCTCAATCAAGTCCTGATATGTGTGTATGTGAGTAAAAAACTTGCCAGCCACATCAAACATGCCGTGATAGAGACGCAAAATAGCATCATCATCATCATCATCATTATCATCATCATAGCCACGGTTGTCTTTATTGTCATCCATAATCATAGTCATTTGCCTCTTTACTAATCTCGGCTGCTAACATTGGATGGAGTGAGACATCTGGGGAACACACGTCTATCCTTTAACGATGATTGGGGGTACAGCGGACACTAATTACAAGATTAACTGGCTCCACAAACGAATACCAACATGGCATCTCTCTCTCAACGCTAATTTGTAAAGAAAACAGATGTGGGTGGTTGTACCAAGATAAATAATTCACCATCACCACGTTCTTCAAAGCAGTCCGAATAGATTTATTGTATCCCTCTAAAACCACGGATTGTCCATAAGAAGTGGACGTAGTCATGGTGATGTTCCTTGACTGGCATTTTTTCTCGAGTTCATCAGTATTATCGTTGCCATCTTGGCGTTCGGCTGTAAGCATGTTTTTTTTTGCAACCAATACATAGAAATTACCATAATATGAGTAAATGAGTGATGCAGAGACGTCGTATACGTTTCTGGTAGCGGCAGCGACCTGTCAATCACAGTAAGCCCCGCCCTGAAGCGTACCCTGCTTTGTGGTCTGTTTGACTCTGAATGACCATAATGTACTAAATGAACATCATGTTGTATTGAAGAAGACTTGAAACTAGAGATTGAGACATAAACTCATGTTTACAATGTTTACTGAGGGAATACATCAAGAGAGAAGTATAGTCATTTTACATAGACTTCTATACAACCAGACTTCTTTTTGCAACCAGAGGAGTCGCCCCCTCATGGTCAGTAGAGAGAATGCAAGTTTCGTAGTTTGAAGCAAAACAAGTTTAAAAAATGGAGCGAGGTCAACTTGTGTTAGTTCGGCTCGTTTTAATTTATCTTTGAGGTCAGTCAAGTATTGCGAGTTAGTTTTATGCTGTCCAGAAATGGACTTATACTTTTCTAGTCTTCACAACCACCCCAAAGCGTTTTAACTGCTTGTCATCATTCACCCGTTCACACACTGATGACAGCAGCTGCCGTGCAAGGTGCCACCTGGCCATCAGGACTAACTAACATTCACACACGGGCGCCACACACCAACATGGCTAGATGAGCCGGGTACCGCCAATCCCCTTATTGAACCCTGCTCTACCACTGAGCCACAGTCGCCCCACAAGATACATTCAACAAGACACTGACAGCTGCAAGTGCAAGTTAAATGTTATCTACGTCAGAATATCATTCAGCAACTAAAACAAATATTTGTACATGGTCATGTAAATTTTCCACTCGCATGATCGGACATCAGGCCACGCGCAGGGCTCCGGGGCCAGCAGTACTGTCGAGCCCCGGAGGAGTGCACGTATACAATAGAATTACCTAGCTACCGAAATGAAGTACCTCAGTAAATGCACTTTGGAAAATCTATCTATCTAAAAAACTGCCCAGTCACACCACTAGCCAGAATACACCGTTAGCTTGGCACAGCTTTATCGAAATGTTGACACTAAACACATGGGCAGCATGACTGTGTGAGTGTGTGTGTGTGTGTGTGTGTGTGTGTGTGTGTGTGTGTGTGTGTGTGTGTGTGTGTGTGTGTGTGTGTGTGCAGAGGTGATTCTGGGGAAAGCCCTTCTGGCAGGGAGTCCTGGCTGTGACACGGAGCTCCACAGCAGCCGGAGATGTGGGCACGGTGCCAGTGGGCGTCATGCCAATGGCCCTCCTTCCCCCACTCTCTCTTTTTTCTCTCTCTCTCCGACATGTTTAAAGAGCAGAGCCCGTGCGGACACAACAAACACGCAGACTTTTTACAGCTGCGGGCCTCCTCACTTTACATGCATACGAAACCAAACAACCTTTAGCGTATTGAATATGATGTAACATTGAGTCCAACGTGAGAATGGCTGTTCTCCAGAACATTTGATATATTTAACAGACCATTACGAACTGTAACATTAGATGTGACCCCTGAGTACTATTATACAAAAGCACATCACACCTGTACATAATATATGTAATTATGTAAGTAAGTAGATCAACTCAATTTGGTGATCTGGTATTATGTTCTTATTAAGTTGATACAGCTGACGTTTCAGCCAACAGTGGATTATTATCTCCGTCAGGAGATCAAGTATTAGGTGCATGGTGTGCATCTATGTGTCTGTCCGTCTGTCCTCGCATACTGCTGGACCCATCAGCCGCATGTTTGATGTTCTCCTTTGTGCTCAAGGACCTCCAGCGATGGCATTAACCACAATTCTTTTAAAAGACGCTTTAAAATTGACAACTGTCTCCGCAAGTGATCAACAACCGCTTCAGTTTCTGGACTCCCGTTTCCACTCAGGATAGGAATAGTTTCTCACTATCTGCACACCTACAAACTACAGCTTGGCAAATGAGAAACTGAACTGAGAAACAACGGGCCGCGTCTTCCCATGTCGGTATGATGAGAGCCAGTTGGCAGCTGGTGGAAGTCCTGCGGTGCGGAGCTGACGGGGCTAATGCAGCTAACAGAGATAACGGCTAACGAAACTAAGCACCACCAGAGGAAGCGTTAAAACAATCGACATGAGGCGCTCCACGGAGAACTGCAGTTGTGCTGCACAGACAGCTGCGTATCTGGGGCATTGAGACGTGCGAGTGCAAAACGTATCTCATACACTTGCAGTCTACAAGAGGGGGAAATGGTGGTTTGTATCAGTTCTATCAAACATTACAGCAGTGGTCGTTGCTGACACACCTGGCACAGATATGATCAAGTTGCTGGAAAGGACGCTGATGAGAGCCGTGAGACTGAATAGACCAAAACAAACAACATAGATTAGTCGAGTGATAATTATATGTGGATTTGTCACCATGACCACAGTCATTTGATCCATCGTTTATCTTAATATATCAAGTAAACGACGGTCCCTTTAGAGTCAAAGCGTTAAAATGAGTTATGCTTGTTACAACACTCAAATAAGAAAGGGGGGACTTAGTTTCACACGGGACGCGATCAGCTGTCTCCTGGGTGAAAGTCCTGTGTTTGACGCAACCGTCCAACACACTTCTGCTTGACATTGACCTTCTCGCTCTCGACACCGTGTCAGTAGCTTTGACTGTCGAATCAGGACGTCGATGGTTTACAATGTTGTTAGTTTACAATTCTTGTGCAGACGCTAACGAGGGCCCCCGGTGGGTTGGTACTGGACCCAGAGGGGCCACCGAGCAAGCATCTGCATTTTTGACGCTAAAGACAACCGCTGTAAGTTACTAGCTTAGTGTTTCACAACAATGAAGCTATAAATGACTGACACACACACATACATACACACATACAGTGATCATTTAGCTGCTCTGATTGGAACACACACAGCCAGTCCATCCAGCCACCGGGACTCTGACACTTTTGTTTCCCCAGGCCGCCGCTGGCTCTCTCTGATTCAGATGCGGTCAGCAACAAACAATCTCTAAGTTTGGCAACGTCAGCTCAGCTTAAAACAACAGGCATTGTGCCACGGGCTTTTGTTTACAGAAATCTGCAGGTTCCAATGGATCCCACAGCCTTTTCCCACTTTTTGCTCTTTCCTTACACCTTTCCGTCCACCGCTAACTTTCCCTCGGCTTCATTTCTTGTTTGCTGAACGCCGCCGACTCCCTCTCTATCTGTTCTCAGTAAGTATTTTTAAACAAAGCTCAGGGTATTGAAAGGGGAAAAGAGGAAAGTAGTGTGTGTGTGTGTGTGTGTGTGTGTGTGTGTGTGTGTGTGTGTGTGTGTGTGTGTGTGTGTGTGTGTGTGTGTGTGTTTGGTGGTAAGTTGCAGGAAGGGGGTGTTAAAGGTAGAGACTTGTAAAAACAACATTCTTGCATAAGCAGGGCAGTGGGCAGCTTGCATTCCTTGAATTTCTTTTTGAAACTTGATCACGTTCTGAGAATCGGAGGCTGCAGGCCCCGTGAGGCGGATGACAGCCGTGTGACAAGCGAGCAGGAAAAGGGGAGGGGGGGGGGGGATTCATAACAAGAACGAGATGAAAAGAGAAGAGAAAGTAGCCAGCTGACGGGAACAGAGAGAGAGAGAGGACGGAGGAGGACGGAGGAGCACGATAACGCAGATGTTCGCAATCAGCAGTCGACGCAGAGAATCACACCGAACGGCGGCTTTCGGACGCCGAGGCCAGATTCACGGGCCCGACTCCATCCTATCGGAAACAAGCACAGCTCCAACAGCGAGTCTCCTCCCCAGTGTCAGAGCTCACAGATGAGTCTTTGTGTTGGAGGCAGAGCAGCACCTCTTGGGTAACAGATGAGAGACAGAACACCAGAGAAGGGGGAAGCCACTAGACTAAGGCCTCTAGTTTGGTGCCCGATACAAAATTGCTGAAGCAACTGTACAAGTAATAATATTTTTTTGTGTCAATAAACCTCTGGAAATAATACTCTCCTGCTAAATAATAATCTACTCCCATAAAATATTAGTTGAGGAGAGTTTCCTTTTTTTATTTCACAGTGTTACAAATTCAAAAGGCTTGTTTTGTCCGACCAAAGACCTTCAGTGTATCAGTATGTAGTTTATAACAAAGCAAAGCGGCGAATCAACACAGCCGGCCAAGTGTGGCCTTTTTTTGCTCAAGCGTCTGGTTGCCAAATAATCCAATCAACTCAATCGACAAATTGCTTTCGGGATGCAGCGATCCAGAGCATCGTGGTTCATACTGCACAATTACACGATCGCGATCACAATGTCGGCTTCCGACTGTAAAAACTGAAGGACGACGGGCTCTCGGGCACGCGACTTACAAACGCACACATCACCATATTGCATCGTCACATGACCACTAAGAGACTCGACATTGGACAGCATCAACATACAGATTCCCAGGCATTTACAAAATTAATGGATATCAAATGATATTCATGACAATGCATTCGACAAAGTTTCTTAAAATCCACTTTGTCAAAGTATTTATCGATTGCCTACGTTGATGAAGTGCCCTAGCCTCTTGTTACCTTTTATATTAAAAAAAAGTATTATGAAAACATTATGAAAATTTGTGTGAAAGACTTAACCTATTTGTATCGATCGGAATAGTAGAACCGAGTTCCAGCTCGTATTTCTCAATGAGTTATAGACCTTTATTTACTTATTTACTTTATAACTTTTTTTAAGTAGATATCTGATCAAGTGTCAATGTGTCTATAAATAAAAGTGTAAATGTGCTCTCTACCATGTTTGTGTGGCTCGGCCTGGTGACGTAAATGTCGCCTACAGCCGCTGGTCACTGTTGTATTTCATTTAAACGTCACTCACACAAGACGAAACAGCAGGCTTGTCTGGGACTATTTTCAGCAGCGGATGAATACACATTCGATGCTGTAGTGACTGTTTATGGCAGTGTGTATGTTTGTGTGTGTTTGTGTGTGGGACTGAGTCAAAATAAACCACAGTGTGTGTGTTCATGGTGACGCAGAGTGGCTGACAGAGTGGAGCTCCATGGAACCGAGGGAGAAAATACATTTGTTCACGGTAAGAAAAGTAAACGGTCCTGTACAGCGCTTCTCTCGTCTTCCGACCACTCAAAAGCGCTTTAACACTACATGACATCATTCACCCATTCACACCCATTCACACACTGATGGGAGGAGCCACCGTGGAAGGTGCCACACCACATCAGGATTATTAACCATTCATACTCCTCCGGCGCAGCTACAGGAGCAATTTAGGGTTAAGTGTCTTGGGGATCAAACCGTTGATCCTCTGATTGAAAGACGATCCTGCTCACCACGAAGCCACAGTCGCCAAAGTAAAAAAACACAGCCAGCATTAAGACTTATATCCACTAGGGGCGTTTGTTTGATTTGTTTCTGTTTTTGTCATGAAAACTTTCACAGAAAACCGCAAATAAAGGACCCTGAGTTGCCCCTTATTTATTTTTACAGTACGTACGAGCTCAGTTGTCTGAACAAGCTTACAGCAGCACGGACACAATCTACTGTTTTTACCTTTCACAATAATATTTTCACGTGAGTATTTTGTATTTTTGTGTTGTTTATTTGTTGCCTTCATAAAGTCTATACATATTTGTATGATGGTTATTGAATAGACTCTACACATCAGAATGAAACGCATTTGGTAAATTGGTAAATGGACCAAAACTACATATGTTTTCTAGTATTAGCCATAGCTATACCAGAATAGAGCTATCCCACATTTTGCAAAGTAACTATCACAAAAAAGTAGGTCAAACTGTAGTGGAGCTTTTCAACTAGTTGTGAGACTTTTTGACTGCTGATCAAACCAGGCGGCAACCTCAGTGTCTGCCGAATGAAGCCTTTGGTTGTATAGAAGTCTATAGAAAATTATTCCACTTCTCTCTTAATTTATTACCTCAGGAAACATTGTGAACATGATTGTATGTCTCAATCGAAAGTCTTCTTCAATACAGCATGATGTTCATTTATTAAATGATGGTCCATTTGGAGTCAAACAGACCATAAAGCAGGGGATGCTTAAGGGCGGGGCTGCAAGGTGACAGGTCGCTGCTGCTTCCAGAGCTGTATACTGACAGCATCTCTACATCCTCCCTCTGCATTCTAATTTTGGTAACTTCTGTTCATTGGCTGACAAAAAAAACAAACACGTGGGCGGCCGTAAACCAAGATGGCAATGGCAAACCAATGAGTGACTCCGTCCACTTCTTACATTCAGTCTGTAGAGCAGACATATCGGGGTGAACCGTTTTATAGAGCCAATACCAAGAGTCAAATCGAGGTGAATTCTCAGGAAACAGACCAGATTTAAACACTGATAACACATATGGATGTACAAGGTGTAACACATCGACTGAAGAAAGAAAGAAGGAAAGAAATAAAGAATGGGGTTGTGTTGTGAGTGAGGGAGGAAAGTGTGATGGGCTCAGGAGTTATTCATTAACGCGTTTTAACACAGCACTTTCCTCCTCCTTTCTTCCAGCCCCCAGAGATAAAAACACACTCATTTGAATGACTAGGATGCCAGAGGGTGGTCTTCCACCTCACTACTTCTTCAACACTTTGAGTGTGTGTGTGTGTGTGTGTGTGTGTGTGTGTGTGTGTGTGTGTGTGTGTGTGTGTGTGTGTGTGTGTGTGTGTGTGTGTGTGTGTGTGTGTGTGCCGGGGAATGTAAGGAGCTCTGTTAGAAGCCTCGTCTCTCTCGCTCTGAGGAAAAGGTTTAGGTTTCAGTTGGAGGGTAAAATAGTTAACAGATTGCCCGGCATCCCGTACCACAACGTGCCTGTCCTGGCCCCGCCCCATCAGGAGTCTCACAACAACCACCAAGCAGCAAGTGTTCAAACCAGTATGTATGTATGTATGTATGTATGTATGTATGTATGTATGTATGTATGTATGTATGTATGTATCATGTATGTATGTATGTATGTATGTATGTATGTATGTATGTATGTATCATGTATGTATGTATGTATGTATGTATGTATGTATGTATGCATGCTTAGGGCTGGGCAAAGTTGAAAAAAATAACTGATTAATCTGAACAGGTACCAGAGAAAAGACATTAGTATTTTATCAGGGAACAACATAAACAGTGTTTAGTAGTAAGGGTCCCTGTGAGGGACAAGCCACTCCTTCTTTTGTCTATGTTCAGTCTGTTGCTTACTTTAGAGATGTATGTTTAAGACCAGCAATTTATTGACTTTATACAAAAGAATAAGTGCTTTTCATGTTTTCCAGTTCAGTTCAGTCTGAAGTTGAACAAGTGCACTAAAGTCTGGTTGAATGAGGTGGATATGTGAAGGACAGCTGACAGGCATACATACATACATACATACATACATACATACATACATATATATATATATATATATATATATATATATATATATATATATATATATATATAAAATAGCCTGGCGGGGGCAATCTTTTGCATTTCTGCATTTCTTTATAATTTGTACATTTTATTTTGGTAGGGTATTTTCTAGGGCTGCAACAACAAATCCAGAAAATCCAGAGAAAAAAAATTATTAAAAAAGTTGGCAAAGAATTTCATTATCGATTCGTTGTGTTGCACGATTATTATGCCTCTCAAAACGTCACGGAGATGTTTGAGTATTAAACAAAACAGTTGAGCGGAGCGGAGCACAGCAGACAGGAGGTCCAGGAGGTTCTCCAGCGCGTTGTACCTTCTCTCAGGCTGAATTATACTCTTTTGTTCTTTTAATCCATTGTTCGTGTTTCTGCTATGGCTTTTAGAAATAGAGGTATTATGCTATGAAACCGGAAATGCCAGACTCAGAAAGGATGTGGTTAGCGGACCAATCACAGCCTTCCGGGCTGCGTACGGCTCGCGTCGCTTTGACGGATAGGTGACGCACGCAAGCACGCAAAATGGCCGATTTGACCACGCAAAGTCGGCCATGCGTGTCTTGCGTCTCTGCGTAAAACCCGAGTATAAATCAGCCTTAAAGCAGCCTGTAGTCGCGTTGCGTTGCGTGTACAATATCGTAACAGCTAGGCTAACCGTTGTCGTTAGCTCGCTAGCTAGTCGTTCATTCCCCGTGTTTGAGCTGTTGGGTTGGATAACGTCTTCATTTTAAAATACCGCGGAGGCTTCAAGAGAAGTAACGCGTAAATATCTCCTCTGATATGCAGAACACAGACCTGCGTTCAACAGTCTGATATAATGAGGCTTCATGCAGAGGAAGTGTTGCTGGGATTTGTAGTTTGATATCAAATCAATAACCTTTGTTTAGGTAAAGTGCAGTCCGTAAGTTATCCGTTGATACATTGAGTGTTTACTTCTGTAATATCATCTCTTGTTCTCTGAGTTCTGAGTGTGTACGTCTGTGAGTGTGTGTCTGTGAGTGTATTTGTCTGTGCATGTGTGTGCATGTTTGTGAGTGTAGAGAACAAGTTCTTACATTCAAACAAACCCTGTAAAGTTTTCTGATTTTTATTTCTTTATTTTTTATAAATTCTTTATTGTTAAGATTTTTTGCACTGTGAATTTGCACTGTCAGTTCTGTTTTTGTAATAAAACGTTGCAAATTAATGCTTTATAATTAATATTTTTTATCCGATTAATTGATTAATCGAAAAAATAATCGAGCGATTAATCGATTATTAAAATAATCGTTAGTTGCAGCCCTAGTATTTTCTAAGAGTTGCTTGTGAAGGTTTGATACCAGGCTGTTTTGATGCACGTTGCTCGTGTCTGAATGAATTAGTCAACAGCATTCTTTTTTTTTTTTTATCTCATGAAATATGGGAAGAATTTAGACCAAGGAAGGAAAAAAAATGCCCAAATAATCATAAAAAAAAGAAAAAATCACTCTTTGGGTGAAGAAGATTTATAATTATTTTTGTGCCACCTTGGTGTCTTAGGAGCGGTGGATGGTGCACACTTTGACTTGCCACTGGACACATTCACACAGACACATTCACACACACAGAGAGAGGGAGAGAGAGAGAGAGAGAGTGAGAGAGAGAGATGCTACTGAAAGTCACTCGCTGGCAAAATGAGAGCATCCAACCAAAAGCGGCAGAGCGAAGAGGAGGCTGACAATGCGACCGGATTGGCAGAGGGGGCGGGGAAGACAGGAGAGGTGGAGTGGAGAGGGGGGGGGGGGGGGGGGTAGGCATGTCACGTGACCAAGTCCAGCAGAGAGCGTTATAATAGGCCCCCCTCTCGGAGCAGAGAGGCAGAGGCTGGATGTGAACCAAAATCCCTCTACCACACACAGGCTGGCCATTGTTGGCTATTCACTGGACTCCATCTCGGGGCACTTTATCATTCAATTAGGACAGCTTTCACACCGCACACCACAGAAAGGAGGCCTTCAATCAAACTGGAAACTTCACACTGGCCCTGGAGGGGACGCAGAGAGGGGACCGCGCAGTTGTCCCCCCACTTTCATTTTTCCAACTTGTTGTTGTTCCCCCCGCGAGACTTTGAGCGAAAAAAAAAAGGAGAGAACGGACGGAGAGAGAGAGAGAGAGAGAGAGAGAGATGTGAGGAAGTCCCCTCCGAGTACCGTTACGTGTTTGGTGCAACGTGTGTGTGTTTATGAAGCAGATGGAATGCGTTCGAGGGAGCGAGGGGGGTTTAATTTGGTAAGTGGTCGTGGGGGGAAGAAGAGGAGAGAGAAAAAGAGAGAGACAGAGGGAGGAGAAATAGGGGGGCGGGGGGTTCAAAGCTCTGAGAGGAGAATAGTACAGAGGAGCATACTCGAAGGAAATAATGAGACGGAGAAGTACGATTGAGGAAAGAGGGGAGACGGGGGATCAAAACACAGCAAGGGGAGAAGAGAGGAGAGGAGAGAAGCAGGTTGATAAACAAGTTGGAGGAGACGAAGGAGGGAGGAAGAGTTTGAGCATCCTGGTGGTTTTTTAGGTCGTTGTTAAGTATTGGAAACCTTCCTGGGATGGGTTTAGAAACTGAATATGACAAATAATGTAGCCTTTTATTATAGCTCACATTATGACATTTATTCTTATCTATTTATTATGTTAAACACTTGGCCATAGGGACGCACATCTTAACAAGTAAAAAGTGGGAACGGCAAACAGCACAAATGAGTACTATACTGTCGCTATTACATTCTGCGGAATTCTGAGGATGAATCAGAAGCAGTAGTCATCGTGACTGTAGCCGTGGTCACACTCCCTCTCGCTCTCTCGCATGGATCAGGTTTCGTCCATTGGCTGACTCACGAGATATTACTGTTAATACACACACACACTCAACACACACACACACACACACATCATAACTGTGTGCTGAGTCACGTGTTAACCTCGACAACGCACTGGCGTGCCGTGCTCTGCTTCCCCTTTCGGCTCCAATGGCCCTCACCATGTGAACAGACGGTGACAGGAATACTGATGATCACGAATAAATAAATAGATATTTTCATTTGGATCGGCTCTGCCTCAGTGTTGGCGCATCTCTTTCCAAATACAAATCATATTCAATGAAACGCATCTCTGTCCACTGTAGAGGATGAGCAGGTTTAGACTACAGTTGGGTTTGGGCTTTTGTTTTTTAAGATTCATTTATTTAAGAAAATAAGTCCTCTGCCATCCTGTATGCAGCTATATTAGTGAAAACAAATGTGTTTTTAAAACATATTCGTCTGCTATTGTTTTTTTTAAATATTTTTAAATGAATAAGTGTATAAAAAAAGACACATTTCGATTTCAAATTAGTGGTTTTGCATTATTTATTTATTTATTTTTGTATTTTTTAAAGCAAAACATTTGTAAAAGTATTTAATTAGTGAGATGGAAAAGCAAATCCTTATATTTGAGAAGTTGGACACCAAACATCTGATATGTGATGACTGAATTCAACAATTCATATATAAATATGTTCAGCAGGTTATTAGTCGTTTCTCTGTTTATTTGTTTCAGCCTTCAGTAATTAAATATATGTTCCCAAACTCCTTTAATTTCTCTCTTCAAATAGGAGCAAAAACTATTAAGTCCATAGTCAAACAATGAAAAAGCATATTAGGAAAAACATCCAAACTCACTTGTCACTCTGGCATCATGACTTTCTACGTTTTTAATATCAGTGGGCAGAATATAATTATACTGCTGTTCAGACAAAACAAGATATTTGATTATTTCAAGTGAGGCCTTCTGAAACTTGAGGATTGTTTGTTTGTTTTTCACTTTTTTCTGACATTTCATAAACAAAACCATCAATCAATTGATGAAGAGAATAATCAGCAGATTAATCAATAACGAAAAACGATCGTAAAAGTAAGAAGAGCACGCTTCAAAGCACTCTTTCAGAAAAGAAGTTCTGTGACAAATTACATCTGGGTTTATGAGTGAGTTATTAATGCAGCAGCGTGGATCAATCAAAAACAAAAGCATGAACAATAGAAAGGCTTTGAAGATTAAATGTAACTATATGTTCAATAAACTATAAATACTTACATATTAATAAGACACTAGAGCTGAAAACAACCCGTCTATTCAGTGACCGACAATTTGAAGTCACTCATCAAACCAAAAGCACGAATATTTGGGTTTCCAGCTTTACAAGAGTGAGGACATCACAACAATATGAAACAAATCCATGTTTCGTTTGAGCGGTGTGCAGATACCTGACCAGCACCACTCCCTCTCTTCTTATTAAAGTGATCGGGCAAACTCAACGGACCGCTCTTTACAGAAAACGCCCTCGCTCTGGATGTCCATTCATTTGAAGGATCGTGCCCAATGAGAAGCTCACTCCCAACTCATCTCACATGGACGCCCGGTCAGAGGCCTATGGAGTCCCTGTAGCCTCGATGTTCAACATGTGGGCCATAAAGAAAAGATAGTTGCATTGGTTGAGTTGCTTTGCGTTACGTTGGGCAACAAAACCACGTTGAGGAAAACATCCTGGTCAACAAAAACTATGTTTGTTACGTAACTGAAGTTACAGGTTAAAATGAGTCGCCGGTTGGAAGCCCTGCGTTTGTTCCCGCTGGTCTTACTCAGAGTTCTCAGCTACCTTTAGGAAAAATACTTGTCATCGCCGGCCAAAATCAAAAACATCCCCAAACGCGTTGCAGTAGGGCACTTGTGTTTATCTCCCCCGCGCTCCCTCGTTGACTTCATCTGCAGCGGCTCATCCCTGGAACAGACTTCCCTCTATCCCCAAGTCCGCCAGTGCCTAAGGTTAAGTACAAGTCTATCAGTGTCTGAGAGACGACCCCTTAACCAACGCTGTGTTTACTGCAGAGAGAGAAAAGCCTATTAATAAATCGGCTGCAGACAGCCTGGCGGAAGTGGCCCGGGGGCTGTAAACTCAGTCCGGGAGAAAAGGACAGATGAGGGGTGAAACAGAGAGGGATGGAGGGATGGAGAGAGAAGAAAAAAAGAGGGGTGAAAAATATGAGGGGACGAAAAAAAAACGAAGGTACGTGGAGGAAATAGGGAAACCGGAGGGGAAAGAGAGCGCGTGTGCTGTGTGGTGTAAACCATGGGTGCTGGTGGATGGATGGATCTCGGTTCTGAAAAGCCACAGCTGGGCCCGCTCTTCCTAGAAAAAGATCGGCGCGGAAAAGTGGCAGTATGCGGTTCAAGCATCTAGCATCCTCTTACTATTTCTGACCGGCATGCTGCTGCAGCGCCCGGTCCGAAAGGCCTCCGTGAGGAAAGCGAGGGCATGTGTCTGCGTGTATTATTAACTTTGTGCCGATGCACAATAAAAAATGAAAACGCTAAGGTTCTTTTTTTTTAAACTTTAATTAGGCCTGTAAATATCTGCATGCATGCAAGTGTGTGTGTGTGTGTGTGTGTGTGTGTGTGTGTGTGTGTTGGACTGCATATTCGTCTGTTTTCAATCAGTCTATTACACAGCAAAGCATAATTCTGCTCTCTGTCACGGCTGCCAAGTAAATGCAGTAAATGTATATTGGGCTGTATTCACCGTAAACGAGGTAAAGAGCGACATTTCATGCGTGTTTTTATCCCCAATGTGAAGGGAAAAAAACAACATGTTTATCGAACGTGAGCGTGTGTTTTATGAATCGGTACGGTGATCAAATTTCATGTAAAAGATGAAATCAAAAACAGACTAGCGTGGTTTTTGTTTTATTTGATGGAATTTGAAGAGTTATGGAATTTGGAAAGTGAAGCCGATGCTGAAGTGCCTTGAACCTGCATTCTCCCTACTGGCCACCAGGGGCCGACTGCTCTGGTTGTATAGAAGTCTATGAGAAAATGACTCTGCTTCTATCTTGATGTATTCCCTCAGTAAACATTGTAAACATGAGTTTACATCTCAGCCTCTAGTTTAAAGTCGTCTTCAATACAGCATGATGTTCATTCAGTAAATGATAGTCATTTAGAGTCAAACAGACCATAACGCAGGGAATGTTTTAGGGCGGGGCTACGTTGTCCGGTCGGGGAGTTGTCTGTGTTTTCGTCTTAAAAACCTTTCACAGTTTGTTTTCCCTCCATGAAAGTTAATTGTAACACTTTGGTCGCCCTAAAAATGTCTTATTCAGCGATCGGTTTTAAAGCCGCAAGTATGGATTCTTTGAATATCGAAGAACTAACTTTTCAGCAATGTGTCTCAAAATAACTTTTGGAAATCAGCCCTACTTTAAATTACAAATCATCCATTTTATACACAACATCTTACTTTAAAACTACTGCAACAAAGACTTCTTAGCTCCAGGGATAATTCTTAGTTCCAGGGTTATAAATATCCACTTTCAACACACAGAGCGGGTTTTGGGCGGTATTGGCAATACTTTTTAAATACCATCCCTTCCTTATTTTGACAAAATAATTTCTCAAACAAGCAGCTTTCAAATAACTCTGCTTGAACAAGAGTTTGAAACCGGTGAAAATGATGCTTCAAATCCGAACAGAATGAATAGAAATGCTTCCCACGCGGTATCTCCGGAGCCCTCCTCTCTCAACGCGACAAGCAGCTACTGCATGAAACCCCGACCACACAAATAAATAAATCGTCCAACGCCACTGGAACACACACACACACACACACACACACACACACACACACACACACACACACACACAGTCTTCTGCAGTCGTGTTCAAGTTCTCAAGCCCCCCCCCCTCGTGTCTTTTCTCCAAGAGAAAATAATAAATAGCGCAATCTTATTGCAGCCCCTCGGTGAACAACATCCATTCCAGCGTGAACCCGGTCTCCCTTGTCCCCATCTTCTCTGCCCCCC
Organism: Clinocottus analis; assembly: GCF_023055335.1. Lineage (NCBI taxonomy): Eukaryota > Metazoa > Chordata > Actinopteri > Perciformes > Cottidae > Clinocottus > Clinocottus analis. The sequence goes on from NW_027176153.1 coordinate 6,930,315, forward strand.
ATCGCTGCCTCTGCAAGGTGAAGAGGTACAAAGGGAGGGATCAGAGCTTTTCCGATTCTTCTCTGGTTATTAACTACCATTTGTCCCTTCGGAGGGGCCGTCCCTCCCATTAACCCAACTGATGCTCTTTTCTAATGGAAATCAGCCCGTTGCCGCCGCCGCCGGCTTCGCCGCCACTACCAACCGCTGCCCGCAGAGGCACAAGGGATTGTGGGGGAAACTTCAGAGGAGACCTCCCCTCCGTCTCTCTCTCTCTCTCTCTCTCTCTCTCTCTCTCTCTTTGCCTCAATCTCATGAGTGCCAAACATGAAACGTACTGCCTCCGACCGCGAGGGCAGGGAAGTAACGGGAGGCATCGCACGGCGGTTGATGAGAAGAAGCCAGCGGACGCTGCAGAAAACCATTTTTTGGGGAGCCGGAGCGGCTGAGAACGCTCGGAGCAGCGCCGACCGTCAGGAGTTGTAGGGCTGCGAAGGAAAACGTTCTGGAGTTGATTTTCTGCGCACGATCGTTGACGGATAAAAGATTAAACATCAAGCAGGAAGTGTTTAGTGACTTGTTCCAACTTCGGTCTGCAAAACTACAGCAGGATTTAAATTTAATTTTTTTTTTTTTTTAAAGTAAACTAGAATAGGGCTTGAGCATATCTTTTTTTTCTTCTTTTTTTTTAAATGTGAAATACTTATTAGAAAATGTTCTCAGTCTCTTTGTTACATCCTGACGATAGACATTCTCACGTCCACACTTGTAACATTTGAACAGAATTTGTTTTCACTGAACCTCACGTTTCTACAGATTTTACACATATCATAATCTTGTTTTTATCATTTTAGGCTATGTCCTGTACTAGTTTGAAAGTATTGAATTCATTTAGATTAAACTTAAATCAAGCAGATACAGAAACTATGTGTGTAATATGTGGGCACACCAAAGAACGACTGCAATGTTATGAGTGGAACTGTTTAGTGTTGTTGTGTAGTTATTTTGATAGAAAATGAATTGTGTGAGTAGAAACTTGGATATTCTGGGAGAAAACTAAACTGATTCATCTTTATTTGGCCCGGGACTCGTTTGATTTTAGGCCCACAATTAAAAGACGTTTGGCCACCGCTGACTTAAAACGCTTTAGTCAAATGTTTTACAAACCAAAAATAACTCCTTTATTGTTTTGTTTTTTTCATTTATTCTTGTATTCCTCACCTCAAACATACAGCTGTTCATTTATATTACAACCCCCCCCCCCCCCCACCCTCTATGAAACTATTACTGCCAATTACACAAGCTATGAACAGGTGCACCAGAATACCAACAGTGCGGTCCTCTAAAGCGTTGGAGGCTGACGGTTGTCCCAGCCGGAGAGTGGCACACATCCCAACACACACGGGTCTCCGCCTGCACGGCGACTGGCAGCAACAAAGCCATTGTCTCGTGACAAACCCACTTCCATTTCCTTATTATGTCGCTGGAGGCCTTGATGGAAGGCAGCTCGCCTCTTCAAGTGGAGGGAAACAACTTCTCTTAAGTCAGACTCTTCTGTGTTTATGTTTTTCAATAATGTTGCAGCCGTGGAATAAGGGTATTATAGTATAATAATGTAGGATGATTACGGTAAATCCCTGTCTTGATAGAGCGCCAGTGAAACCAGGCGGAGAAGTTGATTCTCTTCACACTCTGCACTTAAACCTCCAACAACACCAACACACACACACACACATAAAACACATCAACAACTTCATGGTGCTTCAACAATAGTTTTTTGCACATTTCCAGTCGTGAATTGACAATAAAGACCAAAGACCAAAGTAGCAGCCAAGTCAGCCATCAATAACAAGTGCATGAAGGAACCCCCACATTCTGACCCTAAACCCCCTCAGCACCCCCTCCACACACACACACACACACACACACACACACACACACACACACACACACACACACACACACACACACACACACACACTATCAAAGTGAGGAGAGAGGGAGGGAGAGGGAGGGTTTCTTGGTTGTTATTTACCCGCTTCCGAGGGGGAAAAGCACACTCTCTCCCTCACAGAAGACACACGCAGGATCAGAAGCAAACCGACACAATGCAGGTAAAGGAGGCCCGAGTTCGCATCCAGCCTGCGACAGCGTGGAGGGGTTTGGTATTTGTTTTAAATATCACTCATTTGGAGAACGTATAAGAGCGTGGTGCACGTATACATGCACGTATACAGCCGCTTTTATTAGACCCCCCCCTCCTCCATCGCAAAGCGAACACACTTCCTCCCCTCTGCAGCGGCGTGCCACCACACTTTTGATAAATATTTGTGGGGGGAGAAAAAAAAAGTGCTTAAAACATGAACACGAGACAGTCAACGGCAAGAGTGGAGGTGGGGGGGGGGGCAAAGTGCACCACGTTTCAACAACTTCACACGACCGCATTTGCAACATATTTACACCACCACTCAAAAGAAGACGAAGAAGAAGAAGAAGAAGAAGAAGAAGAAGAAGAAGAAGAAGAAGAAGAAGAAGAAGAAGAAGAAGAAGAAGAAGAAGAAGCCTCGACGGGCAGAGGAGGCGTCGCGTCATTACAAATTAAATACCCGGAGGTCTCTCGCTCCACGCTGCCGCGAAAGTACGCGAGGATTACGCAAAAAAAAAAAAAAAAAAAGTAGTCCACGCGATAGCTAGCAAACGCATTCACAACAATTCGAGCCTCGCGCACGTCAGCGCGAGGCTGGTAATAGCAAAGAAAAAGGAAGAAGAAAAAAAGAGTAAAAAAAAAAAAAAGTTGGTAAAAAAAAAAACAACAACTAAAAAAAAAAAGAGTTGTTTTCAAAGACGACACATGCAAACAGCAGAACGTGCAGCCGCGTTCAGGGCTCCCCCCCGAGAGCCGGGGAGGCAGAGGGGGAGAAAAGCAGCTCTTACCCACCGAAAAGTTTCCAGCACCGCATTAGTCAGCTTCACATGGAGCCCCGGTAACCTTCCATCTCGGACCGGACCAGACACCCGACCGTGGGAGAGCCCCGCGCCGCCGCTCTTGTTCCTCCCTCCCCCCCCCCACCTTCGGTCGGTCGTTTCGTTCTTATTTTCCCGATTTGTTTTTTCTCCCCCCCCAACAATAATTGTTCTTATATTTGGGGCCTGAGAGTGTGCCTGGCTCCCCTCAGGCTGCAGCGGAGTTATGGGGCGGTAAGCATTGTGGGAGTGTGACGTCAGGCCACTTTCACAAACTTTTTTTTTTTTTTTTTTTTTTTTTCCCAAGCAGGGACAGTTTACTGTTTTTTTTCGGACCAGTCCTCACAGTCAACAAGCAATTCATCCAGTTGATACACCTGCAGTCCAATTTATACAAGCATTAGATTCGGTTTATGAAAAACATAAATATTTAAATTAATTATTACCTATAACGGAGGCAGAGTTTGATATATTGACATGTAATATGTATATATCATCATGTTGATACAGTCGCATGTTAATACAGGATTCAGCCTCTATATATCTTTTATAATATTTCAATATGAATACTTTCAATGCGTATTGCAGTTGTTAAATATATTTTTATAGAGAGAGAGAGAGAGAGAGAGAGAGAGAGAGAGAGAGAGAGAGAGAGAGAGAGAGAGAGAGAGAGAGAGAGAGAGAAATCGAAGGATTTGTATAAATACATGTATATTTGACTATCCTTTTTTTTTTAAATGCACTGTGTCGTCATCCCCCTTTACTCCTGAAACCAGTGAACATGTTACAGGATCCTAATAAAGTTTCTTCTCGTTAAGAGAACGTTTATTTATTTATTTCTCAGTTGTAACAAACGTGTATTTTCATAGGAAATGAAAGATGCAGCCCATAAAAAGAAACACTGGAAATTGGTGCGTTCTAATGAACAAACTGGTAACAACGTTTTTATTAAGAACGGAAAAGCATCACTCATCATCAAAGTTTTTTTTAACGTGCTTGTTTATTTATACACACGCACATTATCAGTGTAATATATTATCACTGTTGAAACGTGAGGTTTTCGCAATTATTCGGACGAAAACATGTTTCTTTTAAGCCCACTAACAAATGTTTCCATAAATGACAGTATCAACAACAACAAAACGTACAGCTTTACACTAGAGTCTCTGCTCTGTTGTCCTGCTGAAGCGTCAACAAGTGTCAACACGGAGCAAGAAAACGAGACCGTTCAGCCTTCAGCAGGAATGTGCACGGCCGCCTCGGGTCCCCACGTGCTGGGGGCGGCCACTGGGGCTGCTGGGGGTGCTGGTCCTGCTCCTCCACCTTCTGCCTTCTGTTTGGATTTATTTTTGGGGAGCGGGAGATAGGGGTTGTGGTGGGGGTGAAAGAATTACTTCCAGGGCACATTAACTCGTTTCCTCATCACCCCCCCCCCTCTCCCCTCTCCTCCCCCTCGCCCCCCTCTCCACGCGAGCCCGCATGGTGAATGTGTTTGAGGCAGAAGGAGAGAGAGAGAGAGAGAGAGAGAGAGAGAGAGAGAGAGAGAGAGAGAGAGAGAGAGAGAGTGTGTGTGTTGGGGGAGCAGAGCGAGACTCTTGAATAATGCTGCCTTCAAGTGCTGTTAGAAAACAAGACCATATATAAACTATTTTATACATATATACAATTATATATTTATATAAAACATTATATATATATATATATATATATATATATATATATATATATATATATATATATATATATATATATCATTGTCTCTGTGGTGAGATCAGAGTTTAACAAAATTTCATGCCTGTTGATTGTTAAGAAACACGTCTTTAAAGAGCCAAAATATGATAGGCTAACTTAAACAAACTACTTCAGCTTCTTAATGATCGCTATAGTAAAACGTGTATTAAATAAAATCACAGTATCACAGAGAACTTTTGTTAGTTATTCACGTTTTTGGTTTTGTAATTAAACGCTGCCTCCTAATTGCGACAATTCTGACCGAACATGAAAGCAGCAACAAAAAGAGAGTAGTTTTGCCGTATCAATACAGCGGAGCGGGGTGGAACATGGCAGTTGTGTGTGTGTGGGAGGGGAGGGGGGGGGGTTGTTGAGGGGATGCCCCAGGGGAAAGAGGGGGGGGAGGGGTCTCCCAAAGGGTCCGCTGCTCGAGGCCTACCTGTCAGATAAGTGGAGGACGAGATGGGGAATGTGTCATCCTCTCACGTGTTAAAGTGCGGGAGGTGCGCAGACGGTCATCATTTTGGACCTCGCGGGCGCAGGTACTTTAGATGTTTTATATGGCGACGCTGATGAGTTCCGTTAAAATGCTCAAAAAAGTAGGAGGGAAAAGAAGAAGGAACTGGATCCAAAACAACTTTGAAAATTTGATTTCGTCGCGTGCTGGAAATGTTTGGACATTTATAAAAAGCAATATACTAAAAAAAAAATAAAAAAAAACATGTCCACGTGAACACCAGCTTTCGAATGCGCTTTAAAAAAAATTTAAAAAAAAGTCACGTGGCGTGTTACAATCAGGCAAACAATTATTTTCTAAAAGCGACGAAAATTACAATAATTGAGTATTTAACTGACAGAGAAAATATAGCTAATTTGTGCTGGTGTAGCCTGCACAGCAGAATTAGTTTTCTCCCAAATAATAATAATAATAAGAAGAAGAAACATAGAATTTAAATACATATATTGTTGGATACAGTGTAATTAATCATATTAAGTAATGGCTCATTCATGTACAGTTAAACTTAAAGGCAAAGATGAAAGTTATTGTTTCCTTCATGATTCATTCATCATGAAGATAATCAAAGATCTGCTAAAAACGAAATATTAAAACTGAGAAAGTTTCGATGAAAGATTAGACTTGGGTTGAATTGTGGATTTCAGGAAAAGCGTTCCATCTTTGCACATTAAAATAAATCTAAATGTGAGACTTCTACATGTTATACAAACAGACATAATGTATTTGATCAAAATAAGATGTATATTGTTTTTCTGCATTCTGTTATAGAATAATAAGCACATGGTTATTTATTGTTTTAATCCAATCATCTCTGGAAAACTATTATACAACTATCATACATTTAAACTCTTACATAAACTATTATAAAGGCTAATGAATGAACTATTTTCCGGCGCTTCAGTCTGTAATAAATGATGCTGCAAAAACAAGATGAAGGCAGAGTTTTTTTTTCTTTTTCTTCTTTTTTTCCCTCCACAGTAACGACCACGTGGTACAGGAATGAACGTCACGTATCTGTAGAGTTTTTATATCGGCCCGATAATAAAACGACTGTGAGTACGCACAGTACGCAGCACGTTATTATGTTCAATCTAAACAGTGTTGTGTTATTACACCTGTGGTCATCAGAATCATTTCTATGCTAGATGTGAAGAATGTATAAATATAAAACAAAAAATTTCTGTGTCCGAAATACCGATACACGGTTTTTGGGTATCGGCTGATACCGTCCAGATCCCATACTAATTCAAAGTAATCGTCTCCCTCACTGTGTGGAACTGCTAATCAATTGACTTATCTGGTTAAAAAGGTAAAACAAATAAAGTGACTTGGACCAACAACATCTTTTAATTTTATTTTTTTTCTGTAGCCCATAATTACAAATGCAAATTTGTCTCGGAGGGCTTAATAATCTGTACACATACAACATCCCTGGCCCGGGACCTCACATGGGATCAGGAAAAACTCCCTAAAAATATAGAAGAAAAAAAAATGTAGAGGTAAAAATGGGAAGAAACCTTCAGGAGAGCAACAGAGGAGGACCCTCTACCCGGATGGACAGAAGCAATAGATGTCATGTGACCAGAATGAACAACGTAACAGAGGTACAGCACATTATTAGACTTGACTTACACATCACTTTCATAACTTTGTGAACAATATGCAGATCTAAACACACCCAATCCTGACTAATAAAATGACTAAATTGCGCTACAGCAACTTGGTAAAAGAAATCTTTCAAATTCATCGAAATTCTTCGGGGCGATGCTCTGTTGGCTACCACTGTCACCTCACAGCAAGAGGGGCCTTGGTTCGATCCCGGGTTCCAGACGGTCCTTATGTGTGCACTGGGCATGTTCTCCCCGTGGCAGCGTGGGTTCTCTGGCTTCCTCCCACAGTCCAAAGACATACAGCTCAGGCGAACTGGACTCTAAATGACCTGCGTGGATGTGAGTGTCAATGGTTCTCTGTCTCCATATGAGCCCTGAGATAGACTGGACACCTGTCCAGGTGAACGCTGCCTTCAGCCAATGTCAGCTGGGATCGGCACCCTGATGCGTTACATTTGGCGTGCCATCCCTCCGAACATTGGCGTCGCAGACGTTGAAGGACTTTGCCGCTGTCTTGGATGGGAAATACCTCCAGTCGACCTCTTTTGATTTGGCCGCTGTTAGTTTGTTTGGACGACGGCGTGGTCGGTGCGGACGCAGTCTGTTGAGCAGAGCCCGCCGGCGATTTTTAACTGTCGGTCTGATTGAGCGGGGCCCTCCCCCTGCGTGTCTCTGAGCTACCACACGCCTCATCAGTCCTGATTGGATGCACTGCCAGGGTACGAGAGAAAGGGAAGATTCTCTCAGAAGTTGCCAGGACAGAAGGCTTCCTTAAATAAAGTCCTCATCAGGCAGCTGAGCCGAAACATCTGCCCGTGTTTATAACAGTAGTCTGATCTCCAGCTCGCCCCCCGGTGACCCTCTTTCATCCGCGTCCACACCGTCGGCTACATAGTCGCCTCCTCGAGCTTTGAGGCATGCACACAAGAAAAAAAACCCAAACCACGACACAACGGAATCAGCATCCCTGAACACAATAGCAATTAGTAGGAGGGACAATTAGTTTCACATCTGGAGTGTATTTCCTCGCCACCAGAATGCCCAGCGATCCCCTCGTTTGGGTGGGAAACGACTGTGTGTTTTTATGTGTTTTGTTTAAAACAGATGGGCGGTTTACATTAGTGGAGATGGGCGATAAACAGCTGAGAAAGGACCTCCGGGACACAGAGAGAGAGAGAGAGAGAGAGAGAGAGAGAGAGAGAGAGAGAGAGAGAGAGAGAGTGAGAGACACGTCCCTCCCAGTTGCACACAGGGTTGCTGTATTTCTGGGATTTTTTTTACATTATTGCAGAAAACACAAGTAGTCGCCCCACACACTTAAACACGTCGTCATATACCATACATACAATTTGCTCTCTGCATTCAACCCATTCATAATAATTTTAGGAGCAGTGGGCCACTGAGAAGAACCCGGGGTTCAGTGTCTTGCTCAAGGACACGTCGACATGCAAGCTATGGGGAGAACTAACTACTTCGTGGTTGCAGGTGCTACAGCGCTGCAGTTAGGCTGAAGAGTCCCAATTCCCCAAATATTGAGTCTGTCTTTTCATTTCTGCACTTCCTGTTTCCTCGTCTTGAAGTCCGGGTTATTTTTTTATTTAGGTTTGGTCAGATTCCTGACGTAAGGTCTGCGGTTAACACAAACTAAAGAGACTTAAACTTGATAACTTCAAGGGTGGGCCTCCAAAACCACGTCATCCCTGCAGCACCCTCGAGACGCCAACGTGTTCAGGGAATATTTGAACATAATTCAACCATAAATGTCCAGTTTGGCACAGCCAAGTTACATCAACCCCGATGAATCAATATGATGACTGCTGCAAGACACAAATGTTACACAACATGAGAATGACACACCACTCCTCCGCTACGTGTGACCATCACAAGCCAGAAGCTCGATGATTATATAACCGGCTTCTGGTGTGTGATGGTATCTGAGTAGCCCAGAGCGGGAGGTGGGGAAGTGGAGCTCAGCTGAGACGGAGGTGGAGTATCAGGTCGCGGACAGCCGGCACCGCTGGTGTGCAGCAGGTTGATAAGGTAGACGGGCGGAACACATCCGTCATAGAGGGAGAGGTTATGAGCAAGCAAACACAGTTTGGTTAATTTTTTAACACTGCTAAATATAGGCCATTCATAGGCCTTTAGAAATATTCTAGAGAACCTAAATTATAATTTGTGTGCGTCTTTTTTGTATTTTTTTTGTCACCATGCTGCAGCCAAAAGAAAACGAATTCAAAATGGACATTTTGTCAACAGCGTTTGGTTCTTTTTTACTACTTTTCTTAGCATTGTTAAATATAGACCAAAAATACATTTTAAGAACCTAATTCATTGCAATTTCTTTGTCACTTTATTTGTAACTTTGTTTCTTTGTATATTCCTCTGTCAGCGGTTTTGTAGTCTTACTTTTTTAACAACGGCTCTTAGCTGCGGGGACAAATAAAAATAGATTTTGGCTATTTTCTTAAAACCTAAAGATAAAATCATTTACAGCCAAAATAGATGCTTTCTGTTAGTTACTTCCTGTTGCTTTTACATTGAGGGTTTATCTGAATCACACCGCTGCCAATGGGAAACCTGAAAATACAAATAATGATGGACAAAGTCATGAAACTCAATCCTCACTTTTTCCCCCTTGAATCCAGTCGGGGAAGCTCATTAGATAGCTGAGAGTGAAACTGCAACCTTTCGCGATTTTGACAATTGAGTTGTGTTACTTTTGACTATAGCTGTCTTCATAAAACTTTCAAGCTGAAAGGAGTTTTGTTACTTTTTTTTGTTCCATCCTGATCGTCACCCTGAGAGAAAAAAGCATTTTTTTTCTAATGCATTTCAAGGACTGCCGTTTATTTCCTTTTATAGGTCGATTTGGTGGAGAAACTGCAGTTTAGGGGGATTCAACATGAGATAAATTTGGTCTTTGCACGCTCTGGGAAATCACACCAGCTGAAAGCCAAGTTGTCAGTAACAACACAGAAAGGTCAACATGGGGCGGGTTGTTTGAGGTTGACTACCTTCTTTCCCTCTGAAAGGCCACATAGGCGGAGGGGAAGGAGGGGGGGGTAAATGAAAACGTCACATACTTCCTCTGCAGCTACCTAAGTAACGTGTTATGTGTGTGAGGAACTTATAGATCGAAAAAGGGAAACGAGATTGCTCAAACACAGGACTGTAAAAAAAGTACAACTTCATATCCCGTAAAATAAGATAATACCACGTGGATAACCAATGACAAATGAGGAAAATGAAGTAAAGCGAAGTGAGCACTTTGTCACTTGTTCACCTGTGTGAGTTGCGGCTCGCTTTGCATTGTTATCATCGCTGTCCTCTCCAACAATGAGAAACAGTGTGCGTTCAAGGGAATGGGGGAGGAGCAGAGAAACGGCACAGGAAGAGGAGGGCCGAGAGAGAGAGAGAGAGAGAGAGAGAGAGAGAGAGAGAGAGAGAGAGAGAGAGAGAGAGAGAGGCCAGCTGTCGAGCATCGGAGAGAAAAGAAAAAGTGATGGAACACAAAGAGAGAGAATGCGTCCGACGTGGTTGGCTGAACCGGAGGATGTGGAGGGATTAGGGAATCCTCTAAAGCCAAAAGGCCCGAGTAGAAAACGTCTCCAAATGCTCTTTGTGAAGAACTAGAAACGCCACCAATAAGTCATGGTTTATGGTTTGAATGGAGAAAATTGATCTCCACGGCCCTTTCAGAAGCACCCTTTTCACTCTCCCCATGTGTTATTTGTTAGATCCTGACGCTCTATCACCACCGCCGCCTTGCACGCATTGGGTTGTCCTTGGAGCGATAATGAGCAACAAATTGCCGGCAGATCGGCAGACCGGCCGCGTCACCCGGCGCCTCCCTAGAAGATGAATGATCTCTTTAATGCGACACGTTTAAGCAATCATCGCTTGGTCCGGAGCAGCAAGGCAAGCTGGCAGAGAGTCTGGGGCCGCGCCCAGGCCACGTGTTCGGCCATGTTGAGCACACGTGTGAGCGTCTTCGCGGGGGGAGCCCGATGAGGACGGTGGTGCCGTCGGAATCCCGGAGGAAATGTATTATCAGCGATTATTCAGTGTGAATGTCAGTCGTCTGTCAATGGAATCGCATAGCGATGAATCCGCGTGTCGAGATATGACGTCAGACAATGACATCGTCCAAATCGTCATTTCTCCGATAAAATCGGATCACGCTGAAGTTCTACTCTTCAACTTTTTTATTTTTCAAGCATTTCATTCACACAAGAGTTGGCAAACCATATGATGATTTCACATGGGGTATTCATTTATTGAATTACCAGAAAAACATGCCATCCCGTGATGTATATCGGAACCGACATGACACGACCGATGTTGCGATAAAGATTTTTGGTCGTACCACGATCAAAAACGCGCGTGCGCATGCGCGTGCTCTGCCTCCACTTCAAGTGAGCGAGCGTCAAACTGCATCAAAATGTCCGGTTGTTGCACGTTCGGTTGTCAGAGTCAACGTTCCAACAGTGGACTCGAGTTCCACAGGATTCCCAATACAGGATCACGGCCTCAATGCAGCAGGTGATTTAGGCTAAAGAGTGACCGTTTTAACTTGGTGACGTTCAGCCCAATGCGTCAGTGGTTGCCCGTAGTAACTCACGTACATGGATTTCGTTGAGGATAAAGACAATTGAGAATCTATTTAAAAATGACTACGGGCTTTTACCAGGACACCTTCATGCTCTGTTGGTGTTCTCAACAGATGCTGCTGGCGACCACAACGCTCTCAGCTGGGAGTCAACCAGTTAACACAGTCACACGCTAACCTGAAACACTGCTGACTGACGGACTAATGAACAATACTTGTGTTTGTAGCGTCCATTTCAACAGTGAAAAAAGTCAAATCCCTGAGTCGATGTTTAAGGTTTTGTATGTGAAGTCAGATAACGCAGTTGGATCGTCTGGTGACTTTTAGCTCGTAATGTCTTGTGGATGTAACATTCCACGCTTGGTCTCTCTAACAAATACAAGCATATATCTGGCCACTATATGGGGCAACTTCCAGTCTTACTAACAGCACACGGACCTGGAAAAAGCTATTGCACTCTTCCATTCACGTTGTGCCTATTTATGAACTGTAAAAGGGTCTTGATGACCAAAATACTCCAACAAAACAAACAATAAAACAAAGACATTAATGATTTACCCTAATTGAATAATGAAATCATATAGTTTAGCATATGGAGAAAAAGATTTTTATTTTGTTATTGCGACTGATTATCCAACCACCAAAAAACAACAGCTCAAAGACAGCCATGATGGAGATGAGCTTGACTTTTCCAGAGAATATTTAGCAAATGGCACGACAATGAGGTCTGGTGTGTTCCAGCCATCACATTGCTGGAGGTTCTGCTCTCTCTTCAGCTCACTGTCTGTAGTTAAACTTCTGGCTTTCGAGTCTTTCATTAAAGGATTTCAGACGTGCCAGGAACACTGACGACAGTGTCAAGTGTCACTTTTCTGTGGTAAAAGAACACCTTCTTCAGGGGTTATAACATGGTGTTTGTTCTCGCATCCTCATTTTGTATTTTTCATTTCCTACCTTGTATTACTGTAGGATGTTTAGAATCTTGCTGCAAGTTGTTTTAGTTGTCTTTTTTACATATTATTCCAATAGCGGAATTACAAAAATGTGAAATTATCAGTTATCGTATTGGCATGTGCCAGGAGAAGCATTTCTGTCTCTGTATCGGCTGAAACTAATCTATATTGTGCATCCAAAGTTATTTTCATATTTATTCATTCAATGAAATCAAATTGTAAAGCAGCAGAGGGCTGAATAAAGTAGTGATACGAGGTAGTAGTGGTAGTAATAATAATAATTAAAAAAATAATAAAAAAGACAGCTGCATTTTAGTGCTCTGGGTCTATTGGTAGAATATTGAATATTTTAGGATGCAAACTACAGATACCACACTCTTTACATTTAAATTAAATCCTCGCATCATTGTTTTTTAGTAGCTGAAAGTATTTATTGACTTATTTATGACAATGTTCATATGCTAATTTGCTGTTATTAAAGATAATAACTTGTTTTGCCATTTATAATTTTGCCAACTACTTCAGGTTGCTGAATTATATGTATGTATATATATATATATATATATATATATATATATATATATATATATATATATATATATATATATATATATATATATATATATATAAACACACACACACACACACACACACACACACACACACACAAAATAAAACATCCAGTGCCCGCCACACTGATGCGACGTACCACCTCCGCTCCGCTGGGCGGAAGTAGACGCATTTGATGCACGTTTTGACCTCGTTAAATCCCCAGAAGAAGCGTACTGAACCCCAGTGCATCCTGGGACGTGAAATTGCCCACAATGGCGGTTAAAAAACAAGCACGGCATGCCCTGAAACTAACGAGTTTGCTTTTAGCGTTTTTACTCCAACCATGTCGGACCTTTGCCGAAGAACTGACGTGGGATCAGAACGGCTACGTGTTGTACTGCCCGTGCATGGGTAATTCCTTCTTTGTGGCTGACACGGAGTCTGTGTTCTGTTTTACCAGAGGAGCAAAGCTAGCAAATCCAAAACTTCACTCATTCATAAGTTGAGTGGAGTTTTCTCTCTGGCATAGTTTAGGTTTTTATCGCGTAAATATGAACTCAGACCTTTAGCTCTGCTTTGAATTCACTAGAGGACCGCAGGTCAAAAAATAAAACTAAAAACTTTGGTAACATTTGAGTGTAACGTCAGATAAAATGCAACAGTGCTTTAGCGCGCAGCTAGTTTAGCTAACTAACGAGTCGAGCTGAGGGACAACTATGAGATTAACTCCAATAAAGTATGATTGTAACTTAACTACAGCTGTTGCTCCTCCTGTCTGAGCAAGACTCCTTAGTTATAGCTCATGGTATAACGGTGGCTGACGTTCCTGTTTTCTTGTCGTGAGGAAGGAGGATAACACTGTCGACACTGAGCATAAAGTTGCCCACTGTCATTGTTCAGGTCGCTTTGGGAACCAGGCAGACCACTTCCTGGGATCTCTCGCCTTTGCGAAGATGTTGAACCGAACCCTGGCGGTCCCTCCCTGGATAGTGTACCGCCACCACACACCCCCTTACACCAATGTGAGTACAGTCAGTGAGCCGGAAGCCACCGACAAGTTTTTTTGGACTGACAAAGCAAGACATTTAAAATAGTGATCTGTCCTTTCGTGTCGAGGCTTCGAACCGCGTGTCGAGTAATCAAGTAGATTTTGGTGAAGCGCGTACCGAGGCTTGTGTCGATGACGTATGTGGTGACGTTCGAAGTCTCGCGAGCCGGCCGTACCACGTGACTGATTCAGAAAACAGTTCGTGGGTTTGCTGTGCGGTTCAAAATATAAGAGGCAGCGAAACTCAATAGATCCCCCCTCCACCTCCTCTCTGTAACCAGCTTCATCTGTGCCTGAGAATGGGTATTTTATAAAGCAGGTGAACTTGTCTAAAAAAAAGCCGATGAAGTTATTATTTTGGTTTGTGGTAAGAATAAACATGACGGACTAAACACTGGACATTGTCTTTTAATTTAAACACGTCAAAACAATCTCATGGGAGCAGCCAAGTAGTGCCTGGTGAAATAGGCAACGGGGGCACTACAGACACCATCATGGACTTTTTTGAGAAACTGCGATGGGAGCAGATTAATTTGTGAAGAAAAGAATCGTCTGTGGCAGCAAAGAAAAACAATGTAGGAAAGCAATGTAGTTAATTTCAAGTCAGTCCCACAGACGCGGTCTTGCTGCTGGAAATACTAACAAGAGCAACAAATAACAAAACAACAACAACAACTGTCTTTCAGAAATGCGCTGAGCCCTAATTAAAGAACCCAATCAGATTAGGAAAGTGTGACAGTATTATGAAACCGACCGAAACACTGTATGCTCTGGTCTCATCATGAGAAAACCCGGCCCTAACCCAAAATTGCCTGTGTGGTTTCACCATTCTTTTCCCTTCCTGCTCTATATTCAGGTCCATGTTCCCTATGGTGAGTTCTTCCAATTGGAGGCCCTGTCCGCCTACCACCGTGTGGTCAGTTTGGAGGACTTCATGGAGAAGCTGGCTCCCGAATACTGGCCCTTGAGGCAGAGGAGAGCGTACTGCTTTGAGACTGCCGCGCAGCGGAGTGCAGACAAAAAGTCCTGCCCCATGAAGGTGAGCGCCCAGTGGAGCCGATATCCTGAGCATGTTGGGGATCAGAGTTTCTCTTTACTGCCCAGATTTGAGATATGTGAGCATAGGTGAAGCAAAGAAGCCTGAACGTGAAAGGGGTGAACAGTGAAACACTGCCCCCTGGTGGTCTATAAACCCCCACCTTATAACTCTGAGGCTACTTCGACATATTCATTGCTCTGATACGGATGGGTGATTCTGATTCGTTTTCAGGATGGGAACCCGTTCGGTCCGTTCTGGGACTACGTTGGTGTGGACTTTGACACGTCAGTCTTGTTTGCTGGCATTTCCTTTAGTTCCCACCACCAACCTCAGTGGATGAAGAAGTGAGTCCATGTTGGAGCAGCTCCACCATACTGTTTAAGATCACGATTCAATATTATCGAAGAGGACATAAGACTTAAGGATACTGCCTCAAGATTTTCATTCACCTTTGCAGTTGTTAAAGGGATAGTTTGGGTGTTGTATGAGGCTCCTCTCCATAGTCAGTGTATTACTACAGTAGCTGGAGTTTGGAGAAACAGACAAGAGTTTCAGAACGGGAGGAAAGCAATGCACTGCTGTGGATGTATTTTAGACACCTAAAGAAATCCATGCCAGGTCAAGTCTATGCTATCTTTAGCATATCTGAACAGACGGCCCTCTCTGATGGGGACCTGACGCAGTGATTGATACTCTCTTTAAAGCTACAAGACTCCAATGACAAATAAAAAAAACAGAACACAACCATTGCTGGGCCACCGCTGCCTCAATCGATAAGTTAATTTGCAGTATTGTGTGACTTTTGGGTTTTAGAAGGGTCAGCCTGGATTCAACAAAGTTGAGGAAAATCTTTTCTTTTTGACTCTGGGTCTAGTGGCTTTGAAGAGGGCATAGACAACGGCTTATATTGCCAGTGGACGGTAGGGGTGGGGGGGAAAATCGATACAGCATAGTATCGTGATATTTTGCGTTGTGATATTGTATCGATACATGGAAGCCAAGTATCAGTCTTTTATTTAATCAATTCTAAACGTTTTGGTCCAAGAACAAGTTATTTTTTGTTGACAGAGTTTTCCTTTGGAGAGAATTTGCGGTTGGAAATTTATTATAAATTGCATTATATCGCAATACTCAATGTATCGTGATAATATTGTATCGGGAATTAAGTATCGTAAAAATATTGTATCGTGGGACTTCTGGTGATTCCCACCCTTAGTGGACGGGCCATCTGGCGGTAAGGTCAAGCGGTAGAAGTATTCTTAATATAGCGTACATTTATTCAAGGTGTCTAAAATACGTCCACAACAGTGCATCCCGCTGCTCCAGCGCCGTGGCTCCTGTCTGTTCCTCTCCTGTAGGTCTCAATGCGTTCCCCTGTTGGAGCAGGTTCCCCCCCTCGGAACACCCTGTGCTGGCGCTGCCTGGGGCTCCCGCCCAGTTCCCGGTGATAGAGGAGCACGTGGGCCTGCAGCGCTACGTGGTGTGGTCGGACAAGATGGTGGAGGAGGGAGAAAAGCACATCGCCACCCTGCTGCTCCGGCCGTACATTGGCATTCACTTGAGGATTGGCGTTGACTGGGTGAGATACGCTTTGCCGTGTGTGTGTGTGTGTGTGTGTGTGTGTGTGTGTGTGTGTGTGTGTGTGTGTGTGTGTGTGTGTGTGTGTGTGTGTGTGTGTGTGTGTGTGTGTGTGTGTGTGTGTGCTTTCACTCATATTCTTCACACACAGACAATCACACATGTGTTCACACGTCACATTCTATCTCCAGCAATTCATCAGTTAGTTGTCAACCGGCCAATAAAGTTCTAGCTATTTTGATAATTGATGATTTAGTTTTGAGTATTTTTTTTTCAAGAAAAATAAAATCCTTAATCTCCAGCTTCTTAAATGTAAATATTTTGAGGACGCCGCCTTGGGCTGCGGGAAACGCATCACTTATCTATTTCTTTATCTTTTACAGACCAAATCACTGATCGATTTGTGACCAAAAAAAAACTTGTTAGTTGCAGTCCTTTGCTGTAATTCGGTTTTTACCAGTAAATCGTCACAGTCATAATCTTCTAATTTGTCCTTTCACCTGCACAGCAAAATGCCTGCAAGATGCTGAAGAGTGGCGAGGCGGGGCCTCACTTCATGGCTTCGCCGCAGTGCGTCGGCCACAACCGCCAGACCGCCCTGCCCCTCACCATGAACATGTGCCTCCCCGACCTGACGGAGATCCGCAGGGCCGTCAAGCTGTGGACGAAGAGGACCTCGGCCCGCTCTGTGTACATCGCCACCGACTCAGAGTCCCACAGCAGGGAAATTGAAAAGTTTCTCAAGGGAAAGGTGGGTTTGTAAACGCCTCCACGGACACATTAACAAGCTTCATGTTCTTCCCCTGTTCGTTCCTGCCGTGATCTTTTTAGTGCAACCTGAACTGGCCGGCTGCTTTTTGACTGGCTTGTCAGCTGTAGCACAAAATGGAATAACAGGTTTAGTCACAATTAGCAGTTTCATTAGATTCTTTGCAGACAAATTTGAATGGTTAACATGCGTTAAGCCCAAATAGCCGAAGCCAGAATCAACTTCCTGAAAACCCGGTCAGAAATTTAAACGTAACTGCCTGAAAAGTCACTTTCTGCTTATCTGTTTATTCCATCCTGGCCTTTTTCAGGTGAAAGTGGTGAGCCTCGAACCCGACTCGGCCCAAACGGACCTGTACATCTTGGGGCGGGCAGACCACTTCATTGGCAACTGCGTTTCCTCCTTCTCCGCCTTTGTGAAGCGAGAGCGGGACATCGGCCACCTTCCGTCATCCTTCTTTGGCATGGACAGGCCCGGGAAATTAAATCCCAAAGAAGAACTCTGAGCGTGATGGTGACGCGGTCTCCACCTCCGGACACAATGGGGCGGCCAAGTGGAAGGCAGAGAACATTTATGCGTGACGTGATGGTCCGTGAAAGCCCGTCCTATTTTTGAATGGGTTTTAATCCGCGAGGAAAGGAGGAAGGGCTTATGAATATGATGCAGCATTGCCAATGCTGTGACCAGGACACTTTATTTGTGTCTGTTCCCTGCTTGAAAATCCAGTATCTACCTTTTTCTAACACTTGAATTCCACTTACTTGTGTTCACTCTACTGAAGCTAGTTTTTATTTTTTCTTTCTGTTACGGAAACTTTTCCCAATAACATTTAGCTTCTGTTGCAGTCAGCGGCCGCTAACCATGTATTGAAGTGCCATCATTGTAGCAGGAGCTCCGTTGACACCCTGCGAACCCTGGAAAGGAACTGCAGTGCCGGCGATCATGTTCTCCCCATGCTCTTTTGCGCTCTTTCTCTCCCCCTCCTTTTCCATCCCACCTTTCCTTTTCCTCTTTGCCCCTTCATTCCAAGGGGAGCACAGTAAGCCGATCTCCATGCACATACTAATTATAGGGAGGAAAAAGGAGACCGTCTTTGCACCTCTCAATTCCTATCAGGACCAAACTGACAAAAATGTGTGGAACCATGTATTAAATGTTGAGAGGGAGACGCAGGGGGAGAGAGTGCAATCCAGTGAGTGTTAATGGATGTTTTGGGAGAGACAAAAATAGTTGATTTGCACAAGCTCAGTTGATTAAATGCATGTGTGGATGTTTGGTAAGCTAATTGTGTTTTCTGTGTGAAAGCAGTGAATGCACAACATTTGAAGTTGAATGATTTGTATAATGGTTTTTTTTTCACCAATAAAGTGATGCACACAGCTTGTTTACCTCCCTGACTGGAAGCTTAGCCAGGAGTGCGGTGGAATCAGCTGATGTACTAAGCTACGTTGGAGAGGCACGTTGAGACGTGGTTGCCAGATATGTCCGCGTACCTTGCTTTTATTTTCTCCGTAATTCTTGCATTTGGGTCTTACCGCATCGTTATTCACAGTTTAAGTTGTACGCTTTGTGCGTAACTGTAATACGTACGGTCCCTCCGACGCTCGCTATTGATACGCCTTAATATGGTTTCACACGTACCACTCTGGTGGGGAGGAGGGATGCAGTGCTTGAATCTGGCAACTCATCAACCGGGACCGTTGTTGGGACGAGCTGCGGCTAATGGCAGACTGGGAGTTCTGGATTAGCTAACGGTCGCCACTGGTAAGTCCTTAACGACGTATCTGTTTGCCGGGTGCACAGCTGTGTTTGTACTTCATGGATGTTATGGCTCCAGCGTCAATGTGATTGTTTTCCTTCTTCCTATGGCGATATGTTTCATTGAGTTATGACCTGGCTGCTAGCGTTAGCCAGGTGACGCTAGCCGCGTTGTAGCATAGGTTACCCAGTGTTTGTCGTTGCTAGGCCGGGCTTGTGGGCTCGGTGTGGGCTAGCGTTTCTTAGCTGAGCCGCTACTCTGAAGACCCGTGAACTCCAGCGCGGGTTGAGCAGCTATGAAACCACCATGGTTTTTCAACATGACACTGCTGGCAGAGCGCCCAAAGTGGTTGTCACTTAACGACAATTACCTGGAATTCCAACGTTCACTGTCGGAGATGAATAAGGACGTTTATAGCAGCCTGTTCACGGGCTTCGTGTGGCTAACGTTAGTCGGTTAACGCTAGCTTAACGGGAATAGGAACTCGGCTAGAACAGTGTGTAACGTTCACGTCATGTTCCGTTTTGAAGAGGTTATTCATTTGAACTCACTCAATTTAAACTAATTGGCTCTGAGGCACGTCGTGTGTTTCTAGGCAAAACAAAGACGTTGTCACTAGCAGGGAGTTTGGACCTGAAGGACAGGTGTCAGTCAGGCCACCCAGTCTGTCAACAGCTTTGTATTCCATTGAGCTGAAATGAGTCTTCTACTTTGTATGTGCTTATCTGTGTGCCGCATTAACCATTGAGGTATTGAGTTACCATGACAATTGCTGTTGCAGGTTGAATCATGGAACCTGTCTTGTCCCAACAGTGTCTGATGTGGGTCCTTGTGTTGGGGAACTGCTCCTGAAGCTGCATTCAGGAGGCCAGACCAAGCAAAGGGCCGAGCGCCGGTGGGTCGGCACAGCCGCTCTGCAACATGTCCAAGAGCAAGAGCGCCGAGACGGTCAAGGTAGTGGTCCGCTGTCGCCCCATGAATGAGAAAGAGCGGGCAGCAAAGTTCGAAAGGGTGGTTGCCGTCGATGTCAAATTGGGCCAGATCATGGTCAGGAACCCCAGGGAGGCCTCGTCCAGTGACCACCCCAAAGTCTTCACCTTTGATTCGGTCTACGACTGGAACTCCAAGCAAATAGATTTGTACGATGAAACCTTCAGGCCCCTGGTGGAGTCAGTTCTGCTGGGGTTCAACGGGACCATTTTTGCCTATGGGCAGACCGGTACGGGGAAAACGTACACTATGGAGGGAGTGAGAAATGATACAGAGAGGAGAGGGGTGATCCCCAACTCCTTTGAGCATATCTTCACTCACATTTCCCGCTCCCAGAATCAGCAGTACCTGGTCAGAGCGTCGTATCTAGAAATTTACCAAGAGGAGATCAAAGACTTGCTCTCCAAAGACCAGACGCGTCGCCTGGAGCTCAGGGAGAGGCCCGACACCGGCGTGTACGTCAAGGACCTTTCATCATTTGTTACCAAGAGTGTGCGGGAGATAGAACATGTCATGAATGTGGGCAATCAGAACCGCTCGGTGGGCGCCACAAACATGAACGAGCACAGCTCCCGCTCGCACGCCATCTTCGTCATCACAGTGGAGTGCAGCGAGCTGGATGTTGAAGGGGAGAACCACATCCGAGTGGGCAAACTGAACCTGGTGGATTTAGCCGGTAGTGAACGGCAGACCAAGACGGGTGCTCAGGGTGAGAGGCTTAAGGAAGCCACGAAGATCAATCTGTCCCTTTCGGCCCTGGGGAACGTCATATCGTCCCTAGTGGACGGCAGGAGCAGCCACATCCCCTACCGAGATTCAAAACTCACCCGTTTGCTGCAGGACTCTCTGGGGGGCAACGCCCGCACGGTCATGGTCGCCAACATTGGCCCGGCGTCTTACAACGTGGAGGAGACCTTGACGACGCTGCGCTACTCCAACCGGGCGAAGAACATCAAAAACAAGCCGCGCATCAACGAGGACCCCAAGGATGCCCTGCTCCGGGAGTTTCAAGAGGAGATCACCCGGCTGAAGGAACAGCTGCAGAAGCGCTCCGGAAAGAAGAAAAAGAGGAGGCAGAGGAGGAGGGACGGGAGCGATGGTGACGACCTGGAGGACGGAGAGACGGAGGAGGACGATGACGAAGACGGGGACGACAAAGGAGATTACTGGCGGGAGCAGCAGGAGAAGCTTGAGATGGAGAGGAAGGCCATCATGGAGGATCACAGTCTGGTGGCGGAGGAGAAAGTTCTGCTGCTGAAAGAGAAAGAGAAGAAAATGGAAGACTTGAAGAAGGAGAAGGACGCAGGAGAGATGCTTGCAGCCAAAGTGAAGGTAAGCTGACTTTGTCACACTCATGTGCGTTTCTGTACGTCAAGTATGCATCAGATTGATTTTGTATTTGAGGGTTGTAGCACACATGTAAGCAGCGTCATTCCGTCTCCTTTTTTTTTCTCCTCGATCCAGGCGATGGAGAGTAAGCTCCTCGTCGGGGGGAAGAATATTGTGGATCACACCAATGAGCAACAGAAA
Organism: Clinocottus analis; assembly: GCF_023055335.1. Taxonomy (NCBI): domain Eukaryota; kingdom Metazoa; phylum Chordata; class Actinopteri; order Perciformes; family Cottidae; genus Clinocottus; species Clinocottus analis. The sequence continues at coordinate 6,951,946 of NW_027176153.1, forward strand.
ATGCTGGAGCTGAGGAGGCAGGAAATCGCAGAACAGGTAAACCAAACGCGTGATGAACGGAAAATGTGTGATGACAGAGTAGTTGTTTTGTATCAGGGTGTGACGGTACATAGATAGACTGTTCTTTTTTACCCTTCTTGTCTTCCGACCAGTCTAAGCTTTTTAACACTCCATGTCGTCATTCATCTGTTTACACACTGATGACATGGAGCTCCCATGCAAAGTGTCAGGACTTTTACTAACATTCAAACAATGCAAATACAGCCTGCCTCTGTTCCAGTTAGTCACCATGAGCTCACAGATTTATCTCAGATATAAAACATGGAGTTCCTTCTGGTCCCCGTCAGGACGGGTCCTCATTCTGTCGTGAGCTTTCCCAGCTGTTTTATTTCATTTTTTTTGTAGTCCAAATGTAAAGCCATGTTAAGATAGGACAGACACTAATCATATTAACGCAGTAAGAATTATTAAATGAGCCTCTTGGGAAATGAGAAGAAAAAGGAGGGGCTCAGTAAGACGCATGAAAGACAAAATATATGGCTACCACAACCTGTGGGGGGGAGAAAGATAAAGACGAAAGGAACGTGTAATCCAGCAGTCGGTTAATACATTGCAGGTCTAGTTTAGGACAACAAAATCAAAAAAGACAGACTTGTGTTAAATCTTCAACAATCAAATCACGCTAACTCTGTTGTCCACGTACAAAGAACAGGGTCGAGGTCCAAGATCAATCGTGCCAAGAAAGTCTTTATTCTGTTGTTCTATTGGCTACAAGCGTATACCAACCTATCAGCCACTACACTAAGAGGCTGGTAGTTTAATGGAGTGTAAAGCGCTGCCCAAAGCACCAAGTTGCGCATTGGGCTATTTATTCCGTTAACAAAAATGCGCCACAAAATGCGGTCTCTGTTGCTTTTTTATTTATTTCTCTTTTTTTTTTGGTGTCCTGTTTCTTTTTCTGTGGTTCACATCTGCTGTGCGCTTGCTAGACTTCCAACACAAGCAACGCAACTTGTTTAATTGACAGCTGGTTTGCAAATAATGTTTTTTTTTTTTCATGTGTCATAATGTGGTGCGATGTTTGAATTTTATTGGAATTCCCTAACGTGTGTGCGTGTTTCCGTGCGTTTCCAGAAACGGCGCGAGCGGGAGATGCAGCAACAGATGGACTGTCGTGACGAAGAGACGCTGGAGCTGAAGGAGACCTACAGCTCTCTGCAGCAGGAGGTCGACATTAAAACCAAGAAGCTGAAAAAGGTAGCGGGGCGGGGCCAGCGGATGGCCGACTCACAGAGTCATTGTTTGCTGCCGCTGTAAATCAATGAATATCTCCTGAGTACATAACAAATGCACTGCTAGTACAAATGGGCATTTGATTGTTTGTGAAGGCATCAGTACTGCATGGGTCTGTTTTATTTTTGAAAAGCCTGATGTTCAGTACTTGTTAGGCCTTTTTGTCTGCAAGTAAGTAGGTCAGGTACTATTTCATCAGGTAATATCTGACAAGAATACACCATGTGCTTTGTTTTAGTCTATTTGGATAATCAATAACTCCTCATGAGATCAGTCAGGTGTATTAAGGCGTAATATTCTATAAACCGTTAACCGTGGCTTTCGCTCTCCTCCTCTGTCTTGCAGCTGTTTGCCAAGCTGCAGGCCGTGAAGGCAGAAATCCACGACATCCAGGAGGCGCATATCAACGAGCGCCAGGAGCTGGAGCAGACCCAGAATGAGCTCACCAGGGACCTCAAACTGAAGTATGGAGCCTGCATGAGACGCTGCTCAGTATTCTGTCCCTCATGAGCTCAGTCTGCTGCACACGCTGTAACGAGCTGCTCCTGGTGTCATGCCGTCAGGCGCAAAGGCACAGTTTGAAGTGTGTGTGTGTATGAGGTTCTTATATGCAGTCAGAAGAGCTGGCCGATGAATTGACTTTCATCAGTTAATTCATGTTTAAAAAATAAGAGAGAGAGTGATCATACAAAAACAAGAAAATATTACTTTTACAGATCCCTGATTGTCTTTGTTTTCTCTCTCTCTCTCTGTCTCTGTCTCTCTCTCTAACTGACAATGACATCCTGCTGAAGTGTAATAGCTGTAATAACTGTTATGTATATTAAGTATTCAGTCTGTTTGCTGTTTGTGTGTCATCCCTTCATCTAACTGCTTGTTTGTTTTGTGTTTTAGACATTTGATCATCGAGAACTTCATCCCCTCAGAGGAGAAGAACAAAATCGTCAACAGGGCTTACTTTGATGAGGAGGACGAATACTGGAAAATGAAGCCCATCACACGTATAGAGGAGTAAGTAACACAATGATCATAACATGCCTTTAGTTGTTTTTTTTACATTTAGCATGTCCATTAGAAGTGCTCTAACTTGAGCGCAGCAGCTTTTTAAAAAGAGGATGGACCAGCTTATGTTAGCGATGAATATTTCATGACTTTGAAATGAAATATTTATTGGTAAAGGGTGGTATGATTTGTCAGGAATGTTTGACATGTGTTTGTAATGTTAAATAGATGAGAGCCAGCAGGGGGTTCAAACCTGCATCGTGGCCACGGGGCACGTTGCATTGCTTTGTAGAGACGCCTCGGTCACAGGTCACGGATCGGCAGCGGTCCGTTACATCACTAATGCCGACCGAGCAAAACGGACCGCTGCCGATCCGTGAGCCGTGCTGCAGAAAAGCACCGCGATAGAAAATATTTGGATTCGAAGATGATCGGTTTATAGAGATACAAGGGTTCCAATTCTTCCATTGAAGTACAAGGTTTTTCCTCGATAATGACAGAACCATTATGATACATTAAGATGTAATACTCCCACAACGCCGTGCACACTGTCTCATTCTCGGTGTGTGTCCGCTCCAGTGACCATCAGATGATGACCAGGCCTTTGTCTGCGGTCGGCTACAGGAGGCCTCTCAGCCACCATGCTCGCGTGGCCATGATGATGCGGCCCGACATGAGATACAAAGTAAGATGCACGTTGTGACCTGTATTCACACATCAAGGAAAGGATATTTATTCACTGATGATTATGGAATGCACAGGAATGCATGTAGGTATCATGTTTAACATCTCGACAGTTGGCCCAATATTGACATGAAATATTTTCAGTTGAATATGATTTTTTTTTTTAAAAATAAATGCACTTTTGTCAGGCGGCATCCTCCTGCTCTGGAAATTGAAGCCGATACGAAATGCACTAAACCTGCATTCTCTCTACTGACCATCAGGGGGCGACTCCTCTGGTTGTATAGAAGTCTATATAAATGACTCTACTTCTCTCTTGATTTCTTCCCTCAGTAAACATTGTAAACATAAGTTTATGTCTCAATCTCTAGTTTCAAGTCTTCTTCAATACAGCACAATGTTCATTTCGTAAATTATGGTTATTTAGAGTCAAACAGACCATAAAGCGGGGGAAGCTTTAAGGCGGGGCTAGAGGTGATTGACAGGTTGCTACTAGTTGTCCATGTTTTCGCCTTTAAAAGTTTCAACCTTTCGCAGTTTGTTTGATATCAACGTTCAATTCAACGTTTGGTTCTGCTCTGATGGCACAAAGCAGGATGGTGTCGGTCTTAATGTCGACACCGGGGCTCCATAAGATGTTTACACAGTTCTTGTTTTGACAACATGAGTTTACACACAAAACGTATCAGGATTGACTTGTTCGTCTCTCTTCCCCTCAGGCTGAAAACATCATGATGCTGGACATGGACCTGCCCGCTCGGACCACTAAAGAGTACCAAGAGCCGGTTATCGCCCCTAAGGTGGCGGCAGCTCTGGAGAGCGCTCTTCGAGATGAGGATGAGATCCAGGTGGATGCTTCTGGCTTCCACAGCAGCTTGGGATCCACCCCGCCCGCAGGCGCCAGCCTCAAGAAACCAAAGTCTGGGTGAGGCCAGTTGTTCGACTCAGGTGGCATATACCAGGGTTAGGCTGCTGCTCAAATTGACCCTTACCTAAGTCCCGCCCCTCGCCCACAGACTGGCCTATCATAGCATAGCATCGGACACCTACGATCACGGTCCTCCTACTATCCATCTTCAGCTCAGCAGACACTTTTCAGGCTGGTTTAGTGGATCTGGAGCCATGGTTAAACCTGAAGCTAACATTAGCAGAGTACGTTAGCCCATCATTATCTAGCGTTAGCACTTCTGTCTGTATTCTATCTTTATTTATTCTTCACCAGTTTTTCGCAGCTGACAACAAAATGAATCAGATTGACGTTCTAGATCAACCATTCAAACAGATTAGATAAAAACAAAGAGAAGATAATGTAAACTATTTCCTTATGGAGTGCAGTTGGTGAGCGTGTGGGCTCCGTGGTAGCTTTGATGGTAGGGGGGCGGGACTTAGTGAAGGTCAGTGATGTGCATTTTGTTAGGCGTAATTAAAAACTTCCATGTTTAGGCTCCCCGCCTGCTGCTGCCAGTCTAACCTTCTCTTTGCTCTCTTCAACCCAGTCGACCAAGAACGGGTAAGAAGTCGAGCACGCCGACGTCTCCGTTCAGCCCCTCGAGTCCAGGATCCCCGCTCTACCCACAATCCCGCGGCCTAGTGCCCAAGTGACGACTTCTACAACTGCTACCACCAACACAACCTCTCTTTTGCACCTTTCCACTTTGGGACTCAACTTTGAGAGAAGGGAGTCTGCTTTGTTTTGTCCGAGTCGTTGTCATCGTTTTTTTTGGTCACGATGACAGAATATTGGATTTTGCAAACAGAAAAAAAAAAAAACTTTAAGACTAACGCTGCTTTTGTAGGTTTTAACTGTAATCACGCCACTATTGACTGTTGAGGGTGAGTCTGTGCATCACCGAGACAGCAGCCACGCATGAAGCCTCACATCTCTACACTGCTGTTACCTTACTCTAGTGGCTCAATGCCACTAGTGTGTGTGCTGCTGCTTAAAGGTTTGGAGTCGCCTATTACACTGATGTCTGTGCATTATGCACATTTAAAATCGACCGGGCCCCAAAAGAAGAAGAATGAAATGATTTTAAAATGTACGTTTAGCCCCCACAGTGTTGCATTCAAGGGGCGAACGATGCTCTGACCCATCAAATAGCGTTTTGATTTAGAGTTTGTTTTCGGTCCAGCAAAGCAGAAGAGCACCTCTGATGCTGACATTTGGGCTTTAAATATTCTTGGTAGGCGCCTTGCTTTGGGCCGTCTGCTCAGGGGTCACCGTGTGGTCAGCTGATACTCTGTGATTAGGCTAACGCTACACTGCCCTTCCATTTCCATTGGGACGTTTGAAAATATGAAGAAAAAAAACTCTTTACTTGAGTAACTCACCTCATCATATTCCAGCATTGTCTAGGCATTATAGTGTACAAATGTTTACACCAAGTCTCCAGCAGACTTCCTGAGTCGTCCTCTCGACATCAAGCTTTTTGTGGCAGGCGACCCCAAACGTTTGAACAGCAGCGTATAGACAGATAGATATATATATATCGATAAAATATAGTCACAATGTTCTTAATGTATAGAAAACAATGGACTGCAGTATCCTCGATGCACTATCCTATCTTCCCAGAGCTGTTGGGAGTTGTAGTCCTCCCTTACTGTGAGTGTGGTGGGGGGCTCGTGTGTGTGTTTGTGTGTGTGTCTTGACGTCACGCTGCGCCGGCTAGACTGGCTATTGTTGGACCTCTGATACTGTTAGCTTTAGTGTGTGTGTGTGCAGGGGTGTGTGTGTGTGTGTGTGTGTGTGTGTGTGTGTGTGTGTGTGTGTGTGCTCTTTTGTGTCTTAAAGGAATCCTTCAACATTTTGGGAAATAAGCTTTTTTTGGTTTTTCTTTTTGGAGAGAGTTGGCATCTCAAACTATGAAGCTGGACGGGTCCCGCATGTCGTTGTCCCGCCGCTCGTTGGATAAAACCAACGTGCTCGGTTACTCGTTGGTCGCTGGCTGGACAAAGCAAACCCCCACCCCTCCCAAATGCTTCCCCGTCGACAGCGACCACGAATAAGCGCATTTCCTGAAATGTAGAAGCCGTCCTTTTTTCTTTCTCCTCTGCATGATTGTAAACGCACAGAAAAAGAGGCGCCTCCGTCAGATGCTGTGAACCCACGGGAGATGGAGAGCTACAGACAGACGGACAGACACGGACATGTTCTCGGCGGCGGGACATTGCAGAGACGAAGGGGATAAACGCCTACCACGCCCCACCGGGTCACTTCAGAGTTCCTGTCTTGGAATGTACCTCGGATTCATCAGGGTTCCAAGGTGCCTTAACCCGTGTCCCTTAATCTCTGCTCCTTTTATTCGAGGAGTGCACACACATTCTTCCTGGCCTTGTTTTTTGTTCTTCTTCAGTCTTCATTCCAACATCAGGGCGTCTTCATCCCGTCAGAATGGGGTGCACTCGTTGAACGGAGAGGCGGAGCGTTTGGACACGGCTTCCAACCAACGCCAGGTTTTCTCTGTGAGGACCGCAGGAAGTGGAGGCAAGCTGAGCCCGCCCCCTCCTCTGTTTCTGTGTGTTTACCTCATTGGCCTCTGGTCTTTAGGGGTCCTCGGTAACATCCGATTACACCGACGGGACACTCCCCCGCGGGCCGCCGAGCTCTTCGCCTCGAGGAGACCAATCATTCCAGTCGTGCGTGTGCAGATGAATGATGAAGCCGTCTCTCTGCTGCTCTCTTGTTCCTCCCGCCTCTGGACGGCGGGGGGCACAATGCCCGCTCGCTGCTACCGTGTCGGGTTTTTACAGCCCACTGACATTTCAAACGGTAACGGAAATCCTCTCAAAGGCGCGTGATCTGCGAGAGGATTGTGTTCAAGAGCCATCGGCCGTCTCGCTTGTTGGGGAAACTTCCAGCTGAAGAATCTCTGTCGCCGGTTGAGCCGCGTGACGATGATTCTACACTTACTGACAGGCAATCCTAGGTCACTTTTACACACATGGATATATATATATATATATATATATATATATATATATATATATATATATATATATATATATATATATATATATATATATATATATATATATATATATATAATGTGCGCACACAAAATGGGTTTCAATATTGGGGAAAAAACAAAACTAACTTATAAGCTTTCATTTTTATATACAGATGTAGATATAATTTTCTATTCATTTTTCTTCTTCTTCAAAATAGATTATCGTTTTATTTTTTTGAGCTTTGTAATTTAACGTTTTTCTTGTTTCCGTGTCGTACGTGCACCGTCTTTGTGTTGACGAGGTACACGTCGGTGGTGCACGTCGTCTGTTTAAGTGCAGACATCCTCACGCCGCAGTCCGAATATTCCCATAGTCCCTGAACACACTCCCTCACCATCACGGGCGTGGTCTTTAGAATATGGCCTCCTCCACATGTTCTTTTTGAAGCCGCATGATCTGTTTTTTAGCAAGCTTGAGCAGCACCTTTCGGCTCATTCATAGGAACGGAAGGAAAATGTGAATTTTAATACCTGTGCATCTGTATCCCATAGCAACATCACTGGATCCAAACTCTATATCTAAGACTTTTTGAGACCAACTTTTCATGTGCTGTTTTTTTTTTTTTAATAGCCAAATGAGGATTATACTGATGCACTTGTGTGTATGTGTGCGTATATGTGTGTGTGTCCGGCCGTGTCTTTTAACTTGTTTAGTTTCTTTGGATGATTAAAGACGAATCAGTCACATTAAGGGGGCGTGTCCTGTCTCTTCTGTTATAACTATTCTTGAAAAACGTACGCTTTCTTTATTCAAAAGCTTCCTCGTACGTCCTGATGTCATATTTTCACAACAGCATCATCATGACTAAGAAAATTTACGATAACATTTTTCGTATTTATAGAAATTAGGACTGAGCAAGTTAATGCAAGATTAATCTGGCAATCCTTTAACGGCGTTAACTATCTGATCATGCGTTAACTGCATTTTTTTTTTTGCATTGGGAGGGGCTTATTGCTTTAGAAATATTAACGACTATTGTCACAATGCCATCCGTCAAATTTCAATTTAACTATTCATGGGGTCTCCAGAGTCCCTTTAATATTTACATAAATATAATCACGTGTGTAGTTCTGCATACACAAAGCATTTATTAATACCTTTATAAAATTTAATGTATCAAATTAGTGAAGTTATCTGCTGGCTAACAATTAAAATGTGAGAATAGAACATCTTACATGTTTCAAATATCAAAGTGTTTCAAACTCATGCTTGATACCAGATGACTGATCTGATGACTGCAGCGCATGATGAACTTTGTTCCACGGCGACAGAGCTGAGATCAGGTTTATTAAATAAGCGGCGTTTAACACAACTCGGCCTCGTGCAGCAACCGATGTACTCTGACTCATCGGAAATAATTATTAGGAACATGGATGAAATTAAGAAACATGGGCTGTAGATAGTTTTGGTAGTACGGTTCATGTTGTACGTAAGAAGTTGTGACCACATTTGTAAATAAGCATGACGTCAGCTCGGGCTGCAGACAAGCTTGATGTCTGCAGCCTTTAACCTTTAACCTTGTTTGTCCTTGTAGACTTTAGGTAACGGTGGTTTGTGTGAGGGCGTAACGGGCGGAGGTCCACGGGCTAATTAACAGTTATGTCTGTCATCCATAACTTTAGAACAATGCAAAACAGAGATGCAACAGAAACAAGGATGAAGATGAATATGGTCTTGGACAGCACGAGAGGATAGATGCTGCAGACTTCTCCTTGGAGGACATGTTTCTCTGTCAGTGTGCAAACAAATGTCCAACACAAAGTCTGTTGTTCTTGATTAAAAAATAAATGAACAAATCTGACATCTTTTGAGCCAATAAAGTTTTATTGAGTATATTTGGTCATGTTAGTTTTGTATTCATTACAAACTGAGACTGGCTGCGGTTCATACAGAAGAGGTCATGTGACAGCACTGCCCTCCAGTGGTGGCAGAGAGGCATGACATGTCAGGCAGACGGCTAAGAAAACCTCAGAGAACACAGAATCACAAAATAATGAATAGCATTCACAATCTGATACTTTATACATGAGACACCAAAACTACAACTGCTATGATGAAGCCCATAGAAATGTGAGTAAGCCGGGTGAACCAACAGGCGCATATACAACACAGCAAACAATTAGCCTTTTTCAGATTTGGTGATGTATTTACTTTATTTATCATCTTTCATGTACAACTGTGGGTATTTTCTGCTGCTCAAACTGGCTGTGGTATTGATCTGGCCCTCAGTACCAGCACACTGTCAGAGGGCTACGATCAGGTGTTGTGACTCTGATGTTAAAGTATGCTGACAGTGGCGTGGACATGGGGCCACAGATCAGAGTGTGAATGTGTGTCATGTTGTCTGCATCGTAGAAGGAGAGCTTCCTGGAGGAGCAGTTTAGGTAAATGCCAATCGTTCGAAGTCGGGCTCCCAGTGCTAGCTCTGTGATTGTTTTGGGATCACAGGCGGAATATTTCTGGCAGTCGTAGTTTAGGAAGTAATCTTTTATCCCGAGTGCCCAATAGTCCCTGTGTCCAACCTCTGTCTCCCAGTAATGTTGCCCTGAAGTGAACTCATTGACACTGAATACATGGCGCTTGATTAAGATGTCACATAAGCCTGTGTTTTGCTTTGATACTGGGACGGAGCCAAAAAAGCCTGTGCTAAATTCAGGCGCTGGTGAGCCAAAGGCACTGTTTTGGTACGATTGTGGGGGGAAGCCAAAGCCAGGCGCCGGTGAGCCAAAGAAACGGTTTTGGTCTGGTGTTACTGTGGTGCTAAAACTGAATGAGGAGCCTGATGGAGCTTGTTCGCTCTTGGGCGTGCAAAACAAACTCCGCCCATCATCTGACACTGTTATATCTGCGCTGATGCTCTTGAGTGTGAGCAGCTCTGCTCGGGGCTGGATCACCTGCAGCATCTCCTTCCACACGAAGAACTGCAGGTGGCTTTCGTACGGCCCCAAAGAGAGCGAGGTGTCCACCACTCGGAGATCGTCGGCCCTTGGCCTGAAGGAGCGCTCTGGGGCCGTCCCGCTGTTACCCCGAGTCCAGCTCCTCAGGAGCCCCTCAGAGCCTTCGATCTGCAGAACCGCTGTCAGCTCTGCCTCTGACTCCTTGCTCTCAGACAAAGCGGTCTCCATAGCGTTGAAGCTCGCCCTCATTTCCTCCATAGTGGCTTCCTCTTGGCATCGCAGCTCGTTCTTTACCTCATCTTCTCTCTTCCTCAGAAACTGATGCATCTCCTGAAACTGCCTGCGGATTTGCGTCGCCAGCTGCTGAGACTTCTCCTTGGTTTTCACCATCTCGGCCCTCTGTGTGTCGGCGAGGTTCTCTGTCGCTGCGATGTCGCCGCGAAGGGCCTCAACGTCCTCCTCCAGCTCCCGTCTCAGGGAGGCGGCCGCTTCCTTGATGGTTTTGAACTTGTGCCCGTCGTGCCTCTCCTCGTCTCGGCATATGACACAAGCCAGCTGCTGCTCGGTGACGCAGAACAGTTTGAACCTTTCCTCGTGCTCAGGGCACAGCTCAGCCACCTATGGAAATAAAACATTATCTATTACAACTGTGGACTGCAGTATTGGCCATCTTGAATTACGACTGACGTCATACCATATTTGGAATGTCGAGGAGTGACGTAGAGACGCCGTATACGGCTGTCAATCACAGTAAGCCCGCTTTAAAGCATCCCCTGCTTTATGGTCTGTTTGACTATAAATTACCATAATTTACTGAATTAAAATCATGCTGTATTGAAGAAGACTTGAAACTACAGATTGTGACTTAAACTCATGTTTACAATGTTTACTGAGGGAATAAATCAAGAGAGAAGTAGAGTAATTTTCTATAGACTTCTATACAACCAGAGGAGTCGCCCCCTTCTGATCATTAGAGACAATGCAGGTCTTAAGGAACGTCCGTATGGACTTCTCACGACAGAACCAGAGGTTTCTGCCTGATTATCACAGGAAAAAGAAAATGGCTCCCACTGCGGTTCGATTTGTGTACAAAATGATCTTGACTTGCTCTGATGTCATGAACCAAGGTGAATGATGATCTCACGAGAGCGAGGCGGCCGCAGTCGGTCTCCACCGACTGTTGAAAGCCTCGCAACGAGCTGCAGGCTCGCTGTCGCTGTGTCCCCCCCCCCCCCCCTCCGCCCCGCCCCTCTCCCTCACTCGCTCTGCCAATCACAGGCACGCTCATAGGTAGCTACTTTGAGTGACAGGTTACACCGCAACACAGCTTATGTGACCTCCCGAACTCGCAACAAACAATTAACATTTAAACCATAACATTACATGTCCTGAGTCCGTTACAATATTATGATGTACTTATTTACGAATATTTAATGCATTGTCTACTTAGGCCTCATAAAAAACCCTTTCCATAAATATTCAGGCCGTTGGCCTCCATGAAGTGATCCACAGACCTCCGCTCTCGCGCTCCCGGGCTCCTGCTTCATCTTCTCCGCTTCTCTCGCCTTCTCCACGAGCCTCTTCAGAGTCAGAGTGGTCGGGAGACGACGCCCTGCTTCAGCAGGAATGGACGTCTCGCACTGCGGACACCGCGGGCCCGCGACGCATTCCCTGCAGAAGGAGTGTCCGCAGGAAAGAGTCACCGGGTCCGTGAAGAAGGTCCGACAGGCGGGACAGGTCAACTCCTCGGAGTACGTCGCGGACGCCATGGCTCTCACTCGCGGACTCTCGTTCGCTCTGTGGGGATGACGCGGACTTGGGAGTTGTTTTGACACCGTTAGTTTCACTTTCCTTGAGTTTCATTTTCCTTATGTCACTTTCCTGTCACGTGAATAAATAAATAAACTGTTTATTGGACAAGACGCGTAGGACGTCAGTCTGACCCCAGATGAAATATTTTGCCAACAAAATGAGTTTGTTGTTCATCAAATAGTCTGAAAATAATGGGGGTTGTTTAATACTATGCTCTTAGTGATTATAATGCATTTGATGTAATTTGCTTGAATTATGGGTGATTTATTAAATTTAATAACGTCTATAGTCCTCTTACTGAACATGGCGATGAAGTGGTGAAGGAGTATGATGATGAACATGTTGATGAGGTAGTGAAGGAGCACGATGATGAACATGTTGATGAGGTAGTGAAGGAGCACGATGATGAACATGTTGATGAGGTAGTGAAGGAGCACGATGATGAACATGTTGATGAGGTAGTGAAGGAGCACGATGATGAACATGTTGATGAGGTAGTGAAGGAGCACGATGATGAACATGTTGATGAGGTAGTGAAGGAGCACGATGATGAACATGTTGATGAGGTAGTGAAGGAGCACGGTGATGAACATGTTGATGAGGTAGTGAAGGAGCACGGTGATGAACATGTTGATGAGGTAGTGAAGGAGCACGATGATGAACATGTTGATGAGGTAGTGAAGGAGCACGATGATGAACATGTTGATGAGGTAGTGAAGGAGCACGATGATGAACATGTTGATGAGGTAGTGAAGGAGCACGATGATGAACATGTTGATGAGGTAGTGAAGGAGCACGATGATGAACATGTTGATGAGGTAGTGAAGGAGCACGATGATGAACATGTTGATGAGGTAGTGAAGGAGCACGATGATGAACATGTTGATGAGGTAGTGAAGGAGCACGATGATGAACATGTTGATGAGGTAGTGAAGGAGCACGATGATGAACATGTTGATGAGGTAGTGAAGGAGCACGATGATGAACATGTTGATGAGGTAGTGAAGGAGCACGATGATGAACATGTTGATGAGGTAGTGAAGGAGCACGGTGATGAACATGTTGATGAGGTAGTGAAGGAGCACGGTGATGAACATGTTGATGAGGTAGTGAAGGAGCACGATGATGAACATGTTGATGAGGTAGTGAAGGAGCACGATGATGAACATGTTGATGAGGTAGTGAAGGAGCACGATGATGAACATGTTGATGAGGTAGTGAAGGAGCACGATGATGAACATGTTGATGAGGTAGTGAAGGAGCACGATGATGAACATGTTGATGAGGTAGTGAAGGAGCACGATGATGAACATGTTGATGAGGTAGTGAAGGAGCACGATGATGAACATGTTGATGAGGTAGTGAAGGAGCACGATGATGAACATGTTGATGAGGTAGTGAAGGAGCACGATGATGAACATGTTGATGAGGTAGTGAAGGAGCACGATGATGAACATGTTGATGAGGTAGTGAAGGAGCACGATGATGAACATGTTGATGAGGTAGTGAAGGAGCACGATGATGAACATGTTGATGAGGTAGTGAAGGAGCACGATGATGAACATGTTGATGAGGTAGTGAAGGAGCACGATGATGAACATGTTGATGAGGTAGTGAAGGAGCACGATGATGAACATGTTGATGAGGTAGTGAAGGAGCACGATGATGAACATGTTGATGAGGCACTAAAGACGTTTCACAAGGGGGTGTCGCTCTTGCCATGGATGGACATCCAGGCACTGATGTGACTGTGGATAAGCAGCTGATCCCCTTTAAATGTCTGTGTGCATTCAAACAGTACATCCCGAGTAAACTAGGGAATTATGGGATACAAAATACGGGCAGCATGCAATGCCAGGTCCAGCTATGCAAGTGTACAGTAAACTGGTGCACAGTCAGAAAACAACCAGGGCATGTGAGTTGTCATTGACATGAAGGTCTCAAGGGGAAAACAATCACCTGTGACGACTTCTTTACTTAACATGCGCTCGACCTGCAGCAGCTGAAAAGAAAGTTGTACATGGTGGGAAGACTTCGGTACGGAGGACTGAGTCTGAGCTTCCCCTGCATTGGTGTCAAAAACAGACGGGGCTCGGTTCTCATCCAAGTTTGCCTTCACCGAGAGTCATGCTTTGGTGCACTATCGCCCCAAAAAACAGAAGTGTTCTTCTGATGATTGCCAGATTGGTTATGGAGATCCAGCAGTTCTGCTCCAGCTCCACCTCTGCTGTCAAAGTGTTTGAATGAAGTTGTCATTAAGGTGTAACAGAATCGGGGAAAGTATCCACTTTATGTTCTTGAACTAACAGTCAAACTATCCAGGGTCAATTAGGACCCCAAAGGACAACAGGTGTGAGTATTTGCTGCATTTAGAATATTTTTAATGATTAAAAAACAAATGTCCAACACAAATTACGTCGTTCTTGATTGAAAAATAAATTTAAAAATCTGACATCTTTTGAGCCAGCGGTGGCTCAGAGGCATGACATGTCAGGCAAACGGCCACGAAATGGCGGTGAATTCCTGGAGGGAGATATCGGTGAACGTCGGTGTGCAGGTCGACTCTAAACGGTCGTTGCGCCACCTACTGGAAAACGCACGGGAACTATAAACCAAAACGAGTCCGTCAATCCGACTGCGTGGCCAGCCGCAGTTGTAGTTGCAAGAGTATAATTCGCCCTTTAGTTCCAGCCCACAGTGGAACCAACTAAGCCTGTGTTTAGGCTTAATGCTGGGGCGGAGCCAACTAAGCCTGTGTTTAGGCGTAATGCTGGGGCGGAGCCAACTAAGCCTGTGTTTAGGTGTAATGCTGGGGCGGAGCCAACTAAGCCTGTGTTTAGGCGTAATGCTGGGGCGGAGCCAACTAAGCCCGTGTTTAGGTGTAATGCTGGGGCGGGGCCAACTAAGCCTGTGTTTAGGTGTAATGCTGGGGCGAGGCCAACTAAGCCTGTGTTTAGGCGTAATGCTGGGGCGGAGCCAACTCAGCCTGTGTTTAGGCGTAATGCTGGGGCGGAGCCAACTAAGCCTGTGTTTAGGCGTAATGCTGGGGCGGAGCCAACTAAGCCTGTGTTTAGGCGTAATGCTGGGGCGGAGCCAACTAAGCCTGTGTTTAGGCGTAATGCTGGGGCGGGGCCAACTAAGCCTGTGTTTAGGCGTAATGCTGGGGCGGAGCCAACTAAGCCTGTGTTTAGGCGTAATGCTGGGGCGGAGCCAACTCAGCCTGTGTTTAGGTGTAATGCTGGGGCGGGGCCAACTAAGCCTGTGTTTAGGTGTAATGCTGGGGCGGGGCCAACTAAGCCTGTGTTTAGGTGTAATGCTGGGGCGGAGCCAACTAAGCCTGTGTTTAGGTGTAATGCTGGGGCGGAGCCAACTCAGCCTGTGTTTAGGTGTAATGCTGGGGCGGGGCCAACTAAGCCTGTGTTTAGGCGTAATGCTGGGGCGGGGCCAACTAAGCCTGTGTTTAGGTGTAATGCTGGGGCGGAGCCAACTCAGCCTGTGTTTAGGTATGATGCTAGTGCGGAGCCAAAACCGGATGAGTAACCTGATGGAGCCTGTTTATTCTTTTTGACTTCCTGTTTATTCTTTGAAGGCGGCTAAAAACTGCCCCGACTTGACGGCATACTTGTGGCTCCGCCCCCTGATGCTGCGGCCTGATCTCGTCCACTTTCCAGGCTTGGAGCAGCTCATTACAAATGTATATATTTTTGGAATTAAGAAATATGAAATTAGGATGTTCATGCCAATGAAATGATTATGAGTATTTCATGCATCTTTTTCTTGGGCCTTATAAAAAAATGTACATAAATTATCGGGCCGTTGGCTTCCATGAAATGATCCACAGGAATCAAAAGCCAAGGCCAGGTGATGACACAAGAACAACGGACAGAACCACAACTTAGTTTTTAATTATTCCACCTGTGCGACTTCTTAGAGAGGGAGGCTTATACGTTTTTTATATATATATATATATATACATTATTTGTTTTCACCCACGAAATATTGTCTCATGTCATTGTCTTAGTTTAGATTACTAACCACATTTTCATGTCAGGCATGAACAATAAAGTGTGTGTGTGTGTGTGTGTGTAGACAGTCACATATTTAAAAAAAGGAGCAGGTATTTCATTACACTGTATGTTTTTATTAAAATATAACTGTTCATAGCCACAGAAATCACATAAACAGTCACCAAACATTTGTCACATACTTGACAGCACACATCTTCGTTGCACACTGAGGGCTGAACCGCTGTGGAAGCTCGGGTGAGCGTGAACACATCCGGATTACAAAATAATGTTTTGTTTTTTTAAAGCCTCTAAACTCATCACGTGGCGGTGTCAACATGAAAGTACAGGACAAGTTTTTGCGAACAGAGAGCAGGAGAGAAAAGACTGTTGCAACATTGAACCGAGGCCCTTCCATCTCATCTACACTCCAGAGTCGTGGAGGATATCAGACACCAAGGCCGCCGTAGACGACTATTAAAGGAAAAGGTGCAAGTCACATCCACATGATCAGGGCTGGATGATGAACCACATTTTACAATGAAATATTTGACATTTTGGACAATAGGCTTGTTGTCTGGTTTGCCGAGAGGCTTTCTTTACAATCTTCTCCTCTAAGTCTCGATGATTCAGTGAAAAAGCTATTTGATTCGTGATATAGATATACCTGACAGTAAAAAATCATTTTGGACAGGTCTTTAGAAATGCTTCAGATTTCAATGGAAATGTGGTTGGTCACTTCAGGGAGGTTTTACGAGAGAACGCTGAAAGTGGAATTGCGTCATGTGACGTCATGAGTTACATTTTGAGAACTGTTTTTTTGAGTTTAAGCCCATCTATACGTGAAGAATGATAGCAAGAGAGAAGTCTGCCTCGGACTACATCTCTAAATACTGTGGTTTTTATACTTATACTGCAAATTTGGGTAATCAAGACACTTACATGTGACTTTTTAAATGACAAAGTGACATTTGCTTCATAAAACGTACAGGAAAAAGAAAACAGGGAAGACTGGAGGGGAAACAAAGATGAATTCTGAATTCTCAACCCAGCGGTCACACGTGTGTGAATGTGACACAATATATATATATATATATATATATATATATATATATATATATATATATATATATATATATATATATATATATATATATATATGCTGTAATGAGGTTTTATGGAGGATTTCATAATCAGTGTAAGGCTTTGTGGATTCTCTGCGGCTACTTGAGCTGTCAGGTTAAAAATGAATATGTAGAAAAATCGTTTTCATTCACTGCTTTTATTTTCATACATCGAGTCGCCGCTCAAAATGTGCGAGATTGAGACGGCTATACAAACAGTGAGAGGGCTTCAGGGCTTCACAGTGTTCTGGAACACGAGGGTTTGGGGATTTGAACTATCATTAGTGTGCAATGACGACACCAATGCTCACAATTTAGTTCGGATCCGTCGGTGACTTCAATGCTAATTTAAATTTTTTTAATTATCTAAAAAAATAATTTGCCTGACAAATGTGTAATTTTAGTGTACACAACAACAACATCGACAGATCCGGACCGATAAAGAAAGCGGTGGAGTTAACACTTTCGGGCTTTGAGCACAAAGTGGCTGCACTCAGGTTTTAATATCTGAATGCATATACTACTATATTCTATCAAACCTGTACCGCAACACATTATCTTAATTTCTTAAACAAACTAGTTCATAAGGATAAGAAAGCAGAGAGAAAACATCATTTAGTTGGTAGATACTGGGGGGGTGGGTGTAAAATAATCATCCTAAAAAGCATTATGACAGCATTAATACGGCCTCTCTATTTCAGAAAATAGAATTTTAGAACAGTTTGCCTTCTAGGCTGAGAACTCTGAACCCGTTTTCTTTAGCTTTGCTGCAGCAGTGTGCCACATGTATTACATTCTCTGTCTGTGTGTGCAAAGAAAAGCAATATATTGACGACATGTCAGACATTCTGGAGAGTTTTTGTTTGTGTCGTCAGAGTGATCTGAGTTGTATTTTTTTTAATCAGGGCAAAAATGTCCTCTCATCTGTTTGGCATTTCGGTGACTTGCGTTGCAATTGAATTTAACGAAGTGAGGAGGATGAAACACTTGTCAATGGTTACAGGGATAAGGGCCGTAGAATTGCAAACTGATTTGTACATAAACGGATCCCATTCTAAACGTCAAAAGGAAAAGCTCAACATTTGCCGAGATGTGCTTCTTCGCTGTCCTGTTGAGTCGGATGAAAACGTTGACACCAGTGTTCACGTTACACAGTGGCTGGCTAACTTAGCTTAGCATTATGAGAGGGAGACTGTTTTGCCAAGTCAGACTCCGGGTGAAATCTGTCTCTTGAGCTCTTTTATGATATCATGATATCTTGTTTGTTTGCCCTGCCAAACGTTGACCGCTTTGAGCCGTTCCGATCGTCAAAGAGCCGCTAACGGAACAATTGTTTGGTCTTCCCTGAAGACGTAAAGCGGCTAAATATTCCACCAATGAAGCCAAAGAGGTGACACGGTGAGCACCGAGCAAACTCACACTTAGTTAATGACAGATGAAGAGGAATGATTCAAAATTAAAAGTTAAATTCATTGACGGACAGAGAACTAATAAAAGGTTAATATGGATACGGTTGGCCGGGCGTGTGTTCCTTTGCCCAGATGGATGGCTGTAAAATGAGTGTGTCTCCGTCATCGTAAAGATTTGATTTAGTGACAAAGAACAGATCCCTCGGTGTGAACTGGCCCAGTGACCACTATCAGAAAATGCTTTATTGTCCAATCAAAAGCATCTCGGCGTGAATGTAACAAAATGGGTGTAGTGAGAAAAGTGGCTGACCAAGAGTTCAGGGAGGAATAGAGAGAAACGTTCAGAGACCCAGGCTCTGAACCAGCGAGACGCTGCGGAAGCAGAGGGCCAGAAAGCCGGTGCCCAGCAGGTCGCCCAGGGCCGTCAGGTAGGGGATGGAGAAGTTGTCGGGGTCCAGGCTCCGTCTCCACATCATACGGATGATGAGGTCGGCAAAGTAAAGGAGGATGGCCACCTGTTGGGGGAAGACAAGCTGAGCTGAGACGTTTGTGATTAGAGGAAACTAAACTAAACATGGATGGAATGGGGAGGAATGGGGTCAAAGCAGGCGGCAACCCCCCGGGGGTGAAGAGTGAAGCCCCTGCAGAAGTGCCTTAAACTTGCATTATCTCTACTGACCAGCAGGGGGCGACTCCTTTTGTCTATGAGAAAACAATTTATTCCCTCAGTAAAAATCTCTAGTTTCAAGTCTTGTTCAATACATGTATGGTCCATTTAGAGTCAAACAGACCATACAGCAGGGTATGTGTTCGGGGAATCGGGCAGATATGAAACGTGAGATCTATTTGAACCTGCACAAGGTCTAATTTTGTGCAATCACACTGACACTACGGACAAGAACGTGTTAAACCAGAGTCCTGTAAAACTTCAGATCCATTGACATAAAAAAAAGACAACCTCTGCGAGTTTACCTGAAGCAGAGCAGCAAACAGGTAGCAGAGGGTGAAGGCTACGCTGATGGGCGCCTCGTCTCCCTGCAGCAGAGAGATGGCGTAGAGGAAGACCAGGTGACCGGGAACCACCAGCATCAGGAGCACCCGCGCAGACTTGGAGTTCAGCCCTGGGAGACACGGACAGGCGAGCGCTTCATTTTAACACTGGGATCCCTTTTTTTTTAGCAGCAAGTCTTCCTCACTGTTGAGTCAGTCATGTCCTGGTGTTCAAACAAAGAGCTGGCACCTATTTAACAAGCTGCTCAGGATACTCTACTGCGGGGTTAATCCATTCAGTTCCTAAAGAGGACATTGACCCCAGAAAAAGGTCACTCTCGTGATCAAAAATGATATCCAATGTTCTTTAAACAGCAGACTACAAACAGAAACATTCTAGCTTCAACAGATGGTTACACCATGACACTGAAAATTAATTAGTGTTCACTAACTAATATCATATGATCTGAGATAACAGTAAATCTGCTTTGTTTTTGGTAACTTGTGGGTAGCAGATCAAGCTATCATATGTTGATGATCAAAGCTATTGTCCAAGTTATTTTGGCAGATGTGTTAGCAGACCATTGGCGAGGTACTCATCCAGCTGACGGGTTAACGTGGCGTTTATTTTGACCACCAGACAAATGGGAGCAAAATTTCAACATCTTACTCCGCTGCAAAAACTGAACTAAGAGCAAGTGAAAAATGACTTGAGTTTTTCAAATGAAATTAATAAATATATATTTTCATTCTTAGTGGTGTAACTGGTCGTAGTTGAGCTGAGATCCCCACAGATCTCGTACTACGGTTCAGGCATCATCCCATCCCTGCATGGTACGTAGTGAACTGCTAGTCTATGAGGAAATCGGCATGCGGAGAGCGAGCTAACGCTAGAGCTAACAGCTACCATATGGAGGTTCTATTGAGTTACATTATGACGCATTCGTTCTTTATTCAGTAAACATGTTTTATCGGGTAATGGTTAGTTATTATGTTTAAATTTGTCTTCAAATGTAAAACTTCAAATAACAACTATGGAACATAACAAGGTCTTCTATTCCAGCGTCTATAAAAAACAAACAAAAAAAACAATATGTCGGCAAATATGGCTCATCGACAATAACCAATCTTTAAAAAAATGTAATGTTATCCATTGCTCCCATAGTCATCCTGATAATGTCTTCTCCGTTATTGAAATGTCACAGTTTAGGAAAGCTTTGCCTTAAATGTCCTTTTCTGTAATAAATAACACAATGTGTATATCGATGCCCATGTGTGCATTCAGCCTGGCCGTGTTACCTGAGGAGAAGAAGCTGATGCAGGGATTGGGCCAGTGCTGCCTCATCTTGTAGGGCAGCACCCCCGGGATGCTCCAGAAGTGCAGGTAGGTGGAGATGCGACTGGCCTGGATGGCCACCAGGTTACCGCCCACTCCTACACGGGGCGGGGCCAGACAAGAGGGCAGGAGACTAAGCAGAGAGCGACTGAGAACACACGAATGAAGGAGCCAATTTCGGACAAAGACTCCTCGTTTTACCCACACATATTAATTCAAAAGAGCCGATATTGATTTTGTATCCTCATAAATCCGATGAAGTGAACCGGAGTCAGAATCCAGAGAAAGACACTTCAACTCCTTCACCCCAGTCTGCTCACAGTATTATTAAGACAAGTAACAAAACACAAGAGTCCATTTTAATAAACTGAGGCCGACGCGCCGGTAAAATCGGAATAAAACAACACAAATAAAATGATCTCAGAGACACAGTCGTGGGTATCCCTAGAACTCAGATAAACTACTTGTTTCTTACTTTGTGTCAAGGTGTCTGATGCGCTCGACGAGTTGCGGGCAGATGTTTAAACGGGTGTGACGTTCTTCAAGGCTCCCCGGGGTTCAACATGACGGATCTGAGTTAAGATTGAAACCTTCCATTCTGGTGCGAGTCAAGTCTTCTTATTTGCTCCTTCACAGCTCATTTCCTCTGAATCCAACTGGGTCTGTTGCAGTTGATAAGAACATCTGTGCCTCACACAGTAACCCAAAAAACCCACACTGATTTTTAGATGATTTGGAAAAGGCTCAAGGGAACTTTTTGTAAAAACAATAAGAAAAGCAATGCGTTGTAGATGCAAGCCAGCGTGGGAAGATGGGAATTTCAAACCAGATTGTCAAATTTCAAATTGAGAAACGGAGGAAGATCAAGGAAACCAGAGGCAAGACGGGCAGCGGTCCGCTCATTAAAGGCCCGGTCTGCTCTGCCGGGACTCTTGGGTTGGACCATTAGTGGTTCATGTCGACGACTCAGCGGCTCGCTGCCCAACCACTTATTCTAAAGGCTGTGTTTTTCGTCGTCGTCTTCTTCATTATTCTAAAATGGCACTCTGGTGGTAAACATCTTTTTTTTATGTGACTGAAGTAACTGTTCACCTTCAGACAGTTTCAGTCTCTGCTCTCCACAGCTGATTGCGCTCTCTTCTTTCGTCTTCCCTTTACTCACGATAAGAGGAAAAAATGTTGTGTTTGTTTTCTTTGTTTGCTCCTTTGTCTTTCTATTTTTAGTTTTGTCCATAATGCTTCGACTAATTTCCTTTTAGTTTGTAGTTTTGTTCTGTTTGTCTCTGCCCTATACAAAGCGTCTTTGGGTACATAGATGAAAAAAAATGTAAGATCAGACTCAGTCTACCTTAACCCCTCATCTTAAATATCACAAGAAGGAGGCTAGATTTAATGACCTTTATTCAAGTTTTTAAACATTTTAAATTCAGTCCCACTGCAGTTTCAGTTCTGACTTCATTGCCCGGCACCAGACCCACAACGAGGAGTCCACTCGGTCGGTGCAGTCTGTGGCCGCTCGGCACTCAGAGCTCTTCAGGACTATGTGACAGGACTGTTGAACTGGTATTGTCACGTAGAGGGACTGGACGGAGCCTTGTGGGCATGAACCCGAGTGTTCAGCCTTTTTCAAAAGGTCAAAAGGAATGAGCCAAAAGACTGGACATTGAGACTTTGTTCAAAAACCAACTCAGACTCAATAGCGGCTTATTTGCACAAACTGTGTGTAAAAATAATGATTTGTTCGATGCTGTAAATGACAACCGTTTAGTTTTTCTTTTGTGAAGCTGTTGTGGCATATTTTGTTTTTGTTTAGTGAATTTTGTGGTTTTGATTTTGATGTTTTTGTATATTTCTTACTCTTTGTCTTATTTGGGACTAATATATTATGGGACTATGTTTCTATTTAAGTTATATTTTGGTGGAGGGTTTTTGTTTAAGGAGTGGTCTGATTTGATATTTCTGGTTTATTGCTTTGACAATCGGTTTCGAGTCTTTTTTTAAATTATTTTCCTTTGTGTAAATATTTTGTAAATATCAAAACAAGTTTTATTTAGAAAAAAATGAAAAGAAAATGTACATTCATTCTTGTTTTTAGTTAAATACAATATCAATATGAAGGGAATTGAGATGGCTTCGTGTTCATGACATCCCCTCTGTGCACTGCCGTGATAACATCTTTGCAATAGCGGCTTATAAATTGTCACAGCGAACAACCAATAAAACATAATGGCTAAAATGTGAACGTATCTCTTCGTTTGGTGACTTATAGAGCTTACCGTTGATGACGGGCGTGAAGACAGCCATGCCCTTAAAGTTGGGGTCGCTCACCGTCCTGTCCAGAATGAGGCCTCCGAAACTGGGAAGCACAAACGCAGAGGGAAGTCAGACTCACATGCAGTCACTGATGGCAGCTTTTTACAGGTCAGAGGGCTGATATGTGTATTTGCTCACCACTCACCTACTACAACCTGCTTGGATCAACCTGCATACATCATTGACACTAAGCCATATCTAACTGCATACTTTGTTTTTATGAACTATTCTGTTAAAGGTTCATAAATTGGAAATTGTGCTAAATACAAAGATGTATGAATGAATGAAGTGAAATAACGTAAAGTAAATACCTGCTGATGGACATGGCGACTAGAACAGGCTGCCACCCCGAGCGGAGAACCTCCCTGATCTGAGGGCTCCGCCGGGCCACCACCACCCACAGCGGGATCAGAGCCAGGAAACCCAGGCACACCAGGGGGGACAGGTACCATATATCTGTACGACAGGGACAGACAGCTTCTTATACTCTATAAAGGTTTATGGGCAGAAAAAAAAAAAAGATAAAAAGCTTTCTTTCCCTCACCTCTTGTGTAGCAATCCCTATATTTTTCTCATAATCATTCTGCAATGTTTTGAATTGAAGTAATAGTACATTTACAGGTTGCCATGAACATTGTTCCACTCATCTGACAGAAGTCATAAAATAAATGTGTATGATATGAAACAACAGCTGTTGCAGCAGTGACACATGTCATATTAAACTGACGTCGCTCTAAAATGACAGCTCTGAAAAGAGGCATCATTTTGGTTGCCTCTCTTTCCTCTTCGTTTTATATGACGGGAGGCGAGGAAAGGACACAGGTTAGCTATTGAAAATCACCCCTCCATATCAGCCGTTTGAGAAAATGAACCTGACTTTTACTGCTGTCTAGTGTTTCAGATATTAGCGAGAAAAGAAAATTCATAAAAAGACGGTTCGCAATCGTCAAAATGTTGCTACTCATTGTACTTAACATTGATAAGAAATTTTAAATGTACATTTAACGCCAGAAAATGTAGCAGCCCAGACAAGCAGATGAATCGGAGCAGACGGTTTATCTCCCATCATGCCTCTGGGTCCCTGTATCTCCTCACCGATATATTCATAGAGTGTGCTGCTGACCCCGGCCAGCAGGGACAGGGTGATCAAATCGCCCAGGCTGGCAGCGATGGGCGTGGCCACGTTATCGGGGTTGATGCCCACCTTCCTGGAGCCGATGATCACTCCGATCATCACCAGGCCTATGGGAGGTGGGGATGAGAGAGAGAGGGAGAGAGAGAGTGTGTGAACAGACAGAAACAGAAAACCCAATGATTGATACAAATTTAAGTGTCATTGCTTTCAACTGAGACGGTTAAAAAGGTTAAAATAAGGAAACAACTCTTTTATATTTAAGGTTCACAAGATGCTAAATAAAGCTTTCGGCCTCAACGTTGATACAAACTATTTCCAGAGAACCAACCAGCCTCACGCAACGATGGCTTGTTGGAAAAGAGAACCTTTTAGACAGGCTTTGCTTAGCACCAGAGGAAACTCATCGAGCTAAACACCAGAACATTTGAGGTGAGAATGAATTATGGATCATGCAGCGATGACGTGAGGGGAAAGGATGCTATGGGGATAGGTGCACAAGCTGCAAGAGATGAAGACGCTGAACAGGACTCAATAATGAAAGTAAAAAAAGGCATGAATTAACAAAATCTACTTTGACTGAATAAAGACCAAAAGATACTTTCACTTGCTGAGAGCTAGACGAGAAGATTAGCTTCATATTGAGAGTGGTATCGATCTTCACATCGAACTCTCTGCAATTAAGAAAATCAGCGTGGGTCCTAAAACTAGTAATGATTCCTTTATGTGGCATGAAGAGGACGCAGGATTGAGCAAAGACGTAAGCGCTGACCAATAAAGAGGACAGCCGCAGGAGGAAGTTAAAAGGGATTCAGCTGTAGTCTCCTGTCACTGCGTCCTGTCTTTGACACATTTAACACATCTGTGCCTGTGCTGTCCTGTGATGAACCCAGAACATTAAACCAGTTGAACAAACCTGTACAGTACAATAGCTTTGGCGTTTCACTAAGGAAAACACTTTAACATGACACACAAAAGGTCAGCAGTGAAGTGTCTTACTCCCTTAACCTCTTTAATGCCTTAGTTTTATTATAAATCACAATGACAATCTACTTTCTAAACTTCTTTTGATGTTCTAATAAACTTTTTGTTACGTGCCATGTGACATTTTAAGACTAAATGTAGGGTTGGAGCCTTTTTTGCGTTGAAAATGTTTCTAATTGAATCTTAGTTGTGAAGATCGAGCCACAGCTGTTGGGTAATACTTGTACAGTGAAATCATCCCTTGTTGCTCACCCAAGGAAAGAGCAGCGAAGAAGGCCGTAGTGATGCTGCTGGCACACAGGACTGCGGCCTGGTCCAGTTCAATCCCCCCCCTGGAAAACGACCCCAGACATACGGCTGCCACGGCCGCGAGGAAACCCACCACAGTCGCCTGGACCTGCGTAAAAGAAAACAGAAGGGGCAACGATAAATGTGACATACAGAACGCTGACATTTACTGCAGCTCGCAGTTATCTTCATCACCGACTGATCATCTTCTGGATTAAACCTTTACAACATCTCAGATGAGACCACATCTAAAGCCTACAGCGGTCAACATGTGAGTATACAGTAAGTGTGTTACCTGTATGAGTGCCAGATTGCTGCACACCATGGTCCACTGTTTACCGGGGTCGTCCATTTGTCCTGTGTTGGCCTACAAACAAAGAGAGGTGCCAGCATTTCAGTGAGAATGTGGAGGGAAAAGACATTTCAACCCACTGGGGTACAAAAGAAGAAGTACAAGGAAGAAGGCAGTATCATATTTGCATTTAGGTGTTTCTTTAATAACCCAGTGCACATTCAAGTATGACTCACAGCAAACTATGAGTTTCACACATTTTAAAAATATAGCCGAGACCTTTAATATTTTCTAATATTTTGTTACTCGAATATCTGCACTGCTGTCCCCATTTTTTCTGTTTTGGTACACAGTAAGGCTCGTACTGTACGCTGTAAATATTGATGTGAGTAGGTGCCGAGGAAGGAAAAGAAAAATGGATTTTTAGGTTGCTCCTAAACTGGAGGTCTACTATATTCTCTAACCTCTACATTTCTTCCATTGTCTTTTATATATATATTACAGTGACAAAATAATGATATTGTTATATGCTGGCTTCAATAAAAAAAGAGTTGCAAGAGCTTGTTTTAAAAAGCTTCCGATGGTCTCACCGACTCGTGACAATGTCATCATGCCCCAGATACGCTGATATTGCAATAAGTTGGTCTGTAAAATACTAGAACTTACAGGAAGGACCTTCCAAAACTGTGAAAATGAATTTGTAAATGACTGCACAGGACCAACTCCTAAAGCAAGATCTCAATATCGTTCTGAATAATTGAACATGTTGCATTATCATGCCTAATGCTTCAAGGAACTGTTGACAATCAGAAGCAAGTTGCTCCACCACGAAGACACTTATTGTTGCAGTATATCTGGTAGACCTCTGACCGAGCTGGGAAACTAAAACATACCACATTGGTATCACGTGATATCTAAAGAATTAAAAGAGACATTTTTGTAAGTAGGTCTTGGTCCTGAATCACTTGTGCGTGATTGATTGTATGTAGGCTGTTAACATTAAGTCTTAAGGAGTGATTACAGTGGTGTCTTCAATTAGAAATATACAGTATATATTAGAGAAGAAAGTCGTCTTACCGCGGTGGAGAGGCGAGCAGCCAGGGTCATCTCCAGGTTTCCTTTGAGTCCAACCAGCGCAGGCACCAGGATGAACACCTCTGTTATCACCTTAAACACCTTCCAGTGCTGGAAAAAACACACACATTTGAAATGATTAGCATTGATCACAACTATAAATTCACACTAAATTACAACTCACTCAACTTGAAAACGAGAATCACCGGCGCCTCGCGGTTGCATCTTGTAGTTCTCATCAACGCCCGTCCAAGATGTCATCGCTTACATTATTTTCATGACATTTCTGTGAAATTGTCATAATAAATGATGTGGCTATGAGGTCCCAGTGACCTCAATCTCAGGACCCATCGGTTATTGGGCTGACGGCAATAAGCGGGTCATATTTCTGGGGTTCCTTGTCGTCAGCGGCTGATAGCTGCTTGTTGTTTACAGGCGATTAGCAACTTGACATGTGGTTGGGGTTGTGGTTGAGAGATCACACGTAGCCAGTGTACAATTGATTTGAAAATCAATGAAAAGCAAAGTCATTGTTAGACGATAGCCAGTGGGATCTGAGATTGTGTTTAGGTAGGTGCGTTCCCGCCTCTTTTACTCTCAAACTGTTTACTTGCAGTGCACCAAAACCTGCTCAAACGTAATTGGTCAATACAACTCGAACTACAAAGTGGAAACCAGAATGCTTCTGATACCAAAATATTGTCTTATTGTGTATAAATGGAGAATCTGTTCATAAAGATTATTTTAACTGTAACCAGCAAAATTTAAATCAGTTGATCCATAAATCAAGGTGGGACAAATTTGAAGAAATTCTAGGCGGAATGTATAAACGGACAGACGTAACCAGGCGGCAACCTCTGGTTCTGCTGGGTGACGTCAATGCGGGAGTGTCTTAAAACTTGCATTCTTTTCTCTGACCATCAGGGGGCGACTCCTCTGGTCGTATAGAAGTCTATGAAAAAATGCCTCTACTTCTCTTGATTCATTTCCTCTGTAGAAGCCAAATGGGAGCACATTGTTGCTATGTATGTACACTGGGTGGTGCTGTTCAGGTCCACTATATAACTTGTTGGAACATGATTGACGGCAGGTGTCAAAATATATTGACCAGACTCAGAATTGGACATACCAAGCTAAACGAAACAATGCAATTAATTAAAAAAACACCCAACTGTGCCAGTACTGAAAGACAGCAGAAACGGTGGATCATGTCATGTGGCATTGCCAGAAATTTAGAAGCGAGCGAGGCAGATTGAAGAGGAGGCTAGCAGTAGAAGGGGTGCAAGTGAGGGATGCATTAACCTTGGGGGCAGGAACGGTGCTGCGGTATCTGATTGAGACAGGGCGGAGTATAAGAATTTAGGGCACCGAAGGTGACGGGGTGGCTCAATCAGCTGGCTCAATCTGCATTGCATCACAAATGGGCATCACTGGACAATATTGTGTTGTGGAACCACAGAAAGACAATAAACGCATGTTATACCGAACCGCCTGTCCGTAGATCCTTCTAACTAGTGCGGGAACATGACCTGAGCGAAGCAGAACAGTGGCGCGTCATCCAAACCAAACCGGAGGGAGAGGCACCTCAGTAGCCCACTAGGAGGGCGAGCTCCTTTAACATTAGTCAGAAACCCCTATCCCAGAGAGAACTTTGTTTGAAAAGTTCGGCAGGTTTGAGACATAACGGAGGAGAGACCAGTTTGTGGACATGTACATTGTGTACACACATAGTGGGACAATACACCCAAAGCATTGGCGGCCGAAGCAGGTTGACAGAGACTACAGACTTTTTGCGTTTGACCCAGTGGGGTGGACTATTGACCATTTATTATGAGAGGCGTGACGCGTGTTGGCCAATGTTCATGATACTCATGTGCCATTTTATAAACCCGGTGTGGTGGGTGGGTTAAAACACAAATGTAAAAACAGGATGTTAAGCTCACCGCAAAAGCATTTGCCGATAAATTAGAAACATTGCAGAATGGCAGAAAAACAAAGTTAACTAAAGCAACCGCCAAAAGAAAAGAGATACAATGTTTTATGGTCGAGGGTGATACAACCCAGGTACAAGGTGTTCTTAGAGAGCTAATTGAGGTATGTGAGGAAGCAGAGGAGCTGCATTACTGTCTGTTGGGGTTGCTACCATGAGAGGAAAGGGAAAAACATGAAACATGGTTTAAAGCAAAAATGATGTGCAATGATGAATGTGTTGCCGATACAACCAGGTGGGTTTCATCCAATGCAGGAAATGTGTGTGAAAATGGAGAAGTTTGTAATAATCTCGGGGACAGTGTGTCAAATGTAGCAAGTGTGAAGGGCGGGGTCCTTTAACATTAGTCAGAAACGTCTATCCCAGGGGAAATTTGTTTCAAAACTTCAGCACGTTTGGGACATAACGAAATAGAGACCAGGATGGCTATCGGATGCGGCGTTTGGAGGACGAAGCCATTGGGACGGAGGCGCCAGAGTGAGGACAAGGCTACGTCGCTACTGCCACAGCGACTGGGAAGTGAGGACGAAGCGACGTTGCTATTGCTACAGCGCAGCAGAGTATCGGACCACCGGAGAAACGCACGGCGCCCATGCAATGAGCGACATCAGCGAAACAGAACAGTGGCGCGTCAGCCGAGCCAAACCGGAGGAAGAGGCTTCTCAGTAGCCCACCAGGAGGGCGGGCTCCTTTAACACCCTCAGTAAACATTGAAAACATGAATTTATGTCTCAATATTTAGTGTTAAGTCTTCTTTAATACAGCATGATGTTCCCATCCATCCATTTTTCGCCGATTATCCGGGGTCGGGTCACGGTGGCAGCACACCCAGCAGACCGACCCAGGCTTCCCTCTCACCCGCAACATTTTCCAGCTCATTCTGGGGGAGCCCAAGACGTTCCCGGGCCAGCCGGGAGATATAATCCCTCCAGCATGTCCTAGGTCTTCCCCAGGGCCTCTTCCCAGTTGGACGTGCCTGGAAAACTTCTAATGGGAGGCGTCCAGGAGGCTTCCGGATTAGATGCCCGAATCACCTCAACTGATTGCTTTCGATACGGAGGAGTAGCGGCTCGATTCCAAGCTCCCTCCTGATGTCCGAGCTCCTTTCCCTATATCTAAGGCTGAGCCGGCCGATGTACGAAGGAAGCTCATTTCGGCCGCTTGTATCCGCGACTTCGTTCTTTCGGTCATGACCTAGAGTTCGTGACTATAGGTGAGGGTTGGAACGTAGACCGACCAGTAAATGGAGAGCTTCGCCTTCCGACTCAGCTCCCTCTTCACCTAGACGGACCGGTATAGCGCCTGTTTTACTGCTGCAGCGCACCAATCTCCCGCTCCACCTTACCCTCACTCATGAACAAGACCCCAAGATACTTGAACTCCTTCGCGTGGAGAAGGCATGTTGTCATTTCGAGTCAAACAGACCATAAAGCAGGCAATGCTTTAGGGCCGGGTTACTGTGACAGGTCGCTGATGCTACCAGAAACATATACGTCTGTACATCACTCCTACACATACCAAATATGGTAACTTCTGTTCATTGGTAAAAAAAAAACTAAAAAAAACACGATGGCGATGACCGTAATCCAAGATGGCAATGGTGAAATTGCGAACTTGAGGCTTCATAATGGAAATCTAATCAATTGATGATAAAACGATGACTATGTCTATTTTATTTTGTCTCTACAGTCAATGGCACAGGCACACAACCTGAAACCACAATGTCTGCGGCCAAGCTAACTCCGGCATGGAGGCATAAGCAGCATCTCCATTGACCGTCTGAACTGTGTCCCTTACTGATGCAGTTAAATAAACACATTGCATATTCTAGACTAACTTGGTCGGCTACTTTTCCTGTTTCCACATCCCTGAGCATCGGCTGACGCCATTCTGCAGAGGTTCACTGGGTTTAGAAGACGCACAGTTCACAAAGTCTGTCTCCTATTTTCTCACTACAACTCCAGTTGGCAGGTCCGAGATGGTTTAGATCTCTAAATAGATGCACATATAAAAGAACAGCGAAGCTGCCAAGAGCAGAATGATGTGGAGCAGAGGCAGGGAGGAAGGGAGCGAGGGAATTAAAGATGAGAGGAGGAATTGACAGAGTAGGCCGGAAATAGAAGGAAGAAAGGGAAAAGTGTCAGATAAGAAGTTTTGTTATAAAAAATAAATGTATATTTTTTCAGGGGTAGAAATGTCCTTGAAGCACAAATATGATCAGTGATTCAGTTACACTAAATCAAAATGTATGTAATGAAGAAGAGAAATATTTTGCTCTTTGTTTTTTTCAAATGTGCCTTTGCATGAACTTGACAAGATTAATCTGCAGCATGGATGAGAATGCATGATAATACAAATACTTATTTATTAATATGTAATTTCTTTTCTTCTTTTTTTTTACAAGTTGCAACTTTTGGAGAAAAGGAAACCCGACGTTGAGCAGCTCTGGCCAACGAACTATATATTTAAATAAGTGAAAAAAGAACAATGTAGTTAATATTATTTTAAGATTTGGTCTTGAGCTCCTTCTGAACCGGACATCTATAGTGCCCTTGTGCTTTATAGTTCCACCCACCAATGTTTAACACGATCAATGTGTGATCGTTCCTGCTTACTGAATTGTTAATATCGCAGCGACTGTGGAGGGAGGGGCGGGTGGTGATGAGGTTTAAGGGGGTTAAACAAGGCCATGAGAAAGAACAGAGACATGACAAAGAGCATAGTGAACGTTTTGTGTGTGTCTGTGTCTATTCATACCATTGTTCTCAGCTTCCGAACTGATTGGTCTCGCTGACAGCTGTCATGTTGTGAGGCTATCTTGGGACATGGCCCACTTCTGCTGTAATACTGCTGCTGCTGTTTAAATGTGATCGCCAAAAAACCTACTCTAGATTACTCAGGAGAAAATAAAACTGTCTGTCACATTTGCTGCCAATACTGTTGCTTGATATAGTTATGTATCGTTCAGACATCAATATTGTATCATTAGCATGTGCACTTCGAACATTTCAAGCTATATTTTATGAAATATTGTGGCAGTGTGGCTTGCTTTGACACAGATACACAGTCAAAGATACCAACGTTTCTATACTCCCTCTCTGGCTTCTGTCCTCCATCAACTTATTAAATTAAAGGTCCACTTTCATCCCAGGGCTCTCCTCTCCTTTACTTTTAAATGTGATTGGAAAAGCTCAGAGAGGTGAATGGAACACACTACAGCGCTCCATCTGTTAAACATGGTGGTTGAAACTACTACAGATGCAGAAGCTGCATCGATCCATCAATCTATCCTTTTGTTTGTAAGTGAAATGTTGCCAACCGTCTCCCCTCCGTCTATGCAATTATTCCAAAAATAAATCTGTCCACCAATTTCCCAATTAGTTTTCCTGTAACTCTCCCCATAAACAAAAGGTGTTCAAATGTACTCAGTAAGAAATCTGGACTCTATCTATTGCCTCCACACGGCTCTCAATATGGAGCTGGTTGAGCAAGTGGCAAGAAGCCAATGCTGCTAACAACACAAACATTGTTGACATTGCTAGCAGGGGAACTGGAGGGTGGGTGCTACGCATATAAATACAATGCCCAATTACCCAAGCAGCAGGCAAAGTTCATCTCTGCCTTTCACTCCACTGTGTCAATTCTTGCCTTTTTATTGAAAGGTCTACATTCATCTGTATACAGTTTGTACTCAGTGCACCCATCTCTCTACATTATTTAATAATCTATAACACTATGCTAAACTCTTTGTCAGACCATTCACCCATCCAACCACAGAGCTGGTAAGGTCCAAACTGGATATCAACAATTCTATGCTACTGACTAAATGTGTCCATAGTACCGAGTGGCAAAAACTGTAAAGTACCAAAGAAATTCCACAATCAAATCATTTCTCAAATTCATACACTTCTTCTCAACTTTGAAAAGACAGAAGTCTACTGTATTTCAACCCTGTAACCTTGGAATTATGTCGGTACTGGATGTTCAGCGCCTTTCAGACCCAATGCAGAGTATAGTGCTACCAATATGTAGCAAGGCAGAATCTCAGTGTGTGTAGGCCAGGCTTGTGACGAGGCATGGGACTGGGAGATGGTCATCAAATCTCGTTACAGATCTGCAAGCAATGTTTGACGTTTAATCAATCGTAACTTGAAACTTTTCCCAACCTTACCCAACATTTTTGTTACCGATTTTAGGTCAATTGACGTTTGAGACAAAGTTTAAAAACTATGGCTACTTTTGTTGAGTAAAAAAATAGTAAGGTAATGTAAGGTATCAAAAACTTTTGGAAACTTGGTTATCACACGAGTAATCTCAGATGGTACCCAACCCTATTCACCCATGTGTTAATCTCTGAAAAACAATTCCACAAATACTTTTTCTCAAGATTTCCATACTTGTATGAGGTCCATAACAATACCAGCGGAGACCAGTCCGAGCCCTGACACCAGGAACGGCACTATAACCTGGGCAGCAATGAGCCAGGAGCTCTCTGGTATGAATCCATGTTCTGACCGAGTCAACTTCCACGTCACGCCGCGTAACTTCCTGCCCTGGTAGCACAGCTCCAGCTCCAGACGAGTCACCACCATGTTGAAAGTGGTGTTACTTGAGCACTTAGTTCAAAGTGTAGTTATCCCATGGTAAGTCGAAATGTGATCCAATTGTAAAAGGGAAAAAAATGTGCTTCTGATGTGTCCAAAAAAATAAGAAACCAATCGATGTGGTCGTCCTTGGTTTGAAAACAGCAAGGACAAACGTGATTTGTGAATGCACGGTTGATCTCCTATCAAAGTATTACGAAAACATACATTTTCTTTGTATCCTTCTTTCTCTAATGAAGAAATAAAACTGCTTGCAAGAGCCCTTTTTTTTTACCTTAGGGAAAAATTGGATAAAAGTTAATCAGCTGGTGCCATGTCCTCAGATGTTCTGAAGTAAAACATGTACAAGATTGTTACTTAATTTCCCATTTGTATGATTGCTTATCTTTTTCCCCAGACAACGTCAAGATTAGAGGCTTTAACTCTGATTTAAGGGCAATGGAGCGTGACATCTTTGGCCCGGTGGTGAGTCAGCAGTGATGCTGTATCTATTTATCAGCACCCCCGGGGATCACAATCATCAACACCATTTCTTCCTCATCGGCCGCCGATGGTCGTCACCAAGCGCAGATGCATCCACATCTGGAGTCAAAATCTGTCATTAACCAAGCTGCCTTTTGAGGTAAAGGTTGGAAAGATGCCTTCGATATCCACACAGGTTAACACCAAGGAATGAACCCGACAGTGGAGAGTTCCGTTCTCAAAAGTCCGATTTAGCTGATCTACTCCAGAAACCAATTGATGGAGTTTCAAAGCCTTGAGGAGTTTAGTGTTTGCAAGATCTAGTCCTCAATCTGTTAGATCCAGCCTGAAATCTGCTTGACCTCCAGCCTGAATGCACAGCTGTATCTTGAATAAGACAGTAGTGCTTGTGGTAACAGCTGAATGATTGACGGCGAGAAGACAAGGAAGAACAACCCTGAAAGGTCTGAAGCGATGGAAGCGGCGGGATTCCTTTGAGTCTTTGTCAATCCAGCTCCTCTGTTGTGGCAGGCTCACAGTGAGGGTGAGGAGCAAAACAACAAACAACAAGAACAAAGAAAAAGAGTTCTGTGGTATCAAAAAGAGATCCGAGGAGGTCCACTGACAGGATGCAGCAGTCGGCTTCTGGCAGGCTGAAGTGCTCCTTTCCTCCAGTCAGGGTAGTCCTGCTCCTTTTCTCCCTCCCTCCTTCCCTCCATCCCTTTGCTCTGTCGTGATGTAGCAGAGGAAGAGGCGGGGCTGTCTGCGCGGCCCAACATGCAAACTCATGAGAGAAACAACCGGCTTACTCCCACCCTCTATTTCTTGCTGCGTGCCTGCCTCTCATCCTACCTCGCTCTCCCTCCATGTGACATCCCTCTCTCCATGTCAGCTGGTCAAGCTACGTTTCTCTCTCTCTCTCTCTCTTACCCTCTCTCTCTCCACACTGTGACTCATTCTTTCTCTCCGTCCATTCCATCCATCTCTAGCTCGCATCCACCTGCTATATTTGCATTGTGGTCCTGTCATAAAAGGGTCCTGGTGTGTTCTTTTACTTTAAAACAATGTGTGAG
The DNA here is from genome assembly GCF_023055335.1 of Clinocottus analis. Taxonomy (NCBI): domain Eukaryota; kingdom Metazoa; phylum Chordata; class Actinopteri; order Perciformes; family Cottidae; genus Clinocottus; species Clinocottus analis. The sequence continues at coordinate 6,986,717 of NW_027176153.1, forward strand.
ACCAAACAAATAGGTTCTATTCCGTGTGACTACAACATGGCTCCCCTGGACTAAAATATTGATGTCAGTGCACAAGAATCTCAGGATCACATTTCTCTCTCTTGTAAACATGCTTCTACAACTCAGACACTTTCTCTTTCGAATGGTTATTATTACCCTTGTTGTTATTCAATTCATTTATTTGCATTTTAAGTGATTCCATTTTTCTCCCTTCACTCAAAAAGACACCAAATTCAAACTCTGTCACTAGACTGTCACAGGTGAAACATTTCACTTCCTGTAAACCATGAGAATTGTGTATTTTCCATTTGAAGAAAATCATGTTTGATGAAGATAAGGTTTTATAAAAAAAGGCAAGGGAATTATATTTCCACCTATATATCACTCTTCTCAGAATCACAAAGGCAGTCCAGCCATTCGGCATTGCACCAAATGAAATGCCGTTGAAAAACAAGCGGAAATCTAAACACATAAAATCCAGAAGCCTCTGCGACATTTCCACCCAAAAATTCAACTCCATTGAATACGTTTCTGTTTCCGATGGACCGAAATAATTTATCAAACGGTATATTGAATCTGACACCAATGCGAGACACCACGACATGCAAGTTTGTTGATTTATAAATGCAAGTCAACAGGTCACACACAGACGCACGCGGGCGCGCACGCACACATGCACGCACCCTTTAAACTGCGAGCAGAGCGCCGGTGTTCCGGTTCCGGTTTATTCCATAAAAAGTAGCAGCAGCATCAGATTGTATTGTTTGTTTCTTCCTCTCACCTTCACAGCCTTCTCCTTTGCCACTTATATTTTATGAATTAGGATTTGGCCCTCCCACACTCCTTGTAACAGTTTGGCAATATAGTGATTCGTCACATCATAACGCCCGGGCGTCTCTCTTTGTCCTTTCATGTCTGCTTTGCTTTGGGACAAATGGACCGAGCCAAAACTCCTGAGTAACTATCCTCCTCGTCAGATGCATGGTGGGTAACAGAAGAGAGTGGAGGAAATACTGATGAGCACGAGATGGAACCAAGGGAATATGCCATGTGAGGATAAGACGCGTGTATCGGTGGAGGACAGAAGGAGAGAGACAAAGTGGTGCTAGGTGATTGTAAAGCAGTTGGCGGTGTCTCCGTTCCGCTTCACTTCCTCTCTGCGTTCCTCGAGGTGGAAAAGTGTCTCGGCTTCTGCTGCTTGTGACCAACTTGTGAATTGCATTCTAGCAAATATTTGACCAATTTTACAAGCAAACATAAAACAGTAACCTGTTTAATGGCACATCTTTCAACAGAAATGAAAATATCCAAAAAATGTGTCATTAGTAACCTCGTGAAACAAGCAATCACAATGTAATAATTTTCATAATGGAAAAGTGTGACGTTGCCACTGGTGGGAGTTTTATAGACTGGATGAAATACAGTCATCAAAATTCTTAAATACTGTAGCTCAGTTATTAACACATTATAAATTCTCAATTGATTTTTCTCAATTGATTGACTTTCATATATTCATTAATTAATATATAAAAGTGGGCTTCTGGGTGCCACTCAACAGGAAACGGCACAAGTTTTTTAAATATGGATAATAGACGATTGGAAAAACGTTGCCTGCCATTTGCAGATGATTCAGAGCAGTGATCCTCAACCTTTTTTTCAGTAATGTACCCCCTGTGAAATCTATTTTTCAGACAAGTACCCCCTTACTAGCGCAAACCATTTCTTTGTTGAAAAAAAAGATGTAATACACGGCGCTGTGCCATCAGTGTCTTAATATAGAACATATACAATTCAATATACACTTATATTTTATTGAATATTCATTAAATAACTATTTTCAAAGGATATTTGAATGGATGCTAATTTTAAATATATGTCTCGTAATCTCACGTAACAGCAGACAAACCAAAGAAATTGGCACATAATATCAATCTACTAACTTATCAAAAGCTGTTGGATGCAACACACTAGAAGCCTCGCTGCTGGTAGTTGGGAAGGAATTCTAAAAACAAGTTTACAACAAGACATTAAAGATGTACCGTGAGGTACTAATGGGCACACTGCCAGTTAAATATCTCAAAACCAGCCTCTTGCCTCACTTACCTGTACGTCGTCCAGCACCATGCCGGCCATCACCATGCCCATGCCAGCCAGCAGGTAGGGGAAAAGCACCTGAAGACAGATAGCAATGGACGACTCCTCCTCCACTTTGGCAACGGACACTTTCGGCTTCTCCTCTGTCAGCTTTTTTGGAGGCTGGAACGCCGGGGATAAGAGGAGGTCATCTTGGCCGTCCACGGCGCCACCCAGAGGGGCATTCGGACTCCCACTCAGGCTCTTCCCCTTGGAACGGGACTTTTTGTTCTTCTTCCTCTGGCGGGTCTGTTGTGTTGGTGGTTTATCCTCACCAGGCATGATGGCGGTGGTGGTTGTGGCGAGTGGGGTGGTGTTGGCTTAATCTGTGGGTACCGAATTAAAAGGGTCAGTTGTTGTAAAGAGACCACAAACCAACAAACGGCAAACATTTTAAATTTGTATCTATAAATAGCGTGGTCAGTTAAATTGTTCAAATGGTGTGTGGAAAGGAGTAGAAGTTGTACAGTTTCTCTTGAACCTCTAATTTGGTATGACCTATTTGATGTTCTTCAATTAATGTGGCCATTTATCATCCTGATTATTAATTTATTAGCCTGGTGACTGTGCAGCATACAGTAAGATATCTATATATTCTTTTATATATTCAATCAAAACAATCCTCAATGTGTCGTCACCTTCTCACTATAATAATCCTTTTGTCTACATTACTACTTGAATTGAATTGTAATATTTTACGAGTCCTTTGACTCAGTTTCAACTACTGCGGGAAACTCTTAATTCAATGCAATTCAATTCCATTATTTTGTATAGTCCAAAATCACAAATTGGCTGGGCTGTAGAGGGCCCTTTAACAGAGAGGAAAAGAGAAGAAACCTTCAGAAGAGCAACAGAGGAGGATCCCTGTATCAGGATGGACAGAAGCAATACATGTCATGTAACCAGAATGAACACAACAGTGTTAGAACACATTTAATAGATAGGACAGAAATGATTGATATAATGAAAGTAGTAGGCATGGATAAACACTGCCTACCAGATGCTCAGCTGTGCCAATGATGACGTGTGCCTTACTTGTATGATCATAAACAGTGTTTTATGGATTGTTGGGGATATATTAGGCACATTGGGCCTTTAATATGGCTGTTTAAATTATACTATTTGACGTCTTGTTTCTTGTGTGCGCTAAACACACGATGTGTGGGTCAGGACAGAACATATTACAACGCTGTATACCTTTCATATAAAGTACAATGTGTGCTATTGACCGTCAACAAATAATTGAGGAATATCAAGCGCCCATTTACACCATTCCAAATGCTTGAACGTGAGTTGTAACTGTGAAGTATAAAGGAAAGAACTGTTCCCGCTCGGACCCTCCGTGGACCCGCCTCCTGACAGCTCGTTTCATTTCGCGTGTTTTATTTTATTCTGCACACGTGAGTCCTCGAGCACACGAGTCCTCGCGTGGCTTAAAGCATCTGTTACTTCTCATGCGTTACGCGACGGGTGTGTTGGTGAACCACAGTCCAGCTGGACCAAGAGACCGGAATAAACTGCTTCAAACCACAAACCATGCAAACCTTTAAACACACAATGTCGACGAAAGACTCCTGGATTCCGGTGAAATGTACAAACGTGTCCGCAGGTCCATTAGCTGCGCATCAGAGCCCCACAGTGTCCATCAACAAGCCTCTGTTGACTTCTGTACCGCCACTGCAGGCTGCCATGTCTACATACCATAATGCAACGGCCCCGGTAACCAAGGTTATGCAAATAACGCTTTCCAACTGGATAAACACAAGGAGTAGCCCCGCCCCCCAGTGGAGAATGCGAGAAACTGCAGACGTTTGGAAATAATATTTAAAAACAAATGTTACATGAACTGCAGTGTTTGTATTATTATTATTATTATTATTATTATATATATATTATGATTTATTTTTGTATTTTGATAAGCATTACTATAATAATTATAATATAGTGTAGTTATTTTTTCTTCTCACTCTGTTATGTCAGGAATTCATGAGGGATGGGGTCCAAACCTCAACCGTTTAAGCACCGCCCCCCTCCAAACAAAATTTACCAGTCATATGAATATCAGCAGAATTGCCGTATTACAGATTGTGTGGAATAGACAAATTAGGAGAAAACAAAATGAATCAGAACATGTAGAAATAGTCATCGCAAGAACCGTCCCCAAACCATTTTGGCGGTTGTAACTGAGGGCGAACCCCCGAGTGAGGTCAGCTGCTGCCCGGTTCCAGAGTCTCGCATGAACGGCTCAAGCCCCGTAACGGCACACCACGGCGGCCCCCGTTAGACGGAGAACCCGTGTTGTGTTGCTGACCATGAAGACACACACACTCAGACCACTCTTTCGGGGCTGAAAGTCTCCCCGGTGAATAAAAGCACAGCACAGCGGAGAGGAGTTTCTGCCTGTCTCGTCCTTACCTTAATTATGTCCGGAGCTTGTGAGGGTAAGCGCGTGCACGGCCGAGGTGAACCCCGAGCTCCCAAGAATAACCGCGCGGATGCTTGCTATGTGTGTGTATGTCTATATTAAGGCTATATGTATATGTGAACATGTCTTGTGCTATGATACCATGCCACAACCGGTAGTCCTCTCACTTATGTGCACACACCCTCTAAAACAACACACTAAACATACACACACACAGAGAGAGAGAGAAAGAAGACAATCAAATTGATAGGTTCTGTCTGGAAAAAGCCTCATTGAAAAAAGAAAAACACATATAGTTTATTTATGTTCACTTATGTTTTAAATTTGTAAATGTCGGTTAAGATGTGAATGTCTCCTATATGTTTTCAGGTTGATTGAGATTTTCTTGATGTGATAATAAAGGGAATGCAGGTTGGAACTGTTGATGGGACTCGAAGGCTTTCTGCATGATGCACTTCCTTTGGAAGTCTTCGATGTGGCTCCTCCATGAGCTCATCCTCCATGAGCTCTGAGAAATGCCCAGAGGCTTTGCCATGATGGGCACAATCTACTACTGTAATATGTCATCATTCACCCATTCACACACTGATGGGAGGTGCTGCATGCAAGGTGCCACCTGCCCATCAGGACTAACAAACTATTCATACAACGACATCTTTGTTCCACCACTGACCCACAGTCGCCCCACAATATAATAATAAATATAGGCAGTTAGAACATGAATGCAAGAAAATGAATGCAAGCTCGGTTGAAAAATGTAAAAGTGAGAAACTGTAGACTAAAACTCTTCTAAACTGTAGATTGGTTGTTTAAAAACTTTTGCGAGGCACTAACTCTCTTACTGAAAACAAAATCTTTCAAATTGTGTTGAAGAAATCATACAAAAATGAAACTTGTACTATATGGTTTGATGAAGTTCATTTTGCCTCTGCACAGCCACACTACCTTATCTCTCGCTGTCTTTAATGATATTATTCCCCCTTTTTTAAAAGTATGCAATTAAGTCATGTGTTTTTTGTTTTGAGCGTTTCATATTACCATCTTTTGAATCTGTTGTAATTATCTCTCATTTGCCAGCCACCTTGTCAGTGTCTGTCTAATTGCCTTTAGTTGTATGTGGGAACAATTTTACACATCTATTCAGGGGCGTTGAGATGTACTTGTGTGTATCGGTCTGTGTATATTTCCTTCGATACATGTTAGATATTTTGAACGGAAGTAAGAATTATGGGTTATTTATCAGTGCAGTTTTGAGCACGCCTCGGTGCGTAAAGATAAGCGTTTGTGCGTGCACACGCGTGTGTGCACTGTTAGAGCGCGTGCATCATTGGAGACCGTCTTGGGCCACCGTCTTATATTTCATGGCATTGGCAGATAACTGATATACCCCCCCATCCCCCTTCTCTCCTGTCTCTTTCCATCTCTGGAAGAGCGGTGACAGCAGCAGGCAGAGGCAACGCCTTCACTTTTTCATTCATGGAGAGAGTATATTTCACGACTTGTCAAAGCCGTGTCACGGCTAATGACCAATATGTTGCTCTTTCAAACTAGTTCAAGTTGCACTCGTTTCATGTTCAGGATGCTAGATGTTAGAAAACTGAAGTTAAGTCCATTTCCGTCCAAAATTGAAATTGTTTGGATACTTTCTGATATCCATCAGCAGCGTGATGACCACTGTCATGACCACTTTGTGACATTTAACGGTCATGTTGACGGCATGTTAATACTGGAGTGGTCTAAATACACTCCTCACTGTCGTTCATAGGGGGGGACATAGTGAGAATGGCTCCGTTTTCTTTGACTTCACATGTGCAGCAGCTCTATCTGCTGGTTGTTATTCATAACTACCAGTAAGGTGTTCTGTATTATGTCATATTTTGCACTATAGTGGCATTGAGATGTTCATTGCACATTGATATTTATTTTATTCTATTTCATTATGCCTTGGTGTTTTATTGAGGTAGCATATTCTGCTTGTAAAGCACCAGTGTGTAGGATTCAGGGGGGCCTTAGGTGGTAAAAAAGTATGATATTCATAACTATGTTTTTGTTAGCAAACACCTGCAACTAATAATCTTTGTGATTTAATGAGCTGAGAACGAGGCCTTTAAATCTACACAGGCAGCGGGTCCTCTCCTCGGACTGGCCTTTTTTATTCTTCTTTTTTGCAATACTTTTTTATTACCCTGATAGTAAAGTAAGTAAAGTTTATTTATATTGCACAAGGTCACGGAGTGCTGTACAGGAGTCGAAAAAACATGAACTAACACAAAGTGAACATAACAGGGACCAAAACATTGCAACAGGTAAGAAAGCACAAATACATGATCCAAGAATGTGCAGTGAAATACACAATAAAAGCAATAATAAAGACATATGCTTGCAGATCATTTAAACGAGGTCTCAACCTGAACATGCTAACCGATGCACTGAAACGGAAACAAACGCAAGCTAAATCTGTTTTAGAGAAGAAGAAAAAACAACAAATCAGGAAGAGAACAATGAAATTGCTGCACACATTGTTCATAAAAAAAACATCCGAACAGCAGCTTTGAGTAAAACAAAAACAAAAGTGGCGATGATGAAGTCTGACATGAGTTTGGAGCAGGAGTCATATTGCCGGTCTTTGTCGTCCCCTCAGTGGCGATGAGATGGAAACGCTAAATCCAGCAGCATGGCCGCCGGCACCAATCAGCACTGACAGGAGTGTGTTGATCAGGTCATCGCTGACGGATGCGACACAAGCGGAAGTCGGCCTGCCGTATGCTCAAGAATGACGGGAAGTTACCTCGGATTACTATTGCAACAACACATCATCAGTAGGGAAAAACCAACCTGTCTTACGACAGTAGGAGAGGCCATACAACATGCATTAAATAGACAACCAAACATCTCACAGACGAATAAACACCAAGTTTTACTGTCAAGGATGCAGAAACACAAAAGAACTACGCAACAGCTTCCTTGAGGCGGATGGCGTGTGACCAACACTGATTCATACACTTTACAACCCCTCCACCAGGGGGAGGCATAGATTCAAGAGTCAGAACAATAACAAAGGTCCAGTTCATGTCTTACTTACTTTTAGGGCTTTAAAAAAAAAACATAAACAAGGGTTGAACAACAGTTGCCTCACAAAATTTTCAACTACTTGCCACATTATATTGAAGCCTCAACAGTGGAGAGGCGTGTTTATTTTAAGAGCACTTGACAGTTTAAACATGCCCCTGGCTGCAGCGAGCACAACACAAGACGCTTGTGAAAATGTTCATTATATTAGAGTTGACATGTATGAAGAGCAATTTTCCAAGATTTCAAAGTAGAAAAGTGGAGCAGCGGGGAGTCGCGGTGGCTCTCAACGGGCACGGTGGTCTGTTAGTACCATCCGTCTGTAACGGGCTTCATTTCACTTTATAGAAACATGATCCATGTCATACTTATGGATTCCTTCACCCTTCTAGTCGGAGGTCGGAAGCCCCAAGAGGTTATGGAAATCTGGTTTACAACCCCTCACTGTTTATTTTCCACTCGTAATCGAAAGCAGAGAGATTGTCTTTCCTTATTTGTCTGAGCAATTCTGCCTTTAGTTTTTTTTTTAAGTACAGTCTGTGTTTTTTGTAGTGTTTTTTTGGCTCCATATTGCCATGACTGTGTGAGCCCTCCAATGCAGAATGTACCATTAATTACTGTGTGTGTATATATATATATATATATATATATATATATATATATATATATATATATATATATATATGTGTGTGTGTGTGTGTGTGTGTGTGTGTGTGTGTGTGTGTGTGTGTGTGTGTGTGTGTATCACAAGCAGGGAACATCAGGTGAGGTGGCAATATGTTTTTATAGCTGTGTTGTGTAAGGTGATCTCTGTCAAAATTGCTTGTCTTTGTCACATTTGTTAGTTTTTGTAAAAAAAAAAAAAAAAAGAGGTATGACACGTACAACCACCTGCTAATACATGTGCTTGGCTGAGATCATGTCCACACAATGTTCGCCCACTGTAATCTGATAACCTTAAACACGTCAATGAGCGACACCGCCACACGAGGTGAAGTGTTCCATCGCGGGCGCCGTAGTTTATTTTGAGACACGCGTGCGCTGCCGCGAACGCTCCTTAAAGGTGCTAAATTCCAAATTCCGAGCAATTCAGGCATTGTCTCCATATGGCTCTCAACATGGCGCTGGTATAGCCGGCAGCAAACAGTGCTAACAGTGCTCTTTGCTTTGGCCATGACACTGTCCTATAACCTGCTCTGTCTTTACAGAGCTGTTTAGCTGTTTGCTAATTTAAAATGTTGCACCTTTAAACAGCCAAATGTTCTCCACAGCTGGAACTAGTACCCCCGCTAACAGACTTTTCCCTTTTTTTCGCGAGAAAACATGAAAGAATACTGTGTTCATGACCCAAAGTTTCTAAATCAGGTTAACATTTTGTGGAGATGTAAACACGGGCTCTGGTATTTGAGAATTTCAGTCTGCTTACACATCAATTATAGCTTCTTTAAAGAGCTGGAACAAGCTAATTAGAAGTTTTTATATGTCTTCTACAGGGTTATACCATTAAATAACACGATAAAAAAACTTTAAAAGGAAAGTGGATGTCAAAGGGACACTCCACATTCACGGATAGAGCCGTTTACTTCTTCATAAGAAGAAGTGCACTCTGGAAACAGTTATTTAATATAGTTTCTGGCTCTGAAAGCAGCTCTGTCAAGTTTAATTAAATAACTGCTGATCTCATCAGGGTTATCTCAGCTCGGGCTTAGAGGCTTAACTTTAAAAAATATATATATTTTTTACAGAAAGCCTTCCTGTCAAACTTGGAGTGTGGAGTTTTAAGAATGTGTAAACCATAAAACGAGGTATCTCAGCGTTAAGTTTTATCTTTTGCACTTCAAACTGAATGAAATATGAAATAATGTACAGGGTCCAACTCCATAATAATGTATTATTGGTGGATTGTTGCTGTTCCACATATATATATATATATATATATATATATATATATATATATATATATATATATATATATAATACAGTTTTAAAATAGGATAAATGCCAATGGTGTGTATTGCATGCCATGGGAGGGACATCAGGAACACAGGAGCTGATAATAAAGCTATCAGGGGAATATGGAAGATTTTGATGTATTTACCCTCAGTCATTTAAATGATGTACATAACATGAATTGCACAATCCCCATCGAGCGTTGGCCTTTGTATTCAGAATGGAGAATGAGGTCAGCACTCCCGTGCATACCCCAGGTCAGGCGTGATGGGCGGCGGTGAGGGTCTTGGTCCCTGCAGTGTTTCGTAAGCTGCTGCAGACAGGGCAGCTTTGGCACTTGCGTGACGATAAGCGCAGCGGTTGACAGCTGCGATAGATGTGTTTCCAGGGTCTCTGGCCTGCGTGGTGGAAACTATCACGCAAACTTGTAATGCTGCTATAAATAAATGTCCCCGTCCCCTGTTGCCAGCCACGCTATCATGATAGCCCTTGGCCAGTCAGTCTTTCTATGTTTCTGTCTCCACACCTGACGCTCTACTTCTGGCCCGTCCACCTGACTAGTCATTTGTTCATCTGCAGGCTTTCCGGTGTTACAATATTTTATGGTTTACAGAACGCCAACTTAATATATGTACATATATATATATATATATATATATATATATATATATATATATATATATATATATATATATATATATATATATATATCAGCAAAGAAAGTATCAGCAAAGAGATATCTGACTAAACGTGTGTCACTCTCCGATAGCTCATGTGTCTATGTGTCTAACTGGTGTACCTCTGGGTTTACCTTGGAGCACCTGTTGCTGGTCACACCAGCAGCTGCTGACCTTGTGATACTCCCCCTTTGCCCACTCTATCGCCCTGCCCCAGGCTGTCTCCATTCACACATACACACACAAACACACACACACTACTCTATTTCACCCACTCTTGCAACACCTCCTTGTGTCATTACAGCTACAGTGAGAACTGTCTTTGTTTATCGTGTGTGTGTGTGTGGGTGTGTGAAATGCACTGAAATTTGCAAAACAAATGTTATGGAAACAATTTTTGGGCGTTAAGCTTTTCAACTGAAAATTTATGTTTGAGTTTGCCCTGCTTAGAACCTGTTGACCTGCACTGACCTCATTTGACTCTTGTCAATTGATGCTCCCTTAGTGCACCGGAGGCATTCAATTTGAAAAGCTCGCTTTTCAGGTCTGCACGTGGGGTGCACGTCATAGCCCAATCCCAGGCTTCCGCCCACAGTCCAAAGACAGGCAGCTCAGGTTAATTAGACTCTAAATTACCCATATAGGTGTGAATGTGAGTGTGAATGGTTGTCTGTCTCTATATGAGGCTTGAGAAAAACTGGAGAACCCTGAACCCATGGCTTCACCCAATGTCAGCTGTGATCGGCTCCAGTCCCCCTTGATGCTAAATAGGATAAGCGGTTCGGAAAATGTAATGTAAACCTTCCTTTGAAATTACAAACACCCTTATGTTATGAATTAATTGTCACTGGGTTTTCACTCAAAGCTGCAAAGATTTCAACAAATTCTGATGCTTCATCAGTGTTTACGAGGATTTGATTGCTACTCTCATCCAGTACAAGTCCTTGATATAGTGGTTTCATATTCATGGTACATTTAAAAATGGAGGGCAAGATTGTAAGCCGAAATGCTGAAAGCTGTCTTATCAAGGTTACGTGTCTACGAACAAACAGACGGGTCCGTGAATCCACTTCACGCTCAGTGTGAAATATGCAAGCTTGCATTTCTATTGCGTCTTTGGTCCAACGCTTTGACAAAGTCCAGGCTCAACTCGTTGGGTTTATGACTTTTCGCTGGGTGACGCACTCACAACGATCCACTCCAGAACTCTGCTGCAAAAGTGTTCCACACATTAGGAATTGGGCATTGCTGTTAAATCTGTTCCAGAACCAACAGGATTTGCTTGCCATGTTCTTCATACCCTCTACTGTTGACTTCAACCATGGCTCGCACTGCAAAGCCCCACTTACCATGTGGTACAACTGCTTGTTTGTTGGGTAATTCTTGTTCTTCAGGTCATCATTTGACCTGTCTGGAAAAGTTTCTGCAATCCTCCGTAAAACTTTTGTCTTTTCTGATACTTGATAATGGCAGGTTTCCCTACATACTTATTTTTTTTAATGTGTCCTTTTGTCATAAAACTAAAGGGGAATGGCATGTGTGGTAGAGAGTCCTGCACTGTGAAGCACATTAAGCCAAACACAGAACTTCATGTGTTTCAGACCTCTCTGTTTATTTTTTCTGGTAATACAAACATGCTGTTTGTGGCCATGTATGTTTCTGAATAGGAATAGCTAACTGGCGATTTGCAAAAAGGGCATCTGTAGAGTGCCTCCTTGCATTAACGTACATGCTTGGGTATAGTTTAATTTTGTTGTCCTCATCTAATGTGTGCTGTCAGGTGGGAAGGCTGTGGCCTCTCGTTGTGGTGTGGAATCCTTTGTGTTAGCAGAGCTCAAAATGGCCTAACTGCATGGGAAAATGTTCTGCGCTGTCCCGGAGCTGCATGGTAGTGTCCACAGCCGAACCAAGTCCAAGTCCTTCCCTTTCTTACTTTGCGTTATTAGGCTGCTGACTCTTCTTGCATGCTCTTGATGTAGAGGTGATGCTCTTCGTACATGTGTCTTTTGGTTTGGCCTGCAGCAGCTGGGCTCCCCTGATGGGCTTTTGTTTCTGCCTCTCACAGTGAACACACAACAACACTTGCTATTCTTTTCTGTCCATTGAGCAATGCAACGTGTTTGGCAAAACAGTAGAATTTTGGCAATCAGCTGTCATTTCAGCCTCAACTTCAAGGAAATGGAGGCCACATATGGAGCCTGGGGGATTGGTAACTGTGATGCGTGGTTTGAATACTGTTTAGTTTTGGCCTGTATTCCTTGGGACATCAGAATCTATGGTTCATGTTTTTTGTGTGTCTCATATGAAAACCATAGTATCTCTTTGACACAATACATGTTTTCATTCACATGTTCAGGGAATTGGAAGTTTGGAAATGTCTTAAAAAAAAGAAATACAAATTGGAAGCCTTTTTAACTGCTTTGGAGCATTGATAATTTAGGTATTTAAGTTCCGATGACTCAGCAGTTCTAGGTCCACCATATTCTTTTAATTGGAGATCAATAACAAATACTTTATATCAGATGAATATTTTTGTAAATAATAATAAAACGGCTGCGTTTAGGATTATCCCATTGCAATCTGTTAGCTTTTGCTAGCAGATTGCAATGGTTCTAACCCTTTAATCACAACTCCAGAGCTGCCAACTTTTCAACAAACCTCGGAGTAAGATTTAGTCGACGGAGGGAGGAAGGAGGGGGGCGACGAAGACGACAAATACGCGCCGCCAAACAGCTGACAGCTGACAACCCGACTTAGAGAAGACCGGACCCGGCGCGACGGGGGCTCTTACCGTCCTGGCAGGACGGGGACTGTTTCTGTCCTGGACCCGGCGCGTTGTGGGTCGTTACCGGCACCTTCGGGCAAGCAGTCTTCGGGAGAAGCTGCCGGTGGTCGCTTCCCATTGATGAAATTTACTGCTTCATCCAAAACCGCCTTTAATTCCGCATGCAGGCATCGTCTTTGCTGCCAGTGTAAGCTTTTGTATGGTGTTTCCGGGGCTTTTATTTTGAAGGAGGAAAACAGAAGAAGAGGTGCAGAGAAATGTTGGTGGTGAAAAAGGGAAGACGTTAATAAAGAAGTTGTCGGCTTGGCTGACGAACGATCGTGTTATTATGTTTCACCAGTAAAAGAATAACACGAAAGTTAAATCATGAATATTTTTATATTAATTTCAAACCTTTCAAAATTGAAAATTAAAAACATTTTATTTATTTATAAATGACCTCTCACGGCCCACTTGCAGTACCTTCCCACTGGTGGGCCCACACTTTGTGGAATCGCTGGTCTAGGCCATGATGAACTCAAATCTATTATAAGTGGGAAGTTTGAATGATCCAATTTGCAATATTGTAAAAATAACAATCACTACTCTCCCTCCTGCTAGTGCAAGGAGGCTCATGTGACATGATTCTGCAAATTGTCTGGTTCGAGCATAAGGGGTCAAAGACTTTTAAACTCCGATATATGGGAACTAGTGCCGGGTTGGGGGGGGGCAAGGGGTTGTAGGGTGAGCTGTGGAGAAGCTCAAAGTGCTGGGGGTCAAGGTCACATTTCTACTCGCTGAACCACTGCGTTTCCTTTGGCTTTCTCTCTTTCCAAAAGAAAATGGGATTTTAGTTTTACTTCCAGTGTTCTCCTTTGACAGGAGATGAACATTGTAGCAGCAGGCATTGCTTTTCTTAACACACCAAATACCCGATAGATGCCACGTGGGACTGGAGATGAGGATCACTCAGCTGGATTCATTGTTGACTCAAATGTAATATTGTACTAAAATACTATTAAAACAACACAATTTCAATGACTTTTAAATGAAGAGCGTTTCTCAGAAACAACCTTGTATCACATGGTATGCAGTCATACGTGTGTGTGTGGTTTATTTCTACACACTGTCACTGTAAATCTCAGAGGCTGAAGCAGTTGCTCCACCTAACACACGAGCAGGTGTGGGGGACACCGGCTCATATTCCTCACATGTCACCCCGAGTGTCATTTCACTCTGTATTACCAATGCAGCTTTAAACACCGCCACTGTTATCATTACAATTACCGTGAGCAGCTCCCAGTTAGTGTGACTATTGCTATTTGTGTTCTTTGATTCATTTCTTTAATCAAAATTAATACTGTTTTCACATGTGGTTTACATGTGAAAACAGTATTAAACTAAAGTACAAGGAGACATTGGCAGTTGCAGAAGCAGTGTACAATGTACTGTACATGTGTATAAGATCGAGGCTAACGTGTAATACTATTAACATGACTCTAATATTGGATTTGCACTGTTTCTACAGTGCACTGTTTCTCAAGTCTTTTGAACCAGAAGTATCTCAGTGGCAGCCATGATAAGAGGTGGTTGAATTTCTTCTCATCTTCTTTACGTTACATGTCATTTAGCTGACGCCTTTATTCAAAGCGACTTACAATAAGTGCATTCAACCGTGAATACAGAGAACAACAAGAATCAGGAAAGTACAAATTCTTTAATAAAGTCAAACTACAATGTGCTATCAGTAAGGGGCATTTAAGTACTACTAAAGTGCTACTAATGCACTACCTTCCTTATTCAAGGTGTAGTCGAAAAATATGTGTTCTTCATTATTTGCTGTTCATGAAAACAAAGGGTTAATATAAACACGTCTTCAGACCTTCTATAAACGTTATATTTCTTCATACCATGGCGAAGGCATTATGCCCGCCTCACTCGGTTTTACGGGATACTTCTGCATTGCTGCTGATAACGTTACTACTAGGCCTCCTATTAGTGCTCCTTAGAAAGAAAAAGAAAGGTTTACTGTCGGGCCTGGATGACACTTGGCAGCTAGTGGAAGTTCAAAAAGCCTGAAAGACAGCGGAGCTTCAACATAATGAATGGAGCAGACTCTTTTACTCCTCCCGTAGAGCAGGCGGCCTGCTGTGAGGAAAGGGAAGCAGGCCAGAGACCAGGATAGATTGTAAAAGAGAGCGGAGGAGTAAAAAAAAAACACACACACCTCTCCAACCAACCCTCTGTGACTCTGCTGCCACGAAGGCCCAACAAAACAACAGAGTGCATATAGTTTTTGCATCTTTATGTTGTTGGGATGCCAGAGCTTCATATTTAACAACGCGTGCTTCCCGCACTCTGATGCTGCTGGATGCGTTCGTAATAGTTCTCTCTTCCACATCATGTTGGTTTTCTTGTGCCAGAGCCCAATTTAATAAATCAAGGACGATAAGTAATTATATTTGATATGGCTTGTTTGTTCATTTGTTTCCTTCACAGTTGGTTTCATCTGCTCAGAAAGCAGATGAAACCAACTGGCAGCATGACATCGCCTGTCCTGAGAGAGTGAGGAATGATGTCTTTGTTAGTGTGCAACCTTGGCTGAGGCTTGGCTTCTAGTTTGGAGCGCTCCTTCTTTTGAGTCCATGCGTTAAGTACACAAAATGGCGTAAAAGAACATAATTGAACCGTTTTCATTTTGTGACTCAGACTCTGGAACACCATTAAAGTGTGTATGTGAGAGAAAGAGAGAGTGGTATTTATTTAGTATATGAGAGAGAACCCACTTCTTCTCTAGGCCAAGTAGCAGCCAGCGTGCCAGGAGGACCCTTGGGCGAGTAATATTGTGCATGCAGCCATTGATGACTCACAGATGGTAAAACCAGATCTAAAGAGCAGATAATTAATAAAACACTTCAATCATGCGCCGCAATGGCATGTGTTTTATCAGTCGTATACTGCATTGACCAGTATACATTTGCTCATAATAAAGGGTATACTAATACAATGTGGAACTCAAACAATGCATGCTTTTGATATATACTGTATGATTATGATTTTGGGTGAAGAAGTTTCAAATATATTCAACATTGATTAGGTTACATTTAGAATTTGTTTGTTGTATGATTCGGTTCAAACAAATTCCTTCAAAAACTAGGAGTGACGGGAAACTTTAAAAACTTATAAAAACCGTGATGTGGAACAGACCCACCCTCAAAGCAACACCAAGTGCTATTGACAGCAGGTTATGGTCACACACGACTATGCACACCCATCACTTAACAGTCCCAACCAGCCGCGTTTAAAGTCACACGGCTTCACGTGCAGCCATCGGTCGTTATGGTTAAAGTTCATGCGCTCGGTTTTGCAAACCACGGATACGCAAGGTGGCCTTGGTTAGGGTCACAAGTGGTTTTGTATGCCGATTGGGAACCATGGTTAACTTCACAAGTGGTTTTGTACACCAATTGGGAGCCAAGGTCAGGGTTCACACAACCTGACATTCGGCTCACTTCAACAAACCAACCTATTCTGGTTGTAAAATAAGTCTGAACCGATGTGGTTAAGATGCTTAAAAAAAACCATTTAATTGTCCAGTGTCTGCCAGGATCTTTTAAGTTTGTACATTTTTCAAGTTAGTAGATTTCACATAATTCACTCTACAAACAAGTTTCAACTGTGACTGTTCATCTGCTTTTGTCATTTGCCCAGCACATCAAAGTAATTCTTTCACTGCTTTAGGTGTCAAATGTGACACTTGATGGAGCGTTTTACTTACAGAACACACGCACTTACACACACACATAGTCCAACCACGTCCAACGTTAACCAGGAAATGTTGGACGACAATGACAGTTTTCTGGAAAACACATTTTCTGACCAGCCGTGCATCTTCTCGCATAATTCTGCCAGAGAAGTTCATTGTGACGAGCGTCTTCGTAAGTGTGTGAATGACCGAGTTACAACACTTATTGGTTCCAAGCAGAGCCTCGTGGTCTTCCGCCAAGTACAGCCTAATCAGTGGGATAACTGCCTTGAGGCGTCAGCAGTGGGTAATACAGTCAACGTTCTCTCTAACTGTCATGCAGCGCCAGATAAGTGAGCGTAAATACACAAACACACAGGCACGGTGTGTGTGTCTTCTCTCTCTTTCTCGCTGCTGGATTCTTAGCATGTGGTAGTGTTTAAAAACTCTGTGTTCAGGACAAAACTCAGGCACACTTTTTCTATGTATATACGTGTGTGTGTGTGTGTGTGTGTGTGTGTGTGTGTCTACCTCTCTCTCTCTCTCTCTCTCTCTCTCTCTCTTGGATGCCCTACACCGACGAAATCTTTACAAGGTCTCGATTTCTGTACATTCCTGTGCAACAGAGAAAGCAGATATACCATGGGAGGTACCGCTCCATAACAAACACCATCCCGGGCCTCAATATTGAAAGCGCCGCTCCCAGTTAAATGTCATACCAACCCAGATGCAAGAACCGCCTGCAAGGCCAGCAAATACTCGCATAAACTAACTGAGTTCAATAAATGTGGAAAGTCAAAGTCTTTAAAACTTTTCTTTCTGTGCGCCAGTGTGTGTCAAAAAACACTTGAGGGGTTTGATACAGTGAGTTCAGAATTGTGTTTGGCCTCTGCATTGATAATTCGCTTTCCATGGCCTCAGTCTTCTTTCATTGTCTGAAGGGGATTTTGAAAATGGATGGTGAAATTCTCTTTTTAAACCCTGAATAAACGACTAAGATCATCCTATAATGCAGTGCAAAAAGTCACATGAATGCAACCGTCACAAAACCGTCATGTTTTGTGCTCACTACAGTAAATCATTGAGGGCCTAGTTACACCAGCGATGCCCTTTTCCCCATACAAATATGCCAGCGTGGTTTGACTCTTGGCTATCTTCTGGGCCCGTCATGTGAAAAAATACTTTTTTCTTTATTTGGGGGAGTTCTTCTGGGGGGCGAGGGTCATAAATCACGGCGGCGTGATTCACATGATAATGTCAATTTAAAAAATATCATTATAATATGTAAATGATGAGCTTCAGCAGTCTTCATCTTTGCAGAACCAGAAGTTGCTCTTCATATCTGTGACAGCTGGCTTTAAGAGCACATTTTGAGTTGCCCATCAGTGACACGACAGACCTTTTCTGCATCTGTTGTACATTGTCCTTTCTTTTGAAGCATGAGGATTGGATGTTTGGTCTTTAGATACCGCTTTAGCTTTGAAGCCTTTAGTGCTACGTTAGCAAGCAAGGCTAGTGGTAGCACGGACAGTGTTATCGAGGCTAGTGTTATCGCGGCGAGCGTTAGACCACACTCCATACACTGAGCTCAGAGCTCTGCATGGTCACCTCCGTTCACAAAGCCATACTCCGTGGATTTTGTAGTCACGCTTAATCATTTTGGTTTCTTCTGTGCTGGTGATCAGTGGCTAAAAAAGATTGAATGAAAGCATGGAACGGGACCTTTTAAAATAGTTGAAGAGTGGACATAGAATATATTCAGCAATGGTCCTGTTTTGTCTTGCTTTACTTTAAAAATCCAAAACAGGTCACTATGCAGGTTTCATCCATTTTTTTGGCAAAACAATTATCACATGATGGGGCTCAAACTTGCCAACTGTTGTTTTGTTGTACCAAGCCCAGATAGTTGCGACAGCAGAGCATAAGGATGCAGGAGGACATAAAACCAGGAAAGGATTTGAAGTAGAGCTGTCAGGATGGCCAAGTGGTCTAATCCCTCAGACTAAAGACTAGACTCCTTCCTCAGCAAAGAGACTTATGGTCTCCAATTGAAACTGTGGGTTCAAATCCCACTTCTAATAGACAATATTAGCTGCAGGTTTCCTCCCTACATTTTGGCAAAACATATATCTCAAGATGGGGATCAAACTCACAACTCTTCTTTTATTGAATCAGGTCCAGCTAGTTAAGACAGCAGAGCATAAGGATACTGTAGGACATTCACTTAAATTACCTTCCGACTCTCGTTGACAGGGAGGTATGATGATATTTTCACAGCGCAGACAATTGCAAATAGGGCAAAGCATGATGTTACACTTAAGTCATTGACCCAGGACAGAAACTGCTCTTCAGCTGTCAGGATGGCCGAGTGGTCTAAGGCGCCAGACTCAAGACTTGACTCCTTCCTCAGCGAAGAGGCTTCTGGTCTCCAATTGGAGGCGTGGGTTCAAATCCCATTTCTGACAGACAATTTTATCCCTGTTTTTTGGCAAAACAGACATCTCAAGATGGGAATCAAACTCACAACTGTTCTTTTGTTTTTCCAGGCCCAGCTCGTTGAGCCAGCAGAGAATGAGGATACAGGAGGAGATCCACTAAAATTACGTGCCGACCCTCTGTTACATAAAGGGACAACGACATTTTCATTTCGCGGACAATCGCAAACAACTCAATGCATGATGTTACACTTAAGTCATTGAACCAGGAAAGAAATTGACCTACACCTGTCAGAATGGCCGAGTGGTCTAAGGCGCCAGACTCAAGACTTGACTCCTTCCTCACCAAAGAGGCTTCTGGTCTCCAATGGGAGGCGTGGGTTCAAATCCCACTTCTGACAGACAATTTTATCCCTGTTTTTTGGCAAAACAGACATCTCAAGATGGGAATCAAACTCACAACTGTTCTTCTGTTTTTCCAGGCACAGCTCGTTTAGCCAGCAGAGCATGAGGATACAGGAGGAGATCCACTAAAATTACGTGCTGACCCTCGTTGACAGGGAGGTATGATGATATTTTCATAGCGCAGACAATCTCAAATAGGGCAAAGCATGATGTTACACTTAAGTCATTGACCTAGGACAGAAACTGCTCTTCAGCTGTCAGGATGGCCGAGTGGTCTAAGGCGCCAGACTCAAGACTTGACTCCTTCCTCAGCAAAGAGGCTTCTGGTCTCCAATTGGAGGCGTGGGTTCAAATCCCGCTTCTGATAGAGAACTTTATCCCTGTTTTTTGGCAAAACAGATATCTCAAGATTCGGATCAAACTCACAACTGTTCTTTTGATTTTCCAGGCCCAGCTTGTTGAGCCAGCAGAGCATGAGGATAGAGGAGGACATCCACTAAAATTACGTGCTGACCCTCGTTGACAGGGAGGTATGATGATATTTTCATAGCGCAGACAATCTCAAATAGGGCAAAGCATGATGTTACACTTAAGTCATTGACCCAGGACAGAAACTGCTCTTCAGCTGTCAGGATGGCCGAGTGGTCTAAGGCGCCAGACTCAAGACTTGACTCCTTCCTCAGCAAAGAGGCTTCTGGTCTCCAATTGGAGACGTGGGTTCAAATCCCGCTTCTGACAGACAATTTTATCCCTGTTTTTTGGCAAAACAGATATCTCAAGATTCGGATCAAACTCACAACTGTTCTTTTGTTTTTCCAGGCCCAGCTCGTTGAGCCAGCAGAGAATGAGGCTACAGGAGGAGATCCACTAAAATTACGTGCCAACCCTCTCTTACATAAAGGGACAACGACATTTTCATTACGCGGACAATCGCAAACAAGGCAATGATGTTAGACTTAAGTCATTGAACCAGGAAAGAAATTGCCCTTCACCTGTCAGGATGGCTGAGTGGTCTAAGGCGCCAGACTCAAGACTTGACTCCTTCGTCAGCAGAGAGGCTTCTAGTCTCCAATTGGAGGCGTGGGTTCAAATCCCGCTTCTGACAGACAATTTTATCCCTGTTTTTTGGCAAAAAAGATATCTCAAGATTCGGATCAAACTCACAACTGTTGTTTTGATTTTCCAGGCCCAGCTCGTTGAGCCAGCAGAGAATGAGGATACAGTAGGAGATCCACTAAAATTACGTGCCGACCCTCTCTTACATAAAGGGACGACATTTTCATTACGCGGACAATCGCAAACAAGGCAATGATGTTAGACTTAAGTCATTGAACCAGGAAAGAAATTGCCCTTCACCTGTCAGGATGGCCGAGTGGTCTAAGGCGCCAGACTCAAGACTTGACTCCTTCCTCAGCAAAGAGGCTTCTGGTCTCCAATTGGGGGCGTCGGTTCAAATCCCACTTTTGACAGAGAACTTTATCCCTGTTTTTTGGCAAAACAGATATCTCAAGATTCGGATCAAACTCACAACTGTTCTTTTGATTTTCCAGGCCCAGCTTGTTGAGCCAGCAGAGCATGAGGATAGAGGAGGACATCCACTAAAATTACGTGCTGACCCTCGTTGACAGGGAGGTATGATGATATTTTCATAGCGCAGACAATCTCAAATAGGGCAGAGCATGATGTTACACTTAAGTCATTGACCCAGGACAGAAACTGCTCTTCAGCTGTCAGGATGGCCGAGTGGTCTAAGGCGCCAGACTCAAGACTTGACTCCTTCCTCAGCAAAGAGGCTTCTGGTCTCCAATTGGAGGCGTGGGTTCAAATCCCACTTCTGACAGAGAACTATATCCCTGTTTTTTTGGCAAATCAGATATCTCAAGATTCGCATCAAACTCACAACTGTTCTTTTGATTTTCCAGGCCCAGCTTGTTGAGCCAGCAGAGAATGAGGATAGAGGAGGACATCCACTAAAATTACGTGCTGACCCTCGTTGACAGGGAGGTATGATGATATTTTCATAGCGCAGACAATCTCAAACAGGGCAAAGCATGATGTTACACTTAAGTCATTGACCCAGGACAGAAACTGCTCTTCAGCTGTCAGGATGGCCGAGTGGTCTAAGGCGCCAGACTCAAGACTTGACTCCTTCCTCAGCAAAGAGGCTTCTGGTCTCCAATTGGAGGCGTGGGTTCAAATCCCACTTCTGACAGACAATTTTATTCCTGTTTTTTGGCAAAAAAGATATCTCAAGCATTAGGATCAATCTCACAACTGTTGTTTTGATTTTCCAGGCCCAGCTTGTTGAGCCAGCAGAGCATGAGGATAGAGGAGGACATCCACTAAAATTACGTGCTGACCCTCGTTGACAGGGAGGTATGATGATATTTTCATAGCGCAGACAATCTCAAATAGGGCAAAGCATGATGTTACACTTAAGTCATTGACCCAGGACAGAAACTGCTCTTCAGCTGTCAGGATGGCCGAGTGGTCTAAGGCGCCAGACTCAAGACTTGACTCCTTCCTCAGCAAAGAGGCTTCTGGTCTCCAATTGGAGGCGTGGGTTCAAATCCCACTTCTGACAGAGAACTATATCCCTGTTTTTTTGGCAAATCAGATATCTCAAGATTCGCATCAAACTCACAACTGTTCTTTTGATTTTCCAGGCCCAGCTTGTTGAGCCAGCAGAGAATGAGGATAGAGGAGGACATCCACTAAAATTACGTGCTGACCCTCGTTGACAGGGAGGTATGATGATATTTTCATAGCGCAGACAATCTCAAACAGGGCAAAGCATGATGTTACACTTAAGTCATTGACCCAGGACAGAAACTGCTCTTCAGCTGTCAGGATGGCCGAGTGGTCTAAGGCGCCAGACTCAAGACTTGACTCCTTCCTCAGCAAAGAGGCTTCTGGTCTCCAATTGGAGGCGTGGGTTCAAATCCCACTTCCGACAGACAATTTTATTCCTGTTTTTTGGCAAAAAAGATATCTCAAGCATTAGGATCGATCTCACAACTGTTGTTTTGATTTTCCAGGCCCAGCTTGTTGAGCCAGCAGAGCATGAGGATAGAGGAGGACATCCACTAAAATTACGTGCTGACCCTCGTTGACAGGGAGGTATGATGATATTTTCATAGCGCAGACAATCTCAAATAGGGCAAAGCATGATGTTACACTTAAGTCATTGACCCAGGACAGAAACTGCTCTTCAGCTGTCAGGATGGCCGAGTGGTCTAAGGCGCCAGACTCAAGACTTGACTCCTTCCTCAGCAAAGAGGCTTCTGGTCTCCAATTGGAGGCGTGGGTTCAAATCCCACTTCTGACAGAGAACTATATCCCTGTTTTTTTGGCAAATCAGATATCTCAAGATTCGCATCAAACTCACAACTGTTCTTTTGATTTTCCAGGCCCAGCTTGTTGAGCCAGCAGAGAATGAGGATAGAGGAGGACATCCACTAAAATTACGTGCTGACCCTCGTTGACAGGGAGGTATGATGATATTTTCATAGCGCAGACAATCTCAAACAGGGCAAAGCATGATGTTACACTTAAGTCATTGACCCAGGACAGAAACTGCTCTTCAGCTGTCAGGATGGCCGAGTGGTCTAAGGCGCCAGACTCAAGACTTGACTCCTTCCTCAGCAAAGAGGCTTCTGGTCTCCAATTGGAGGCGTGGGTTCAAATCCCGCTTCTGACAGACAATTTTATCCCTGTTTTTTGGCAAAAAAGATATCTCAAGCATTAGGATCGATCTCACAACTGTTGTTTTGATTTTCCAGGCCCAGCTTGTTGAGCCAGCAGAGCATGAGGATAGAGGAGGACATCCACTAAAATTACGTGCTGACCCTCGTTGACAGGGAGGTATGATGATATTTTCATAGCGCAGACAATCTCAAATAGGGCAAAGCATGATGTTACACTTAAGTCATTGACCCAGGACAGAAACTGCTCTTCAGCTGTCAGGATGGCCGAGTGGTCTAAGGCGCCAGACTCAAGACTTGACTCCTTCCTCAGCAAAGAGGCTTCTGGTCTCCAATTGGAGGCGTGGGTTCAAATCCCACTTCTGACAGAGAACTATATCCCTGTTTTTTTGGCAAATCAGATATCTCAAGATTCGCATCAAACTCACAACTGTTCTTTTGATTTTCCAGGCCCAGCTTGTTGAGCCAGCAGAGAATGAGGATAGAGGAGGACATCCACTAAAATTACGTGCTGACCCTCGTTGACAGGGAGGTATGATGATATTTTCATAGCGCAGACAATCTCAAACAGGGCAAAGCATGATGTTACACTTAAGTCATTGACCCAGGACAGAAACTGCTCTTCAGCTGTCAGGATGGCCGAGTGGTCTAAGGCGCCAGACTCAAGACTTGACTCCTTCCACAGCAAAGAGGCTTCTGGTCTCCAATTGGAGGCGTGGGTTCAAATCCCGCTTCTGACAGACAATTTTATCCCTGTTTTTTGGCAAAAAAGATATCTCAAGCATTAGGATCGATCTCACAACTGTTGTTTTGATTTTCCAGGCCCAGCTTGTTGAGCCAGCAGAGCATCAGGATAGAGGAGGACATCCACTAAAATTACGTGCTGACCCTCGTTGACAGGGAGGTATGATGATATTTTCATAGCGCAGACAATCTCAAATAGGGCAAAGCATGATGTTACACTTAAGTCATTGACCCAGGACAGAAACTGCTCTTCAGCTGTCAGGATGGCCGAGTGGTCTAAGGCGCCAGACTCAAGACTTGACTCCTTCCTCAGCAAAGAGGCTTCTGGTCTCCAATTGGAGGCGTGGGTTCAAATCCCACTTCTGATAGAGAACTATATCCCTGTTTTTTTGGCAAATCAGATATCTCAAGATTCGCATCAAACTCACAACTGTTCTTTTGATTTTCCAGGCCCAGCTTGTTGAGCCAGCAGAGAATGAGGATAGAGGAGGACATCCACTAAAATTACGTGCTGACCCTCGTTGACAGGGAGGTATGATGATATTTTCATAGCGCAGACAATCTCAAACAGGGCAAAGCATGATGTTACACTTAAGTCATTGACCCAGGACAGAAACTGCTCTTCAGCTGTCAGGATGGCCGAGTGGTCTAAGGCGCCAGACTCAAGACTTGACTCCTTCCTCAGCAAAGAGGCTTCTGGTCTCCAATTGGAGGCGTGGGTTCAAATCCCGCTTCTGACAGACAATTTTATCCCTGTTTTTTGGCAAAACAGATATCTCAAGATTCGGATCAAACTCACAACTGTTCTTTTGTTTTTCCAGGCCCAGCTCGTTGAGCCAGCAGAGAATGAGGCTACAGGAGGAGATCCACTAAAATTACGTGCCAACCCTCTCTTACATAAAGGGACAACGACATTTTCATTACGCGGACAATCGCAAACATGGCAATGATGTTAGACTTAAGTCATTTGACCAGGAAAGAAATTGCCCTTCACCTGTCAGGATGGCCGAGTGGTCTAAGGCGCCAGACTCAAGACTTGACTCCTTCCTCAGCAAAGAGGCTTCTGGTCTCCAATTGGAGGCGTGGGTTCAAATCCCACTTCTGACAGACAATTTTATTCCTGTTTTTTGGCAAAAAAGATATCTCAAGCATTAGGATCGATCTCACAACTGTTGTTTTGATTTTCCAGGCCCAGCTTGTTGAGCCAGCAGAGCATGAGGATACAGGAGGACATCCACTAAAATTACGTGCTGACCCTCGTTGACAGGGAGGCATGATGATATTTTCAAAGCGCAGACAATCGCAAATAGGGCAAAGCATGATGTTACACTTAAGTCATCCCTGTTTTTTGGCAAAAAAGATATCTCAAGATTCGGATCAAACTCACAACTGTTGTTTTGATTTTCCAGGCCCAGCTCGTTGAGCCAGCAGAGAATGAGGCTACAGGAGGAGATCCACTAAAATTACGTGCCAACCCTCTCTTACATAAAGGGACAACGACATTTTCATTACGCGGACAATCGCAAACAAGGCAATGATGTTAGACTTAAGTCATTGAACCAGGAAAGAAATTGCCCTTCACCTGTCAGGATGGCCGAGTGGTCTAAGGCGCCAGACTCAAGACTTGACACCTTCCTCAGCAAAGAGGCTTCTGGTCTCCAATTGGAGGTGTGGGTTCAAATCCCGCTTCTGACAGACAATTTTATCCCTGTTTTTTGGCAAAAAAGATATCTCAAGATTCGGATCAAACTCACAACTGTTGTTTTGATTTTCCAGGCCCAGCTTGTTGAGCCAGCAGAGAATGAGGATACAGGAGGAGATCCACTAAAATTACGTGCCGACCCTCTCTTACATAAAGGGACGACATTTTCATTACGCAGACAATCGCAAACAAGGCAATGCATGATGTTAGACTTAAGTCATTGAACCAGGAAAGAAATTGCCCTTCACCTGTCAGGATGGCCGAGTGGTCTAAGGCGCCAGACTCAAGACTTGACTCCTTCCTCAGCAAAGAGGCTTCTGGTCTCCAATTGGAGGCGTGGGTTCAAATCCCACTTTTGACAGAGAACTTTATCCCTGTTTTTTGGCAAAACAGATATCTCAAGATTCGGATCAAACTCACAACTGTTCTTTTGATTTTCCAGGCCCAGCTTTTTGAGCCAGCAGAGCATGAGGATAGAGGAGGACATCCACTAAAATTACGTGCTGACCCTCGTTGACAGGGAGGTATGATATTTTCATAGCGCAGACAATCTCAAATAGGGCAAAGCATGATGTTACACTTAAGTCATTGACCTAGGACAGAAACTGCTCTTCAGCTGTCAGGATGGCCGAGTGGTCTAAGGCGCCAGACTCAAGACTATGGTCAGGGCACAAGCTAAAAATGCTTCTGCTCGCTGCGGTTAACAGAAGCTAACATAACAGTATTTACAGTCTTACAAACCCATAACAGAGATTTAACACTACTAGACGTACTATGTTCACTTCAAGATAGTTAACGGGGATCGTGACAATATTTTATTACGCACTGTTCAGTCTCATAGAGACCCTGAAGCCGTCGTTAGCTGCATAGCTGTGTTGTACTGACCTCGCTAACCTAATCTGAACTTCACTAGACATGAATATGAAAAGCATCTACATAAATTTTAGATTTATATTATCATTACTTTAAATATCCGATCCATGTCACCTTCCAAAATGTTTACATAAGTCTGGAAAAATTGGAAAAGCAAGGAATGGATTGTACGTATAATCAAGGTTTGCCGTGACTACCGACTCTCTTTTTGCAGAGGGGAATTAGCTGAAATGGTAGAGTGCTTGCTTAGCATGTGGTAGCTAGTGAGATCGATGCCCACATTCTTCAAAGGATGGCAACATTGTTTTCCCCCCAAGCCTTGTTGAATTGAAAAACTCTTACCTAACAACTGAATAGTGGGCATAGAGGATATTCAGCAATATTCCTTTTTAGTCTACATATAGACTGCCGATACGTTAAAAATCCGATCCAAGTCACTTTCCAAACTGTTTACATAGGTCTGGAAAGTATGAAAAAGCAATGAATGGACGGTACGTATAAACGACGTACGCCGAGACTACCGGCACTCATTCTCCAGAGGGGAATTAGCTCAAATGGTAGAGTGTTCGCTTAGCATGCGCGATGTAGGGGGATGGATGCCCACATTCTCCAATGGACTTTTGTTTGTTCTGTGCATTTGATCAGTGGCTGAAGAAGATTGAATGAAACCACGCAATAGCACTTTCTCCACCGGTTAAACAGCACATGGAAACTGTGTCGTCCCCCCAACCCCCGATACTTGTTGAATGGAAACACTCTTATTTACCAACTGAATAGTGGACAAGGAAGATTTTCAGCATATTTCTGTTTTGTCTACATGCAGACTGTCTTTACTGTTAGCATTTACAATTATTGGAAG
Source organism: Clinocottus analis (assembly GCF_023055335.1). Classification (NCBI taxonomy): domain Eukaryota; kingdom Metazoa; phylum Chordata; class Actinopteri; order Perciformes; family Cottidae; genus Clinocottus; species Clinocottus analis. The sequence continues at coordinate 7,014,202 of NW_027176153.1, forward strand.
CCTGGTGTTAGCTCCAGAAGAATTCAGTTCCACAACTTCTCTTTTTCTTGTAATTTATTTCCTTGATCACAGGTAAAGTACAAAGCTCTGCAGTTGCAAAGGCAGGTAGTTGACTGAGACAAGGATGGGATCTGAACCGATGTGTGCCGAGCACAATGGAATTGCAGTCCATCGCCTTAACCACTCAGCCACTTCGTCATGCACAGCATGGCTTTACATTACAACTCCAATCAAAGTCACCTTCCAAAGTGTTTACATAGGTCTGGAAAGTTTGGAAAAGCAAGGAATGGATGGTACGGATGGCAGCTTTTAGCTCCCTTTTAATCAGACCTGATTTCCTCCAAAAGCCAAAGCCTAAGAGGGAACAACCGGCTACTTTACCCAGAGCCCAAAACCCTTAACACTCCTTTAACATTCACTGCTCTACTTTAAAACAAGATATCTTTACTTACTCCATTAATTTGTTTTCTGTTTGTTTCTATCATGTCACTGAAGTCATTTATGTTGTTTATCTTGTATGTAAATTCTGAATTCAGGGTTTGAAAGAGGAGGATGAGATTGCCTATCTGTTCTAGTAAACTCATATACGCGGCACTGCAGCAATTACTCACACACACACAAACAAAAAATGTTCGAGTGAATGGGGCGAGTGTATGGCCCGGACCAAGGGGCTCAGCCAGCACGACGGGGAGACGGCAAGATAATGGCTGCCAGGGAAAAAGGGAAAAGAGAGGTGAGTAAGAATGAGATGTGCATCTGTTTATGTGTCACACAAACAGATGCTAGTTCTCCACATCTTATTTTTTTTTAGTACCTGAAAGATCTTTTTGTCTGAGACCACAAGGAGCCCCACGTTGATATCTGTGGTGGGATTTGTACCAACACACAAAGCGCTGCTGTGTGTCTGGCAGGGTTTCTGGCTATTTGTGTAATGTCAAAGTCGCTGTATCTGATTTGGCCAACGGAGGAGGAAATTAAGCCCAATTACAGATGTAAGATCGGGCAGGCCATCCTAAGCAAGCCATGTGTTTACAGAATAAGCTGTATGCAAATGGACGCATGTGATTATCAGTGTTTGCAATATATTGAGACGCAATTTACAGAAAAAATATCAGAGCACATTCACGGAGGCCTTTTTTTGGGCAAGGGGAAAATAAATCGGCTACTGCAGGACAAACGTGAGTCGAAACAGAATTGCAAACACGCTCCAGTTAAGAGCTCCACCGGTGGCATATAAATGCTCCTGTGTACGTAAAAACAGCTTCAGGTTGAGAACTTTAGTTTCCAGGTCCCTGCGTGCTTCAGGAGCCGGTGCCAGCAGCAGTAATAACGAATCGGCCCATATTTGTCGGTCGACCGCAGCGCTGAGTGGAGAGTGCTTGGCAGAGCCTGCTGGAAATATTACGGAGGTCACAGGGTCAAATCTCAGGGTTAATGAGGAGCTTCTATGATGGGGCACACAAAATCTGAAAGGCGTTTACTGCACCGATAAACCTTTTTTTTTCCCTAAAGCTACGATGAGAACTTTATGTTTGTGTTGATTTTGGCGATCACTCTGAACAAAAAGCAGTAGTGTTTCCGAGCACCAGTTTCACTTTAAAAAACGGCAAATTTTAATACCGCAGGGGTCTGACAATCAGCCCTGCTCAGTACTTCTGGTTCTATTGTGCCCCACAATAGAACCAGCCTTTCCACCTTTACTCCAACACATATGTATATTTTAGCGCTGAATGCACCAACAAAATTAATTGGAGACAGTCATTTTTAATTACAGATGCCCACTGTTTTGAAAATATAATGCAATTGCTCAAGGAGAGAAAAAAACAACAAACCTGCTGTATTCGGTTTTGTTGCAAAGGGGTTCCAGCATTTAAGATGTGCAGAACAGACTTTGGCAATATTATTATCAAACCTTCTGCCAATGTGCCAAATTCCTTAATGACATTTTCCCTTACCCGCCTTTTCATTGTGTACAACTTGTTCAACTGCTACAATCATGACTGTTGCAAACAGCTGCTGACGTCAAACAAATACAAATTATTATATCAATATCATTCTCTTGCATTCACACTAATTACATGTATTTCAGGTTGTCATATAGGCAGACAGGTGTGTGTTTGTGTGTAGATAATTTATGGTTCCAATCTTACATATATATTATATATATATATATATTATATATTATATATATATATATATATATATATATATATATATATATATATATATATATATATATATATACACACACACACACACACACACACTTATTTTGGGGAAAGAGACTGAATGTTTAACTTGGCTTTGGTCACACAAGTGTATTCCAATTTAATGATTTGATTCTATTATCCAGTGACAAACGACCCTTTTCATCTTTGCAAAAGACACAAGGGTATGTATGGAAGGAAAAATGTCAGAGTGGCATGGCAATGATGTAAAATGATGCCACTTTTACTTGAAAAACAGCGTGACCAAAGTTAAAATGGGGGTTTTCTCAAAACTTTTAACTGTGTATCCCCGTAATTTGTTTGATGAACTTTAATGAACAGTTTTGTTTCATGTGGCCCCCATTTATTTCTCACCCAGAAAGAATATTTTAAGGCTTCACAGTTGGCAAAGAGGAGTGTAAAAGCCAAAGAATGCATGTATGTGCTCATTTCTACAAGATGTTGGCAACCGTTGTCTTAAACAAATCAGTCTGAGCATAATCACACCCAAGGGTTAAAGCTGTGTCTTATATCTCAATCTGATGCTTGCCACCAGCATCAATACACTTCTATCATGCACCAATTCAAATCTCCAGGTTCACAAAGTGCTTTTCATTCCAAGATAATCTTTTTTTCTATTAGTCTAAAAGCAGAACCTCTATTATCTGAGCCCCAAGAAGCTTTTCGGAAATCACAAACCCCAAATTCGGTAACTTTCCAAGCCTGGCTCAGTGCTTGTACTGCAGTGCAAGGAATGCAGTGGTTGTTTTAACGTTACAATGGCTTGGCAGGACTCTCCTGTGGTCAACCACTGGGTCCCAGGCGCCCTCAGACATTGCCCGCAGGGTTCCTTCGACAGACGGGAGGCAATAAGAAATGTCTCATAAAATGTGTTTCAAAATCCCCCAAAAAGTACAGCAGCGCATACACAACCTGTTCTATCTCAGTGATAAAATTACATCCAAGGGTGAATACACTGCAGGGCATTGGGTTGTAATTTTAGGGCTTTCTGTTAATGAGGAACACCCGCTCAATTTGCTCAACTCAATCGCAAAAAAAAGAAACTTACAACAAAACTCCCACTGATGTTTCTGATAAATTAGATATGAAATATCGTTTATTGGATTAGCCGGAAATTATATGTCCTGAATGGGATATATTCTTGATTAATTCACCTTAGCTCAAAAACTGTGCACAAACAAAAATTCTTACAAAGGATACATCATTTGCTGAAACAGCTAGGCACTGGAGTTTCAAAACAATGATACTCAAACAGAAGCTATAAATGCATTTGTCTGGGACTACTTTAGCAGCGGATAAATCAACATTTGGGGCTCTATTTCCAGCAGCAGGATGTTGTATGTAGGATGGAGTGAAAATAAACTAGTGTGTAGTTTTAAATTTGGGCTGTGCTCAAAACAAGCTCAAAACTTTCCTTCAAGGAATCTATTGTGTTGAACTTGGGAGGAAGTGTTTTACTTTGATGGCAGAAAGGTGTGTTTCAGGCGCAGTTTGAGCATCTAAAAAGCACTTTGGTTCAAACACATTGATGCCTTTATAATGCCGTGAATGAACACAAGGCTTCATTTGCGCTCAGTGTAAGAAGCAATCAGAGTCAGGTCAGCTGACAGAAAGATGGTGATAACCTCCAAGAAACAGAAAACTAAAGACATAATCGTGAGTGCATCCGTCTGTCTAAAGCTGCATGGGATTCCCATTGATTTCTCAGACTGACTTATTACACACTGATGCTTTGTCAGATCACTTACTAGCACACTGGGTAGCTGCGTGCACAGTCAGAGTAAACACGTGTTTAGATTTATGCAACAAAACCACAAAGTTATGTTTAGGAGAAGCATCATGGTTGGGCTCGAAATAGGTAGCAGGCAACTGCCGATTGAAATGATATTTAGACACCAAAAATGCTGACGCGAGTAAACCTACAACGCACGACGACCAGCCAGTGTGTGTGTTGCACCCTGGACCTTTTAAGGGCTAACATTGTTTTAGTGTTCAAGTGTTATTGTTTTATATTGTTAGGGTTGTTAGGGATATCCAGGACCCAAAAGCAACAATCAAGACAGAGATACCAAAGATAATGACTTAACTCAAAAAGGCATGATCAAAACAGAAAACGTCAGGGTGGCCCTGGAGCGCTTGGTTGGAACGCAAAACAATCTGTCAGAGAAGAAGTGCAAGTGAGGGGACCTAAGTAGATGGATAGATATAGATAAATATGTACTTTAATCCCCAAGAGGAATTTTTTTTTTCAAAGTAGCATCCCACATTTACAGACAACATCAATGGAATAAACTAAACACGCAAGATTATTATATATATATATATATATATATATATATATATATATACATACACACACGCACACATATATATGTGTGTGTATATGTGTGTGTATGCTTTTGCCTGTAGTGGCTGCGGGACGATACTCGTTGTCGCCAGTTGGTAGCAATGGCGAGTTTTGATGTAACGGGTGCAGAAACAGTCTTAAATGAAGAAGTATCAGCCAAAGAGACACGCCAGCTAACTCTGGCTAATTAGCAACGGATGCTACTCACACTCTAGCTGTTTAGCGCCAGTGTAGTTAGCCTCGTGACATCTGCAGTGCTGAGTTAGCATAGGCTATGTATATGTCCGATTTGTGTGTTTCACAGCTAATGTTATATTTGTGTTTATAAAAACGAAGAAGTGAAAGCCGAGGAAGGACGTCTACATAGGCATAATAGCTAGATATTTATTTGGGACTCTCTTTGTATTCACACTGTTCACAGTATTGGGAGAGAATAAAGAAATCTGGACTACACACTGAATCTCTGGTGCCATGTGTGACATGTGCGTCAAAGAAACAAAAGTGTCATGACTGTGAATTTGCTTGTAAGAACAGAGATCGCCGCTTGAGCTGGAGCCTAGCTTGCATTCTCTCTGCTGATTAGCAGGGGGCGACTCCTCCAGTTGCAGTTTATGCTGCAGTCACTTAGAGTGGTGTGTCTCATGCAGACTAAAAGTTTGCTCTAGCGTTGCTGAAAGACGGCAAAAGCATGAGAAAAGCACTTGTATTTAATGCTCGGGGAACAAGAACAAGCTCACGACCTGCGGGACATTCTGCAGCTTTGAGTAGTGACACCCAAAGCACGAGAGAAAATCACAGAGAAGAGAAACGAGCGTTTGCTCGTCTTGTTTCCTCAGCAGCTTCATGAGAGCTCCTCTTTCTGACCACTCATGCTAAAGATGGTTAGTCTTTTCCTGAAGTCGTTCCTCCACAGCCACAATACAAGTCTGATGACCCCTCAGTAGGGCTGCGCGATTAATCAAATTTTAATCACGATCTCGATTTTGTCTTCCACGATTAAATGAGCATGATCGCAGAATGAGCTTGCCACTCGCAAAGTTTTGCGAGTGGCAACGGGGGACCCGAGCATCAAAGCACGCAAAGACGCACAATCATGACACAAATCCACGAGCTGTATGAAGCTGGAAAGAACAAAAAGGGAAATGACTTGGCTGCTATGGATCATGTGGCGCTGACAGGGGATCACTGGACTTTTGTGAGTAATGAGAATTACCTGGTGACCAGACGTCCTCTTTTTCCCGGACATGTCCTCTTTTCGAGACCTAAAAAATGCGTCCGGCATGGGATTCCAAAACGTCCGGGATTTTCCTCGTGTGAAATTTATGTTTCTCTGTGTCTTTCACAAACTAGATATTACGCTCTTACAAGTTGTGGAAACGGTATCTTACGTTCAACACAGACAAGCATAAAGCCTGATTTATACTTTAGTTTTACGCAGAGACGCAAACACGCAAACACGCAAGACACGCAAGAACCCCCTTGCATAGTCCCAGCAGCCATTTTGTGTGCTTGCGTGCGTCACCCCAAATTTCTGACTATCCGTCAAAGCTACGCGAGCCGTTCGCAGCCCGCAAGGCTGTGATTGGTCTGCTAACCACATCCTTTCTGAGTCTCGCATTTCCGGTTTCATAGCATAATACCGCTGTTTTTAAAAGCCATAGCAGAAACACGAACAATGGATCCTGTCGGAGAACGTTTGGCTAAAGAGGTCCGCAAATATGAGCATTTACATAACCCGTCTTTGACGGAATGTTAAGATACGCAGATGGCGGAAAATTCCTGGAGGGAGATATCGGTGAACGTCGGCATGCAGGTCGACTCTAAGCGGTCGTTGCGCCACCTACTGTTCTGGCGTATGGAAACATTTTGTAAACATTTTATTCATATTGTGATGCAAATATGTGTACGTTTGAATATTATCCAGAATGTAACACAATAATGGAAGTAGAAGCAGTGGTCTTGTTCATGATTGAATTGAATAGAATAATTGTTATAAATAATCATAATCTCAATATTGATTAAAAAAAATTGTGATTATGATTTTAGCCATAATCGAGCAGCCCTACCCCTCAGACAAACCAAAGATGTTCAGCATATCTGTATCTCTATATTTTCAACATTTGATATTCATTCTGTCTCTATGTCTCTCTCTCAAAATACAGAGTTGATGAATAATTAATGAAACCCTAACGAGTGACACACAGTAACCATCAAAGACGCATTTCGAAACATCTCTGAAAGCCAATAAATACCAGGAAGCATTCTGGGTAAGCCATGTCTAGACAAACACTGTTGACAGGACATTCTGGCAGCAGGTTGGAGCTTTGGTTATATAATCAGGCAGCAGAAATAAACACATGTGTTGAAGGGAAACTCAAAGTGCAGAGCCAGATTTGTAAATCAATAAATTATAGGACAGATAATACGACTCTTAGTCAAGGACACTCACAGCTCTGCAGTGTATTTACATAATATTTAGCCTATACAGTAGATAATAGCCGATAATAATCCGATAGTTTAATAATGCTTTAGTTGCTACGATTAGATCAAAATAGCAGTGACAGCATAAATATGTTGTCAGTGAACACAGCAGATATGTTCAATATCATAATACAGAAGGTTTAAGGTTTCCTCATTATTTTGGTCATCAAAGCGGTAACGTCCACAAAGGTGTGACATTCCCAACCTCTTTCATCACTTTATCCTTTGAGGCATTTGTGTGGAATCGTCATCGGTCGTGGTATATGAATCCTTGAGTTAGGATGATTGTTTTTTGTGAGGTCACAATGACCTTTGACCACCAACCAGTTGAGCTTCTTGAGTCTGGATTGGACTTCATGCAAAATTTGAAGAAAAAAAATGGGAATTTCAACCAGAGCATTTTGTAATTTAGTATCTAAACAAAAGCCTTTTACAGCCTGTCAAACGAGCTGGTGGACAGTCGGCTTTATTGTCAGCATCAAATGTTCAGCATGCAGTGCATTCAGTCAGTCTTACGCTCTGTGGAAAACGCATTTGAAGGCTATTATTTGGAACACAGAGTAATACATTTTAATCCTGTGCAGCGTCACCTCTGATGTAAATCACCACACGTGTGTTCATGGAGGCCTCATGGAGCATTTAATGGGTGTGTGCGTGTGCGTGTGTGTGTGTGTGTGTAGTTACCAGACTGCACATCTGTTAAACTGTAACAGATACTGGTGAATGTTAAAATCAACCAGACGGCCCTCATAATCCAAGAGTATGATCTTCTTTGCCTGTTTCCTCTGGTGCACATATTACAGGAATTTAACCTCAGACATATGTATAAAGATGGCACTGTTACACAACGCACACATATATTATTCTATGTGAGAGAGTCTTGATTCTTGGTTGACTTATCTGTTTGCCTTATTTCTCATTGTTTGTTTAATGGACAGTTTGTCCAAAGGAATAATCTAAAATGTTGAGCCATTTGCTGTCAACTGTACAAGAAACTGCTCACATCAAGGTCTGTGGATTACCTTGAGTTTCTGGGTCATGATCTTTGGTAAAAAAAAAAATATTGCTGTTTAGTTTTTCAAATGTATTTTTTCTGGTGCTCTGAGCACCACAAGCCGAGTCCCATTATGTTGGAGGGATGGCAGATCTCTCCGAAACTAAGCAACTCACACCAAAACAATCTGGATTGATTAATAGCACAACAGGTAAGGGGAAAAATATGTATTTTCATGTTTGGGTTGTACTGTGTACTTATGGAGATTGGTTTACAGAGTATCAACACCGCCGTGCATGCTCACCAAGCGTGAGTATAAACAAAGCTCAAGGCCTTTGACCAAAAGCTTGGTTACACATAAGAGTGTTCTTGCGGCAGCGCTCGAGCAGATGCAGGCAGAAAAGCTGAGAAATGTAATAATAAAAGTATCTTCTGCTCTGTGCTGAGTTTATTCGCCACAGTTTCTTCTGCATTCTTCTTCTGCGTGACGGATGCCAGCAGCGGTTAGGCTTCACATGGTTGTCATTCTTCTTCTGGTCTGACACTTCGTCCTGCTGTATCGGAGTATTGAATAGAAACCATAGAAGTGCAGAAACAAAAGGAAGGGGGGGGGGGGGGGGAGCTTGGCTGACTAGAACCGCAATCACCATCTTACGAATACAAATGGAAACCAGATGCTGGATGTATATGGTATAATAATGGCAGGATCTCTGTATGAAAAACAGAAAGAAAGAAAAAAAAGGAATGGCAGCCGTTCAGGATGTAATTTACTGTTGCTTTATTTTTTAATGACTGGGATCGTTGGCCTTGTGTGCTGCTGCAACTGAGCCCAAACTCTTGTTTAGAACACGGAGGCAATGCTTTTCTAATCAGCCCCAGTCCGCTCTTAGATTGGATTTGGATGCGTAGTCGCCTGGAAGTTTATGTAGTGATTCAATTCAATGTACTGCAAATGTTCCTGAGATCCGACGGTATAAAAGAGACTTTCCAGCTCAACATTTCGCTGCCATACAAGTAGTAGTTTGTTCTGCGGGGGCGGTTCTTAGAGGAGCAGTTATGTGGTTAGTCATATTAAGAGGGTTTATCCCGGTGGGAGCATGAATGTGCTTGGAAAAAGACAAACAAGTAACAAAAAAAAAACCACTTTTGCTTGAGTTTTCAAGAGGAGAGCAAAGAGAAGTTGAGAGGGGTCGTTCTGTGAGGGGCGTGAATGCGCTCAGTGAGTTTTGTGGCAATTTGGCCACTTGCATTTGATTTGGTTTCTTGCTCACAAGTGGACATTTTGTCATGACAGCACCAGAGGAAATGTAAAGGGTGACCAGAAAGTCCATACTTTTTAAGCTACCTTAGCTCATACCCAAAGTCTTTGTCGAAGGGAAATGTTGACCTGACAATGGTGACAATCATCCTCAGGAGACCCTGAATATGCAGCATTTCATGTTATTGCTGAGACGTCTAATTATATATAAATAAAGATGACACAAAAATCATTATTATTTTTTTTATAATTAAAAGTTATATCTATTTCATAATGTAATTGTTTTACACAAATGCTGCCTTGCTGCTGCCTTGCTTTCTGTTTCTGTGTTCAGGTCGCTGGCCAGCTTGACACGCTCCTTAACGCTCTTTGACCAATCACATCTCACCTTTGTCTTTCTCTATGTCTCTCTTTCTTCTTCTGTCTTCTCTCTCTCCGCTGGTTAAACACGGTGACGCCTGCTAGCTGGTTCTGGTTCTGTCCTACTCACTCTGAGTGAGGTTGGGGGGGCGGGGCCTGTCAAAACCTAGAAGCTAAAATCTCAGGACTTACTAATGACCCCTCTCCTACAGAGGTTTATGTTCGTCTGGTGAGTAAAATGCTGATTATGTTACTGTTTTTTTTTAACATTTGCAGTCGTATTTAATCATAAAAGAGCCACGGCACTGGGGGTGCTGGTGCTTCTACCCGCGGCCTCTCCTTGGCGCAAGGAGAGGTTGCTGCTGCTGCATTTGTGCAGCAAAGTCATGTCTGCACTGTGCAGGGTCAGCGTGGCGGTTTTGTTAATAGATTTGGACAACATGCATTTTTGTTGACCCCCGCCTGGTGCATTTCCTCCACTGTAATGCGTCGCGACCGGGAGGGATGCGCCCCCTGCCCTGTTGACCGGGGTGCACTGGGCTTAGTGCCGTGTTGCGTCGCCAGGGCGGGGATCGGCCCACGTAAAGGGCGTCAGGGGTCTGCTGCGATGTCGGCAACCCACCCGACCCGCCTTGAAACAAGGACCAAGGAGTCTAACGCACACGCGAGTCAGAGGGTCTCTGAAACCCAGTTGAGGAATAAAAGTCAGCTGCGGCGCGCGTGATGCGCACCTTGCAGGTTCGCGGGTCAGTCCCCCGGCCCCATATGCTCGTGGTGGAGTCGTGTGGCGGCACGGACTGGATGAACGTGTCGGTCTGTGACACTTTTTTTTTTTGCTGCGATCACAGCTGGCTCGACAAAAAAGCTGAGTTCACACCAAACGCGTTGCGAATGTTACTCACGCCTGAAAGAGGGCGTGGCTTATCGCTGTAAAAACAGTTACCATGTCCGCCATTCACCATGGAAAGAACCACTAGTTCTGCTTCATACTTGTTGTGTAAATTCCACATACGTCTGAACATCAAACTCCATCATGTCTGGGTTCATAATATTATTTTGTGTACTGCCCACGTTTCTAAAAACACTTCATACAGCAAGCGGGAAGGCTTATGCAAACTTAAAGACCTAGAATGTTCCAGTGAGACAATGTTTCCATTTTTTAACCAAATGACACAGTTTTTGACAAAAAATGCTTTGTAACAGGGCAATGCTTTGTTTTACTGTGATTTTGATTCTTTAGGTCCTTATCTTTCCAAAACAGTGTCTTATTACTATTATTACTGCTCAGATCATGCTAGATATTATTAGTTATGATCAAAATATGTCATAAAATTGGTGTCGTTATTTTAAATATACATTTTCTTCACAAAGAAATTCTGAAAAAAATATATAAAATAATGCAAGTATTAGAACTCATTTGGGTTTCATACATAAAAATATTGAATGCAGGATTTCATGGGTTATTTTGATGTTGAGGTACTGTTACAAAAAGTAAAGAGCCCAAATGACCTCAACCCCCTTATCTCCAGCTGACTGTGGGACAAATAGTGCGTGTAATCACGAGTTTAACATTTGTAAATAATGCATCCAGAGGAAAGTTGCACTAGAAGAGGGAAGAAGTTCTGAAATGTGACACAGTTCGTTGTGTAAGTACTTCAGCTGGAACAGATAATGACGTTCAAATCCAAAGTACACAGACAATCTTTATCTGATGACAGTGGTGAAACTGGGCAATGCAAGCGTTTCTGTTTGTTATTTCTCAATCTAGTGGATTAAATAGTATAATGCAGGTAGTCAGTGAACTGCAATGAGCTACATGTGGAAAGGCAACACCTACGTTCAACAATCACCCCACTGACCCCAAAATTGCACATCTTTCCCCAGGCAACTGCATGTATGTGTGTGTGTGTCTGTCTGTCTGTCTGTGTTATTGCAGTTTTAGCACTTAAACTGCCGGGTGGAGCTGTTTGGCCAATCGTCAAATTCAGTCCATTAAAAGCGATCCAGGAGGCCCTCTGCTGTAAACAGAGAAAGTCAACTAATAACCCAAAAGCAGAGAATGGAGCCCAAACCCTGTTTGGGGGATTTATGGACTCGGTGGGACATTGGCGTCTTTCACATATCCAAAACGACTTTGCCACACACCGTGCGGTTGCGTGTCGTAAGGTGCAATAACAATGCTGGAGGTAATGTTGTGTGTACATCCAGTCCAATACACACCACGATTGTGGTGCTGATAAATAAAATACTGGGCATGTCGCTGCATAATGCTACGCTGAGCAAATTAAATATGGAAGATACATTTTGTTATTGTAACAGAACAGATTCGCCACTTGCAAAGCAAAGACTCGACTAATCATAAATGAGTGTCCTTTGGAGTGTTTACAGTAGACCATAGAGTCTCTTCCAGTTATAATAAAGCCTAAGATAATGGATCCGAAGCCACAGAGCCTTTGTGGATCTTATTTGTCATAAGCTGCTGTTGCAACTCACACATATTTGGTGTTCCACAACAGCGGGGCCTTAAAAAACAGACTTTTGTAATGGTTTAAGGAGGGTTTCTTACAGTGAGGCACACGGCAAATACCTGTGGAACATGCAACTTCACACGTGAAAGAAGTATCTATGCATACATATCGCAGTCAGAGCCAACTGTAATAGCTCAATTATAGGGGCGCAATCCACAAGCTGGAACTCTGTAGATATTCACACATCCTTTACAGGATGCGACTTACTGTTTCAATCCCACTCACCTTAAATCCATGGTAAACATAACTTCTGATACATAATATAAAAAAGAAAAAGTCAATGTGGATGAGGTACTGAAAAAAAAAGGAACTGTGTAAACAGAAAATGTGCTTTTTTATTGTTTGTTTGTTTTGTTATGACAAGATGAAATCAGATTACATTTTACAAAATACAAAAAATGATTGAATAAAATTTGAATAAAATATATTAGATCAAACAGTATGTGAAATGCAGTGTATTAAGATTTAACAAAATAGGATAATACTATTAAGGAAAATATAGCTATGACGATATATACGTATAATCACAAGTTTATATATACTTATAAATACATACAGTACAATAAAATAAGCAAACTGAGACGATTTGGGATGTGGTCTGAAAAGTGAGAGAAAGAATATGCACATTCATGACATTTCCTGTACCACATTTAAACATGATTAATGTGTGTGTACTGGCAGGGTTTTCTTATGGAAATTACAATGAGCTTTCTTTTGTTTCATCAGTAATTGGCCGTATCTCCCCCCAGCCTGGCCGGCCCAGAGTCCCGCTCTGTTCCTGGCTGGGTGACAATGTCACTGACTTGGTGGAAACTGCACAGCCTGCCAGCTAGACCCCCCTCACGCACACACACACGCACACACACACGCACACACACACACACACAGCTATACATACAGATCATGTTTCATCAGATGACTGTCTGTAATTTAGCCTGCACTCTGTCAGGTCATCATCACCTAACCGACACCAACGGACACACACACAGACACATAGTACACACACACACACACACACACACACTGACACACACACACACTGACACAGTACACACATACACACACACACACACCACTTGATGGTCATACTGTAACTCAGCACTAGAAATAGAGCCCTGTCATTGATGTAAGCCAAACACACACACACACACACACACACACACACACACACACACACACACACACGTTTCAATCTCTGGTTTCAAGTCTTTTTCAATACAGCATGATGTTCATTTAGTAAATTATGAAAATCTTGAAGCTCAATGCTTTAAAACAGCAGTCTATAAACCACTGGGAGACATTTCAATGTCCACTACTGACACACAGTCTGTGATACGCTGAACTGAGCCACGATGCATCCCTCTGATCAAGCTGTGATACTTGGACGTGGGAATGTTTTGGCTCTTTTTCTACATCCTTTTTCTTTTAGAACAGACTGGACACCTCAGCGACTCACTATCGCCTCACCAGGTCCAAGTGGTATTACAAGTCAGGACAGACCGGGGGCTAGCTGGCTAGCTGGCTAGCACGCTTATTTTAGCAGACGTCTGCAACACAACACATAAACGTCTTGTGGCATAACATCAACTGTTTTAAAGTAAAATTCTTGCCAGATTTTACACATTGCACTTTTATAACTTTATATTAGTGATTTTCTTTTAGTCGTTGTAACCCGTTTTCTACAAAGCAGGTATGCATGAAATGAAAAAGACATGATATGAAGTGGTACTATAGGCTAAATCTTTCTAAAACACTTGAATGTTTTTCTGGTGTTTTGGGTCTGACGGATCCGTCTGGTCAGTAAAACCATTTATTGTTGAAGTCGTGAGTCTATAAACTCTAACAGAGTCCACCCAAACTCTCCACTAAAGCTCATAAATTCCAACAGTGGGCTCCATTATGTTTGAAATAATCTGGTTGGTCCCCGAAGCTTCACAGTGCAGTGCATCCCGAGACGACTTAATGTTGTAGTAGAGCCTCTACAGCTTACTCATCACATCTACTAGAGAGAGGAAAGATGTACATGCTTCACATATTGAGCTATGTATTTGTTTTTTTTATTTGTGTCATTCCAAAACAACGTCACCCTGTATGCTTCAAAATTAGCAGAAAATTAAAAGATATATAAGTTTAGTTTTTTTCAATTTAACAATGTGTCGCTGAGGCTGTAATGCATGTGACAAATTGCGTACAGCCAAAGAATACCTGGGCTATGTTGCTGAGGCTGCTGCCACTGCAACCCATCAGCCTCACTGGTCCCTGTGAAAGATGTACAGAAGTACACAAGTTTGGGTTCAAGGCTGAAGGGGTAGAAAATAATTCAAGCTCTCTCAGATGACTGACTTCCTCAATGAGTCCGTTTAAGTCTCCCTGCCGCCCAGTAAACACCGTAGGGTTTATTTAACCGCCACCGTCACAGTGCGCTTCTGTGTGTATGTGCGCACGTGAATTTGCAGATAAACTGCACCTTGCCGGTGTATTTACATTACTGCTGTATGTCTATGGGATTGGGGTGTGAGCACCGACCAAATTCGAGATCCAAATAATGACCTTCATTATTGTAATTTTAAATAATTCTTCTCCATTTGGGCCAAATGTCTGCCAATGAACACCGCAATTATGGCTTGTCTCCCCCGCGGGGCGCAGCCGACCGTGAGAGTCCCGTTACAAATACGTCTTTGGTTCTGCGGGTGTGGTCGAGCTCTTAGCTCGGCGGACTGTGGACATTTTGATTTCGTTTTTTTAGGTCATATTTTAGGTACAGAAGGTTGGTCAGTGCCTCTCGGCGTCTGATGCTACGCAAACCCACCCGCTTCATTATTGGAAGCTAATCTTAACATTTTAGGATTATTATACGGAAAACACATTTTTACTTTTGTGCAGCGTGAAAACATGGAGATTGTCAAATAAGGAAAATGTGAGAATAATTGGGAACGTGAGCATGATATCGTTAAAAAACAATAAAGGTTTCAGGGTTGTATTGTCTATTATAATACGGGTAGATGAAATCAAGCATTCTGATTGGTTGAGAGTGAGTCATGGGGTGTACTGTATTTAGCAATAATGTTCTGTATGGCTATATCAGTGCACACTCAACAACAGGTCGATTTTGTGCGACCGTTAGTTGTTTTGTGTAAACTTAGATTTTTGGGGGGAATGATATACATGGCAGTGGTGAACACCCTTGAACGATACAATATTGACGATATAGTATTGCCTCTCGTACCATATTGCTTAAAAACAAAAGGCATGCTGTATGATTTTTGACTTACACAATGGAGTGGTGGCTAACACTCTCATCTCACAATGTCAAAGTGTTCGATCTCGAATCCCAGGTGGTTCTTCAGTTTGGAGTTTTCACGTTCGCCCAATGTCAGCTGGGATTGGCTCCCCTTGACCTTGAATAGGAATAGTATGATTTGTGTATCAAGAATGTATCGCACATACTCACACTTTTGGCTCTGAAAACTCATCTACATGCCCGGCACCAAACAGCAGACAGAGGGTACATCCCAGGTCTCTAAATTCTCGTTTCATCGCTCCTCGATTCAACCGGAAGTGGTTTTGCGCCGCCATATTTAAGGAGTTCCCAAAGCTCTTTTTTGGCTCGGAGGAGTGAGGAGCGAGGAGCGAGGAGCGAGGAGGGCAATCGGAGGAGCCATAATCGAGGAGTCCCGAGCGCAGGCTTCCAGCAAGTGTTTTAACGCTCGACACGCCCCCTCACCATTCCTCTGTCCTTTGATTGGACGCTGCAGCTGAGCGGCCTGATCGCTGGAGTGAAGATGATCACAGAATCAACTCAAGTTATATATTTTAATGTTTTCTTACTCACCATCTGAGTAAAATGTGTGTTCATTTATTGTTTGTTTGAACAAAAAAAGGACCTCAAACTATTTCCTATGAATATTTGATCTGTTGTTTCCCTCAATCACTTTTATTATGTATGTAAAAATCAGAGAGCTGCAGAGAGGAAACACTTTTTACAACATGTATGGTTATTTTATAAGGTCACAATTAGAATTTCAAAACACACCGACGTAGATATTTATTAAATAAGATGCATTCCTCTGGTAATTGATCCTGCGTGTAAGCGGGACACTGAACAAAAGACAGTATATAAATACTCAAAGCAGTTTGTTTAACAGGACTACAGAAAAAACACCTCCACTCTGACACTGATAATAGCTGTGTCTTTATAAAAGTTATAGAATAAATCTACTAAATCAACTGAAAACATACAATCATTTTCATCAATATTTCAAATGCATTTTTATTGGAATGTTTGCTAAAAACGGTCCGGAGCAGAAAACCACTCCAACGACTGACAGCTGAACGACATCGCTTCACGTGACGCTTCGGAGAAAAGGACGTTTCATGTCTCTTAAAACATATTTCCTTGCATCTTCTCTTCTCGCTTGGTTTCCTTGCGTCGCTCCATGCATCCCTGGTGGGCGGGACTAAGACGCAAGAAAAGGACGACTAGCTGGGGAACATAGCATTCAGCCAATAAAGAGCCAGATACATTTGTGGGAACCAGAAGTAGAGCTAAAAGGAATGTGAGTATTGGACTTTGTTGGACAATCAAAAAATACACTTTGAATGAATGCTAATGTTGCTCGGTATGAGCTGGATGTGTTAAGTACAATAGGTTGCTGTTCGCCAGCAACTTCCCCATGTATATAAAAAAAAGGTCATATGTTGTGTTTACAGCGTGTTTAAGCTGCCCCTAAGCAAAAAACCCTGTTTTTTAATATTCTTTTTTCTTCCTCACCAAATGATGTAATGGTTTAACTTCCAAGAAAAGATTGAGTGAAGATAACAGTGCAATCAATTAAAAGTATGAAAGAAGCTTTCAGAGATCTCGTCTTTGACGTTGGTTTGATAAAAATGAGATGTTTCGTCACTCATCACATATTACTGTTTTTATTGCTGCCCCTGGCTTTTTCACACATTCGGTTTTTCTCACTAAAAAGAAGCAAACTACTGATCATCTGCCAGCCAGCATGTATAATGTTTCAACATGTTCTCACTCTCTCATGTCACACACGTCAGTTTCCGCTTGTTACATGCAGAGAGTTGCTTTTCAAAATAAAACTCCAACTAAGGTTTACTTAGTTTTAGTTTTGAGAACCACAAGTACACACACAGTGCTCTGCGTCTCTGTAACTCGCCCCCTGATAGGGCTGCAGACAGCTTTGGTGTTTTTTACTTTGGTTTCGGAAAGATTGCATGAAAGGTCTGATGGGACGAGTTCACATTGGAGCTAGTTGAAAGCCTCGTGTGTCAGTATCAGATGCAGAGAGGCACTGACCAAGCTGCAGTATTTAACCGGTTGGATTTCATGCAAGTGGATATGCTTTTATTTGTTGGCGGGATACTGCGTGTGTCATGCTACCTACTCAGGATCTACAAAATGCCAGCACTTGTTATGCATCTTTCTCTCTTCATAGAGAAGAGTGTCATGCTCCCGTTTCACTTAAGATTTAAAAATCACCAAAAGTGTTTTTTTTTTACAGTATTTTCACAGAAAGGGTCTGTGACGTAAAACAAGTTCTTTTAGCCGCCTGCTGTGGCCCACAGGCATTATTTGTGAGCCAGAACATCACATTTCACAGCAGCAAAGTATCTACCAGGGTTTCCATTTCTTGTCTCTCTCGGTCCTTTCGTAGAATTCAGAACCCTGCGTCAGCAGCCTGCTCGTATCCTCCCAGGGCCTCAACCTACCGACGCTTGGTCAGTGGCCCTCAGCATCTCAAGATCTCCTTTAGCGTTTGAATGAGATGCACCTGGCTTTAAGATGCTTCTGCTTTGGCCTCAGCAGAAACCGAGGTTGCCCCCTGGGTATTACGCGAAGCGGCGGGCTTTAGCTCTCGCGGCGCGCTCGGTTCTGACAAGCAAATACATTTTAAAAAAGCCGGTGAGTGTGTAGAAAATACTTTTGGATCTTCTACACACACACACTGGCTGGTCATAGTGGCTGAGTTTACTCCAGGGCCAGTATTTTGGTGTCTAAATAAAGACTTGGGGGCAAGTCTCAGTTGTCTTGTGATTTCTGACATTTCTGGCATCCTGCAGTGTTCAGGAAACTGGTGCTCAATTTCAGTGTAACTCCGCTGAGTTACAGTAAATGACCGTGAGGTAATTTGAGTTGCGGAACAAAGTCGACCAGATGAGATTTATTAGGTAAAACGCTCCCTTCCTTCAACCCCCCAAATGTGTGTGTGTGTGTGTGTGTGCGTGTGTGTGTGTGTGTGTGTATGTATGAACACTCCTTACTAAGAATTTCACTTGCACATGCATGAAGACAGCTCTCTCTCTCTCTGTCTCTCTCTCTCTCTCTCTCTCTCTCTCTCTCTCTCTGTCTCTGTCTCTCTCTCTCTGTCTCTGTCTCTCTTTCTCTCTCTCTCTCTCTCTCTCTTTTGTCGCCCCCACACGCAGGAAAAGTCAACTTCCCAAGGTGTACTATGAAAGGAGCTTGTGTTTTGACTTTATTTTCCACCACACTCGGTGAACTCGGCGAACACAAGCAGCACTCATGAAACAAGTACGCCAGGAAGTTGAAAGGAAAAGCTACCCCCCCTAGAGCTAATGGGGGATGAAGTGTCTTATATGCACAGACCTCCACAACCCCGGCAACCTCTTATGTCACGTTCGCGTTTTTTTTAGTTTTTTTTTTTACATCAAGCCACATTAAAGCATAAATGTCAAAACTATTTCTGCCGACACTGCCACAGCATCCTTTGGTGTGTTGGCAGGATTATTTGAGGTAAAACTCATCCACATTCTCTCTGTTAGATCCGTCAAGTCAACAAGTAGTAGAAAGACAACAACAGACATGAGTGGTAGCGTTTGGTAGTTATGACCAGTGCATGCAATTATGATGAGCCAAAGTTACTCACTAACACTTTTGTATTTCAAAGCAGCGAGCGCTCGCTCGGTTTGCGCCTGTACTCATCAGTCTGAACAGATGTCTGCCTGAACCCTTTAAGACGTAGTCGTCATGATGTCACCTGTTGGTTTGGGAAATTTGAAGCTTAAAGTTTGGCATTTTTGGCATAGCCATCTTGTTTTTTTGCAACCAGTGAACGGAAGTGATTATATTTTGACTGCTGAAGAGTAACGCAGAGATACCATATACGGCTCTGGTAGCAACCTGTCATTCATCTTGTAGCCCCGCCCTAAAGCATCCCCTGCTTTATGGTCTGTTTGACTCTAAATAACTATAATTTACTAAATGAACATCATGCTGTATTGAAGAAGACTTAAAACTAGAGATTGAGACATAAACTCATTATTTACAATGTTTACTGAGGCGATTAATCAAGAGAGAAGTAGAGTCATTTTCTCATAGACTTCTATACTATCAGACTTATTTTTGCAACCAGAATCATTAAATTGACGGGTTTATTTTTTCATATATAGTGTATGTAAAAAAGGCATATTATTTTGTGAAATGCTTGAAACTCTCAACGCTGAGTTTAAAGTTACTCTTTATGAAGGTTTAGCAAATGGCACCTTTTTTCAATTTATATATTTTTTCAATATATATATATATATATATATATATATATATATATATATATATATATATATATATATATATATATATATATATATATATATACACCCCAGTTCAGGGGTGTCATGTCCACTGACCCTACAATGTCTCAAGAAGTGATTATATCATAAATACAGGAACACTTAATCAACCACTGTCTGCGCCAACATCACATTTCACATAACAGACAAAAATAAATCCAAAATTAACAGTGAGGAACACATAATATCCCGGTACATATGTGTGCTTCTTATACGATAAGAACAAGGTCTTCTTATGAATTGAATAATAATAAGATGCTGTTTGTCTTGAGGATGAAACTGCACTTGAAGTGTGTGACACAGCACTGACAGTTGACAGATGTTGGTTTGTGTTAGAACACACTCTGTGAAACCAGATGATGAAAGCTATTATGGCTTAGCTTAAAAGGTCTCCTGTTGCATGTAGCGAGCGTGCGCGTGTGTGTGTGTGTGTGTTTCCACACATTTGTAAATTATAAATGTGTGTTGTGAAACATAAGTGAGCATGGGTCTGCGTAGGAGTTTGGTTAAGACGCCTCCTGCCGGGTGCACATGTGTGTGCGTGTGTGTGTGTGTGATTTGAATGGGTGTCACACGTCTCTCCATCTGCAAAACAGCAGAAGCGACGCTATCAAACAGTTTTTTTTCCCCCCCTCCACCCCTCGCTGTGAATTCCTCACATTCACAGGACCCGAGGGCTAGTCGGAATGAGAGCACTCGGCACGAGTGAGTTATGTTTCCCTCCGCTCTCCTTTTTTACAGCGTTCTCTTGTGCCTTTCAAGTGTGTGCATGCGCGTCTCTAATTCATGGCTTCTTTTCTTAAAGTGCTGTAAAAGTGAGTGTAAATAAGTATAATGTAGCCGCAGAGCTCCTACGTAGCCAAAAATACCACGCGATAAAAGGTGGTGGGGGTGAATGTATTGCTGCTGTTTTTTTATGTCTCCCATGTGCGGCAATATGCTCATATATCTAAGTAAACCAAGCCACACACACATGATTACGTAAGAGAAGGAGAGTGTGTTTAGGGGGATACGGTAGGGGCCCTTGCTCTCACCGTGTCTACTTGAGAATCTGCAGGTACACGCTGACAACATCAACCCTCTCCCTCTCCGAACTCAAACATCCCAGTTTTCCGAAACACAACTTCTTTTGTCCCTTTCTCTTCCTCGCCCCTGCCGTTCCCATGGACATTATTGACGGAGATTTACACTGGCATACTCTGACATGGCAAAAAAAAGGAATGTGAGGGAACATTTCTGAAGTGTTTTGATGTTTTAAAAGGAAGTGTAATCATTGTGAATATATCCTTATATCACAAAATTAGATTTGAAGATGCAACCCGCTGCTGGATAAGAAGTAAAAAAGACTGCATCCAAAAAAGTAAGCCAGTGGTTTGTCGACGGTTTAGAGGCCTCAAATTTGTCATATTTTCATTGGCTACTTCGGGTTTTTGGCCAGAGACATCTTGGTTTTTGCAACCAAAAGTAACACAACGGACTGCAGACATGTACAACCGATTTGTATGCGACCAAAATGTTACAATTAAACTAAACTAAAAAACACACAGTAGAAGAGTAAAAGTTGTAAAAACATAGATAACTCCCAGACAGGACGACGCTGTGGTAGCAACCTGTCAATCACAAGGTAGCGCCACCCTAAAGCATTCCCTGCTTTATGGTCTGTTTGACTTTAAATGGACTATAATTTACTAAATGAACATCATGCTGTATTGAAGAGGAATTGAAACTAGAGATTGAGACATAAACTCATTACAGTGTTTACTGAGGGATTAATTTAAGAGAGAAGTAGAGTCAATAGGATCAGTTTTGCTTTTATTGGATTAGTTTTCATGAAGTTTGATCCAAACAAGTTCAAACTTAAGACAAAAGCCTACAACTGTTTCCGAATGATCGCGCTCGAAAAAACAGCCAAAAACATATCAATAGCAGAGCGAGACGTGATGAATCAGGGGGATTACAGCACACACTTTTAGACAGTTTTGAATCTTAGGCATAGATGCAGCCAGCTTAGCAGTGATGCTTTGAAAATATGTTCATCTTAGATCAGAGAAAACACCGCATGGTCAGAGGAGGTTTAGTTTTAGTGAGTGTCACTCAAACACACAGAAATGTGTTTTCCTCTAACTCTCTGCTTCTTAGTTTCCTGGAAATTACAATTTAATGGCATGACCTATAACAACAGGTCCAGACTTCAACTCGCATGATGCGCGAGACTCCTTTTCTTGCGTCACTGGGTTAATGAGGCTTCCGCATCCATGGCCCTGAGGCTGAACTCAGCACTTCAAAACAGTCTTGTTTGTTCCTCCCAAAGATGTTGGCCTATTTATAAAAAGACATTCAAATTACATATAAGAAGATGGATATGACTGGGGACAGCCAAGCCAGCACCTCACAAAGAGCGCTAATGCTTCACTAGAAGTGCTAGCATGTTTAATACCAGCTGCGCAAGCTAATATTACGATAGTATCTGAAAGACTACACAGACTGTGGGTTTTGTACAATCAACACATTGATTAAGCACTTAATAGAACTGCAGTGAAAGACTAAAGACACACAGCAGGTTCACATTGGTCTGTCGCTCATTTCGGTCTTAAGTCACGCTCTACTGCTACACATCGTATTTCTCACGCTGAAAAAAAAAACTCTGGGCTATTTAATGTGCCGCAGCGCGCAAACATGACCTGGTAGTGCTGCCCTCACCACGGAGGAATCGAGCCCGTCTGCCCCGAGTTCTGCCATGAGGTGCCACTCATCAGCCGATCAAAAAAAAAGGGTTTTTACGGAAGATGTCGTCTGCTGTCCTGATGTCAATGGGGAGCTCTTTGAGGAGCCAGGACAGCAGGGCCAAAAACATATAGAATATGATCTGCGTTTGGTAAATATGGTGTGATTATGGTCAGAAGATTTAGGATTACCAAACTCTAGTCTTTTGAGTGAAAGCTGGACAAGCTATGTCATCCACAATCCCTTCTGTTTTGCTTCAGTAAATAAAGGCCTAAATTGTGTCGAAAAAGCTGCAGAATCGTCCAATTCATTCTTCTTCTTTTTCTTACTTATTGCAACTCTTGCATCCTACATTAAACAAAAAACGCACACATGAAAGCAGAAGAAGATTTTTTTTTTTTCCCACCTCTACGGAAGACGTAACCATTTATTCTAAACAGGTGCTGTACAAATAATTGGAAACGCAACAGAGAGAAAATCAAAACACAGTGGATCAGAACCATGTGAAGGTGTCAGTGCTGAAGTGCTAACTGTAGCTTAATTATGGCAAACACAGAGGCCTCACACTGGAGCTGAGGGTTGCTGCTCTACCAGTGACACCCGAACTGATAATACTGTACAGGCCTGCTGGCCAACATGTCCACGCTTGCAAACACACGGAAGCTTTCACGGACCGAAATACACCAACCACCTCACGCACACTAATGCACAAACACAGACTGTGTTTCTTTGCAGTTGAGGATAGATTAAGTCATCATGGCCTTCCTCAGGGGGGGGTATGACTCATTAGATAAACACACATTGAAGCCAGCGCTCACATTTACATCACCATTCATCAGCCTGTTAAATGTTTGCCAGGACACGGGACACTGCCGTGGACTGGAGACACAGATCATGATGTCTTGTGGGTAACGGGCCGAAGTACGTCAAAAGTCCTTTTTTTGGATGCTATTTTACTTTCCTTTACTTAACTCTGATGCTCCACACAATATGCCTAGGACGAGCAACGAGAAAGTCTGAATGAGCGACTTTTACCTCTTTAATCCCACCAAACAAAGGGTAATCTCCTAAAAGTAAGTTGACATTAGCAAGAGGCTGTTTTTGACATTTCTACAGCACGAAGCGATTCATCATGTTTGACACATTGCATTCACTGAGAACACAGCAGAATTAGTGTAATCTCTCTTGATGTTCTCAGCAGCCGCTGTTAGTTTAGGGACATTGGATTTTCATTTGTGGCATGAAAAAATATGAAAACCTGAACATAAACTTAACCCATCCTACAGCCTAAAGGACCTTTCTTTCACTGAAGACAATTTGACATTTCACAGTCATCGAAACACAAATAATAAAAGCGTGAATTCCATTTCGCTGCTTTGGTTTTGGGGTCATGTTTTGTGTGTGCTGGCTAATCCGAGTACATTTGAATAGAATAAACCCATCCTTAAGTCATCAGTACCACCTGTGCTTCTCCTACAATGACTGTGTATCATCTGTCCATCTGTATGCACATTGTTGGCTACTGTAATCTGTATTTTGCATGTAGGGAAAACATTTTTGCACTTTTTTGTTTTTCATGATCGTTTTCATTTCTGTTTTTTTCCTGTTTAGTTTTAGATCTCCCGCACTTTGCACTTGGCTCAAAAGTTGGAATACAAAAGTCCTCCTAGCTCACTGAAATGCAACTTGTTAGGTCATCACGACTTATATAAATTGCTACGAGATATTTTTTCTTTTTCCATATTTCGCATTTTTGCAGCGCAAACTTTCTTTTTATAAAAACACATGTAAATAATAATCTACTTGATGCAAGCTCAATGTGGTTGACGCTGAACAAACAATAACAAACCTTTATGTAAAAGGGGTCGCGTTTTTAAGAAAAAAACTCCACAGACTGCCAACCAATGACAGACCGACAAAGATGTTTCTTTAACGTGTCGATAGAGACAACATCAAGTCATTATTTGACTGTTCGTGCTGCATCCCACTCAGTCTGTTAGTGCAGGTTTAAGTTAAAACATCTTCTGTGATTCCACATTTTCAGCTGCTAAGCAGGCAGTGACCTATAAAAGTACAACTGCAATCAATGCTTCCCTGTGCTGCCACCACAGTATGTCACACTGGTTAATAAATGCTTTGAACGTCTTCAGCTCGGGGTCTGGCGGTCACGCTCCCAATCCCAACCTCATGAGTGCCGCGGCCTCTCTGGCCATCTGCCAGTTTGTTCTGCCTCATTAAAATCACCTCTAGCTGTCCAAGAGTCGGCCGGCTGAGGCAGAGCGAGAGACATGGGAGGAGAAGAAAAAAATGATGGATATCCTCCTCTCCATTCTGCTTTGGTTGTAAGTCGCTCTTCAGATGCCTGAAACATAAAACATGTGTTAATGTGGACGGATAGAGAGAGAAAAAAAGGATTCCATCTAGATAATGGTGACAGATGGTGTTACTGGAAATTGGATGTAGAAGCAGTGATACATCCAAGAGTTTTCCATTCAGTGGGGGAGGTCCTCCCTGCCTAGAAGAGCTTCGAACTTTCTTTGTCTGCACTGGCATTCAGGTGTGTGAGTGTGTGTGTGTGTGTGTGTGTGTGTGT
Organism: Clinocottus analis; assembly: GCF_023055335.1. NCBI lineage: Eukaryota > Metazoa > Chordata > Actinopteri > Perciformes > Cottidae > Clinocottus > Clinocottus analis. The sequence continues at coordinate 7,039,314 of NW_027176153.1, forward strand.
GTGTGTGGCATACTGGTTCAATATACAGTATGTGAAACGAAAGCAGGCTGGAGAAAGTGAGGGAGGAGAGCTGGTCTACAAGGTGAGTTTAGAGCTTGTTGCCCGAGGGAGACGAGTGCTTAAAGTGACGGTCCACACTTTTTCTTCTCCTTTGAAAACTGCGGGTTCCATTGACTTCGCCTCCCTCGCAGTCGGTGGTTGTCGATCATCTCGGTGACAAATCGTCACCACGCTCCACTACTTGATGAGGAGTTTGTGTTGGATCATCTCTTCAAAGAATCCTGGCATGGAAAAGGAATGAGCGGGGATGGAGAAAGGAAAAATGAAAAAAAAGAAATATGCTTTTGTTTATAGAGTTTTGTTTGTTTTGCTCCTTACACATCATTGTCTGGCTTAGAATAAGTATGTGAACTACTTAAAATGTGTATGGAAATGATTTAACAGGTTGTGACACATGCACAAATGTAACTTTGGAAGAAATATGTTCAAACAAATCGTGGTTCGTAATTCCCACCCCAAATGGTGAAAGCAGGCTTGGCATCATCATGCTATGCATCCTACAAAATGCATAGAGGCAACTATATTTTCAAAATGTTCTAGTCATTCAAAATACAACACTGACATGTATTTATTTCATTTATACATTTTTAAAGTGTTAAATTCAGGTTTAATTAACTTCCTAATTGTATTCAAACCCATTTAAGTTATCTCCATCTCAACCCACTACAGTATTAAAATGCTGCCTGTTGATGACTCATCATATCAATAATAATAAAACAATCACATAATAATTACATGAGGGGTTCTGCTGCAAAATGACTGCTTTTACTTTTGATACATTTAGAACCTTTTGCTGACAAATATCATTTTTTCAATGCAATACTTTTAATTTGTGGTACATCTAGATCCTTGTTCCACTGACACTGATGGATCCACAGATCTCAATGTCCACAGTTTTCATTGGGGACTACTTTCTACTGATGCGTGAGTGCCGCTTGTCTCAACGGAAACTGTTTTGGAAGAAACAAGCCGAAACCTTTACTGAGGGCCGCTGGTTTATGCCCTGGGCAATTTTCCATGTCTTAACTGTGTAAAGTTCAATGTTCTAAATGTTTGATCTTGCACATAAACAAGCGCTGTGTTTTTGATACTCACTTGGGATCGGAGCTCAAACTCTTAAGGTGTGTTTTTTTTCTTTCATGCGGTTGATCAACAGAGTGACTTCTTTGTCGGTATACAAGGCCGTGACACATACGACAATGCACGTGCTGAGCACAGACACACAAGGCAGTGCAGAGAGCAGAAGTCAGACATGAAAATGTCCGTTTCCTGTCCTATGGGGATGATGTAAGACGTGGGCTCCTTGGAACACATGGCTAGCCAAATTGCTGGGAAGTGGAATCCATCCCCTCCCGCTGTCATAAATGTGGCTCTCAGGTGGCAGGGTTAGCAATGTCTGCCCACAGGAGAATTCCTCCCTGCTCCACGTGAGTGTGTGTGCAGCATGTGTACACTTACCGAACTGTCTGTTTTGCACGCCTGCTGCACAAGGTGTGCAAGTTAAGTTTATCCTGCTTGTGCTCCTGCGTGTGAATAAAGTGCCATGCCCAGTCGTCGCAGTCTAAATGAAACGTGTTGGCGTTTCACTGGACCTGCGAGACCCATCACATCATGCTGCGTGATCACGTAAAGAACACTGCTCGCCGGAGATGGAGCCTCCATATGTAAGACACCTTTCTCAGCTGCTATAATAATTATTTTGCTAATTACATGTGTTAGAATAAAAAGGCCAATTTAAAATGAAAATATGTCATCAAATTGTATCATTTGTATGTTTGTTTCTCGGGCTCCAAATTGCTTCCTGTTTTTTTTGTTTTACTTGACTTTTTACAGCATTACAGTATATTCTATGCTGCTGTAGGAGGTATAGTCCTAATGATGTAAAACATATTAAGAGGGTGGCAACCTTAGTGTAGAAAGTGTAGAAATATGTAGAAAGTGGAGTATAAGATTTATTTTATAGAATTACGGACATACTTGCTTGTGGTTTGCACTCAATGCTAACATCTGCTTGCTAACATGCGCACCACGACAATGCTAGCATGTTGATGTTAGGCAGGTACATTGTTTACCGTGTTCACAATTGTAGTTTAGCGTGTTAGCATTCAAATGCTTACGCTAAAGGTCAGTGAACATTGTTTACCGTGTTCACAATCGTAGTTTAGCGTGTTAGCATTCAAATGCTGACGCTAAAGGTCAGTGAACATTGTTTACCGTGTTCACAATCGTAGTTTAGCGTGTTAGCATTCAAATGCTTACGCTAAAGGTCAGTGAACATTGTTTACCGTGTTCACAATCGCATCCTATTCTTACACTTACAACAATCACAAACTTTTGCTCGAAAGATTTGGTCAAAATAAATCCTTAATTCACAGCATTAAATGTAAAAATATACTGGTTTTATGCGCTCTTATTACCCCACCATCTCTCTCTGCCAGGCCATTACTGGCCTCTTGTACTTTAACACTTTAACATTAATGGGTTCGTTGCATGAATTGGGGTTTGTAGACCTAATATGGGTGAGGCTCAAGCAAGATTGCAAATTTTGGATTGCCTTTTTCTTGCCTCAAATTTGTTCATGAATTTGTGGACCGCTATGGTGAAACAACTGAGAGTTTGTTAAGTGTGTTTTCAAATCAGGGATCAGTAAATGCATCGTGGGAACAGGGTTGTGAGTGGAAAACCTGGAAAATCTGGAAAATCCTCAGAACAAAGGTTTTTGGTAGAATTAAAAGGATCCTTGACGCTGGAACAGTCCTTCAGTCGTCAAAGGATTCTTCTTTGGCAGTTTCCGCACTACACTGACTCTGATTATGTGGGAATGCAATGACATGTCTAATGGGAACCCCCCGTAGACTGTAAATGCCATTTTCTAAAATCAAAATGATTATTACATTAAAGAGCTTGATGGCCACAAGAGTTTGTTTTCCTAGTAATGGACTGTATTTGATTCTCATGTGGCATGTTCGTACATGCTCAGCATGACAGCATGCCAAGCAATCAGTGTTTAAGTACGCCTAGGTAATCGGTGTCTAGTAACCTTTTTTTTTCTTCTTTCAGAAAATCTTCTGAAGAAAGGGACCCTCGCTGCTGAACCTGAGACGAGCAAAAAAGTTCGGATCCAGATGTGTTGAATGAAATCCTTCTGTTGCCTCCCAGAAGAAAGACGGCACTGTCTCACAAATCAACATGATCTATAACCATAACAAACACCGCGCACACAGACGCTTAGCCACTACCACTCTGTTTGTTCTCAATGACACAGCAAACATCCTAAGAGGCTGAAAAAGCATCCAAAGCCATCATTTAAAGATGTTGTGAGGAAGGAGGGGTATACGTCGTGGGGTGAACAAGGACGAGTCTGGATGAAGGAGCATGGAAAGGGGGGGGGTTGTGGGGGAGGGGGTGTAATTTCCATGCAAATTTGCCATGTGGTACGAATTTTGAAAATTTCTAACATTGCCAAACTTTATGTTCCTCATGCGAGTTCACAGGAAACACTTATTTTCCTCTCACTCCGTGAGCTATATGTGGATAAAAAGCTCAAGAGGAATATGTTCATATTCCATTCAATTCAGTTTATTTTGTATAGCCCAAAATCACAAATACAAAATTTGCCTGGGAGGGCTTTAAAATCTGTACACATAACATCCCTGTCCTGGGACCTCACATCGGATCAGGAAAAACTCCCCCAAATAAAGATACTGTTGTAAAAACCCTTTCACAGGGGAAAAAAAGGAAAGAAGCCTTGAGGAGAACAACACAAGAGCATCCCTCTGCCCGGATGGACAGAAGCAACAGATGTCATGTGAATAACGTACCAGAGTTACTGCACATCACATGAATATGACAGAAATTATTCACATAATGAGTAGTAGGCATGCACCACAATCCAAAACACATGGGTCACTTAACCATACTTTTATATATGGGATTTCTATTTTGACCTTTAGAATACATACCGGAAAAGAACATGAAGAAGAAAGAAATCTCTTGTTTCATAGAAGCTTATAACTGCAGTCGTTTTGCGTCATCACCGCAAGTGTAGAGTTATACAATCCCACAACACTGTTTTGAGATTGTGCTAGTGAACATGTAGTGTATGTGCCCTGGAAACATTTTATTTTGTCCATAAAGTTCACTTTTACTAAATAGGGCACGATTTCAGACATATCGTTAGCACATTATAAAGTTGCTATGGCTCAAATTTAATAAGCAAGCAGCTGCATATTGAGCTCGAATGGGAGAAATCCCACGTTGCATCATGTCATTTATTGAATGCTCAGGGCTGTACTCTCAGGACTCTTGTTAAGGCAGATATATTTCTGGTTCATATAGTGCTGTATTCAATGATACAAAAGTCTGTTTGTTACATAATAATCAAAACATTTTGTGTTACCTAATTCCAAAAGATGAACTAAGGTTTTGTTTGTGAGTTTGATGTCAAGTTGTAAATATTGAAGTGTGCCAAGTTTAATGTACAGTTTTGTTAATGGAGTCTGGTGTATTTATATAGTTGTCGTTTTTGGCTAAACAAAAAGGATTTTACTCTTTAACAAAAAATTAATCTCTGTCGGCATCCTTTACTTTATTGAACGCTTCTTTCGCTTTTTAATTATTATAAAAATCGTTAAAAAGCAAAATAAGCATGACCGTGTTTATTACCGAATACTTTTATTTTATTTGTTTAAATTACTTGTGTTATAAATGCTGATCATGACTGTGAATAGTTCGAAGATAACAACAGAGAACATGTAATCGGTTTTGGGATTTTTATTGTAAATGTGTTTTACGTAGGAACAAAAGCAAAAATAAAACATTCAACGGAACTCTTTGCTTGTAACGTGTTTACAGAGCACATACACACCTTACTCATCACATGTTTCATAACACATTATGCTGTATTGCAATTTGCACCTGACCAAGTTAGAGATATTAATATTGGAGATAATGTTACAAATTCTGAAACATTTCATGAGCATTTTGTGTAAAAACCTGTCAAGAAAAAGCAAGTTACCATATTTTTCACTATATATTTGAATCATCATGTTATTCTTTCTTTACATATTCTTTCAAAGAATCTTTCACAATCACAGAAATCACTCCAAGAATAGTTCAGATCTCCTTTCAGATGCATATACAGTATTTACATACATTCATAGGCTCACACGGGACACCCGTTCAGAAAAGTGTTTCTCCTGATCGTACGGAAGGAATGCTTGACATCGATGTTGCACTTCTTCCAATCGGCGTCTCCATCCGCCGCCGCGTACCCATCACGCAAGGGGTTCGTCAATGGATGTAGGTTTCAGCGAATCAAACTCTTCCAAAAAAAAACAAAAAAAATCCACTGGATTCCAGTTCAAAACGTCAACATTCCTCTCTCCAAACGCTGAGGTGACGGATTATCGCCAGCTGGTCCTCAACTTTATGGTTACACGGAAACCAGGTCTGAACTCTGCAGCAGGCATTTTGCGTCAATCCCGCGACACATTTGGTTTAATTCAACTGAGATGCACAATGGCACACGCTAAAGCGGTGCATACAGGTAAATGTGATATGAGGGGGAAAAAAAGAGCAAAACAGTCACTGTTCCCTTACAGTACCAGACCAAGGCATCTCGTTTCATGGAAAGAGATCTGATATGTTCAAGACCCGGGACAGAGGAAATCTGCTTTGGCAAATACGCTGTAAAAAGTAATAAAACCAAAGTAAATATTCTATGATAACTGTTTTGTATTTTTAAAGCTTCAGCGGAAGAGCCATGTTTGACTTGCCTCTTACAAAAGTATAAAACACTACTCATGTTAAAGTAAGTCGATGTGACTTTTGAAAGAGCACACAACTGAGCACATTCATTGCTTTAGAAAAGAAAAGTTGAATTTATAAGAAATAAAGCACTCCCTTATAAATTCAATAGATATATTTTTTCACCAAAGCATGTACACCAGGCTCCACTTGGTCTGGTCTGACCAGTAGCTTACGGTTCTCTTATACTTTGTGTCTCTTCTTCACTTGTACTGTAAATATCCTGTGGTTGCTATTTGTGGCGATGAGAGCCGCTGTTCAGCTGAAGTAACATATACATAGGAATATACATATACATAAAGCGGATCATTAGCAAGTGCAAAAAAGAATTCACGTAGATGGGATATGTAAATGATTTTGTTTCATGTGATAAGTAAAACTCATCTGCATTGACAGACAAAATACGCTTAAATTTGGCCGGAGAGGAGGCAAGAGATTTGATACGTTCAAGACCATCAGCCTTTGCTTGTGCCACTTGTGCCAGCAGTGACATGAAGTAAAGTGGCTCATAAAGTACTGATTATGACATCAAAACAAAAACACAAATGTTTTCTATGGCAAGTTGAAGACCGTGGAACAAACATGCCTCTGTAAATTACTGTTTTTAACATTGGATTGATTTAATTGTCAGAACAATGTTGTGAAGAAATACTCTGGAGCAGATGAGACAAAAAAAAAAATGGCCAGAAATACAAACTTTTCACGTGTGCCAGTGCAAATTACGTAGTGACATGATGTTTGCCGGTGAGTGGTAATTCAACATTGGACATGATCATTCTTCTTGTGTTTGAGGTTACTTCAGTATTTTGTTTTTGTCCCTGTCATGAGACTCAAAGGCAACAAAGACACTTATTCAAAGCTACAGGAATGTTGATGCATCATTCACTCTGCCGTCAATTTGGGAGAAATCGAGCCAAGGCCCCAGCACCTCCCCATGTCCAGTTAGCTTTTGTTGGGCAACAAATAAAATTTCAAGCCATCAAGCGATGCGTTTTTGCGAAACAACATTTGGCTCCAGGAAGGTAAAAAAGGGATTTATATAGTAGCTGACCCCTTAGCATTTTTTTCCCCCATATAAGGCTTTTGACTCCAACAACAACAAAGTGTAAAAATACTCTGAGTAGCAATTAGATCAGCTAAAAGATTTAAGTGAGACAAAAAACAAATACAGTTGTTATATACAAGAAGCTTATTCCACCTGTGAGGGTGTTGTGTCAAGTAACAGTTTTCTGTTTCACTTTAGTTTTTTGTTGTTTTTTTTACAGTTTTTTCCTCACCACTAAATAAATTATAACAGTACCATGGATGTACGTCACACGGACACGTTTAAACATAAACATAAACACGCACCAGCTCAAGAGTCCTGCACAGACCCCTTTACAAAGTTGTTTGGACTTTCAACCTCCCCCTCCCTCCGCTGTATTTCGTCACACAAATACACTCACACATAGCCCCTCCCCCCCCCCATCCGCACTCAGCGTCAGTCCGTCAGAGTGGGGTCAGAAGAGTCAGTTTGCAGAGCGCCCTGTCCTGCTGCTTCGTGGAAAGCGGTGGACTTTGAGGTGTTTTGATAGGTGATCACTGCGGGCAAACTTCTTTTCGCAGACGATGCACTGGTATGGCTTCACTCCCGAGTGGGAGCGCCGGTGTCGGGAAAGCTCGTCGGACCGGGAGAATCTGCCAGAAGGGAAATTGGAAGATGAAGCACCAATTTTTATGATTCATTCCATAATTGCAGTCGATCCAAACTCACAGAATTTCACAGAGGAACTTGACTGACATTTTGAAATACGATCCCCTTCGAGCTTAAATGAAACGGCACTTCCTATGGCGATGCTTTAAACAGCCAAATAGAGGGCATTAGGGCATGCCCTGCATCTTCTCTGTGAAGTTAAAGTGCCAACCCATATTTAGCTCCGATCCAAACCCAGTCTATTCCTGGCCTGCTCTGCTCTGGTCTCCATGAGCTCTGGCCAATTGTGGGATCTCATGATAGTGAAGGGTTAAGTGGTTGATAGCGTAGTGCCTGTGTGTGTGTGTGTGTGTGTGTGTGCGTAACTGTAAAGTAAAGCTGTTAAAATCAGATTATTCTGTAACATGGATTTATTTCCTTGTGTATTTCCAGTAGCACCAGCAGGCTGAAGTCATGAAGGCGATAACTCACGGAGACATAAAGATGTCGCTCACAGTTATTTCAAAGCATTTCCACTATTGATGTGGATTACACAACCAGCCTATTCATCATTTAATGACCCAATAAAAGGAAAATAACTGACAGAGCCTACATACAAGACCCAAGTGTGGAATCTGAAAAGCAAGGAACCTGAAAAAGTAACACTCAGCCTTGAAGAGAATCAGAATCAGCTTTAACAGCCATGTAAATTTGCACATACATGGAATTTGACGCCGGTTCACTTTGCTTTTCGTACATTTGGTTCATTGATAGTCAGAAAGCCAGATGTTATCTTTTCTAGTCACCACTCAAGGATAATTAAGAATAATTAATGATTACTTTTGATTGTAGCCCTTCATCTGTTGATTGGCCTTTTACATGTTGAGAATATGTTCTTATCACTGGAGCTTATTACAGATAATCTGTCACCAGTGTGACCAGACTAATGCTGCGTTTTTTGTGAACGACAGCATTCCTGCTGTAAACTGACTAATTACGTGAAAATAACAGATGCAAAATATGTTCCCATTGCAAAAGAATGAAATATATTAAGTATGATATCATTGTTTTGTTCTGCCATCCCAACGGACCTTTTATTCCTGTGTTGCCCAAAAGGTGTTGCCCGTCTGTCGTCTACCGTCTGGTTCCATGTTGATGTGTGCAGTCACGCCACTGACAGTACACAGCGGAGGGATTGCCTGACTGAACCTGTCTATTATTTTTAATACGCACGGTTATTATTTATTGCCAAAACACTTTAAGCCTGCCCTATAAAAAGCCTGACTGTCAAAAGGTCTTTGGCTGAAGTCCTTGGTGACAATGCGGCCATCCTGAGGCTAAGGAGCTCTATTTACTCTGTTACTCTGTTCACAGTTGTGTGTGTAAGAATGCTACCGTTGCAAATTAGCATGAATACACACAGTAGTACAGCTTTAGGGTTGATCCTCTGGGGACCATGGTACAAAGGTCAATGCAAAAGCTTTTGAGGAAATTTTTGACGGACTTTGACGTCCCTAAAGCTACGTCACTAGCATGGCTAACTTGTAACCATTAAATATTATCTATGTACCATTATCCATTATCTGTGGAATGTATGCATTACTTGTATTGACATCAATGCTGTTTTCTTTTAAGAAACAAAAGAACAAAGGAGTTTATTGTTGCTTAAAGGCAGTTAGCACAAGACTGATACAATAACACTGTGAAAAGTAATAGTTATGTTTAAAAGTTCAATTTAAAAAAAAATTATCCTATTGAACTGTACGGAACAAAAACATTTATTTTGACTTTTTGAGTTTACTCTGCTTTTGGCTCTGGTTTGGCCAAAAGCTTAATTAGCTTTACCTTTTAAGAAACTAAATGTTTCACTTTGTTCACCAGTTAGCTGCTAACTTCGCCTCTTTGGTGATGGTCAAGTATGTACAGTTGGTTTATCAGAATTTTTGGATAAAAATCTGTTGCTGCTGAATGTTTGGTTTGTCCGTTCTTGGCTACTGTAGAAACATGGTGGTACAACATTGTGACATTGAAAAGGACCCCATGTCAATATAAACAGCTCATTCTAAGGGAAAGAAAACACAACAACTCTCCTTTTAGGTGATTATACATGAAGGAAAACATACTTATTGGTATTATATTCCATTTCTGACAATGATTTACTGCCACACCTACCTTACCGTACCTTTTACACTCCATAAAGCTGAGGGAAATGGAAGTCGGTGATAATTATCTTTGGGTTTTCTTTGGGTACAGATGCTACGGATTAGCGGGGTTACTTAATGTTCACCAAGAGGCATATCGTTGTTGAAGTAAAGATGTGAAACCACATCAGTCTCTTCATGCCCTGCACTCCACATTTGTTCCTTCTGGTAATGTGCGTGTGACGTGCATGCACACATTACCCCTTAGAGTCGTACTATAGCAGCTTCTAGCCAGGGCATGATAGAAACCATGCAGCTGTTCTTCTGATTCAAACTGGGCCTGAACCCAACTTCAACATACCGCTCTTGGAAGGATCTTTCAACACAACATGCGTTTAGGACTTGTGCAAATAGACTGATTGGTCTTCAAATTTTTCTTTGGGGGTTGGTGGAGGTGAAATTGATCACGTGCCAGTTCTCATAGTTTTTCTCTTGCACCTTAATTCCTCGGGGTGTCTTGGCGGAGCTGCAGCGCAAAAACACATTTGAGCGTGGGCGCCGTGGGAAACACATGCACAGGCTCTGTTCTGGCTTGTTTCTAAATGGCGCTCTTGGCTCTACAGTTTAACAGAGCGCTCTGAAAACATCCGCGTGAGGGCGGGACCGGACCATCAGGTTGGTTGGGATACCCGAGAAATTATGTTAACAGGAGATTGTTGGCAAGCGCACGTACTGTACTTGCTTTTATCTGTTGTCTTTCATTACCCATGTTTAGTTAGTCCCGTCACTGTGTTTATGAGCGGCTCAGTTTCAACTGCGTGTCATTTTAATGTCTGACAGCACTAATCAATAACGATTTTTTCACAAAATTTCTTTAAACCAGAGGAGCTGAACTCCTGAATTAGTTCTGAAGCAGGACACTGTCTGCTTTCATCGATGCGTGTCACAACTGACTGATGGTCAGCTGAGCTCTAAATGTCCAGGAGTGGCGCTAAATCAAACTGAGACAGCTCCGTCGCGACCCAACACAATTGTCTTGTTGTAATGACGGATGCATCGGCTGACAAGGACAACGTGCCAGAGCCCCGATGACAGCTGCCGCGTTATTACAGCGAGTTGTTAGTGTTCTAGCCCTGTCCGACTCCAAATAAAAATAAAGAAAAACTCACGTGGGAGTCTGATCTGTTGACTGCATGGGTTCCTTTTAAGTGTTGCCAGGCCAGTTCTTTACATGAGCATGACCATAAACTACTGACAGAGGGGAAGAGAGGGATACCAAAAAGCTTTTGAAAAAAAAGAGGGAAGAAAGACAACTTCTACTGAGTTAAACATGGAGCCAATGAAATACCACTCCTCTCTACCCCAGGGGGGCCAACACATGGATCAATTCTCCGGTTACAGAGGATAAGAGGGGCCTTACTCCCAAGCTCACCTCCACTTCCTGGGGAGAGGAGCAAGAAAAGGGAAACTGTAGAGTACAGTATATTGCTGCCTGTAGGAGTGCAGTTTGGGGAGGACAGAAATGCAACCCAGTCAGAACAAATGCACCTAACTACGTGTCATATCAGCCTCGTATCACACAACGGCAACATTTGTAAAACAGAAACAACAGAAACTAGTGCAAATAAATGCCAACAGCCCGCAGGGGGACTTTCTTATGTTAGGCAAAGACCTAATCCAACAAGCGACTATGAAACAACTCTCATCTTGTTCAGTCCTGCCCCGCGTTTGTTCTGCCTTGTTATTATACCAGGAACCTTCAATAACTGCTGCCGCACTTACTCCATCACCGACTCTCCCTGAATGCCAAAACGTCCGCATTCATGTTGCCGTAGTGTGTAGAATTGTCCAAAGTCAAAATCAATTTCAGGTGACTCATGGTGTCAGCCATGAATGTAAAGTGATTGCAGAGATTTACAGTACTTGCATATCTGTTCCTATGGACCTTGAGCCAATTAGTTTAGTTTAGCATAATACCACTAACCGTGTTTCCCAAAATGACTCATTGGCTTGGATTGAACATCATCTTGATTGCATTACACAGGGGGAAAAAAAACAATGCTACAAAATGTATACATCATATCTTTATGGGACCAAAACACATGTTTGCCATAAACCAGATTCAAACAATGCATAAAGGGTTGATTTTTTTTTAATTTAAGCCCAGACATAACACACACTGTAAAAACCTTTCACATCTGGAGGGTTTTTAAGTTTCTGCAGGTTTTCAGTGCAGAGAGCACTGAGGGGGGACTAACTTTCTTTTACCTCTAAACGTTCTCTTTTTTACTCACCTCACCTAAAGCTTATGCAAATTCTAACCTCGCCGTCACACTCAGTGTAACCTGAAGCATGATGCTGGGCCTAACACAACCCTGCCTCCGCCCAAACACATGCACTCTCCGGCAATACCTCCATGTATAGATATTAGGACGAGGCAGATTAACATGTTAATTTAGCGTTAATCTGACAATCCTTTAATGGCGGTAACTATTTAATCATGTGTTAACTTTCTTTTGCATTGGGAGGGGCTTATCGCTTTCAATCTCTCCAGACGGTGTAGTTCAGAACTGGGCGTCACAGGCTGGACTTTTCTCACTGAGGAAGAAAAACTGAACTCAATTAAAAAACATGAAAAGCACTTATTGCCTTTGTATGAAGTAAATCAATTGCTGGTCTTTAACAAACATCTTTAAGGTAATCAACAGACTGAACATGGAAAAAAGAAGGGGTGGTTTGTCCCTAACAGGGACCCTTACTACTGAACAGTTCAGAAAAAAAGAAAAAACTATATATGTATGTATGTTAACTTGCTGTTGCTCCAGTGCTGTTATATCGTTCTGATAACGTTACTTTAAAATAAAAGCCTCCAATACACTAGTTTTTACTCCATTATTAAATTTGGCGTATAATGTGATTAATCGCAGAAAAATCATGCGATTAATCAGTTCATTTTTTTCAACTTTGCCCGGCCCTAATAGATATGGAATCCAAAAGTTGGAATTTGTACTTTGGATAGACAAGTTCAGATCACAATTCCAGATGAAAAGCAATGATTGACCGACAGAAAAGTACACGTACGAAGTTGAAAACTTTGAGCTTCATCCCGAATGTATGCGCGTGTGAACGTGTGTGTGTGTTTGTGTTTGTGTGTGTGTGTGTGTGTGTGTGTGTGTGTGTGTGTGTGTTTGTGTAGTGGGTGCAGACAGTCAGCAAACAAGTGAAATAACTAGCAGGGGGCAAAGTCTGCATGCAGAGAACTTCAAAAGGACCTCTATCTAATCTACAACTTGAACCATGATACAAACACACACAGATAGTAGAGCCACACAGTCGTCATGGAGAACAGAACAAATTGTGACTGTTGAATATAATTTTGTGTAGTTTTCGTAAGATGGACCCTGTCAACATCCCCTGCGATCCATAAACCAAGCCTTCTCACTGAACATATCAGGGGAGACAAGGTGAAATGTTTTGAACTCATATATTGCCCCAATTGATTGCTTACCCTCAGTCAAATATTTTTTGTCACAAGTTTTCTGAAATTTTAAATTTGAGTCATTCTCTTCTTAAATATATGCTAATGTTCATTCCCAGAACCGAAACATGGCTGCTGTACATAAGAGCTGCCGCAGAAGAGATGTATGGCTCAGAGTCTGAGAAAATACGATCTTTAAAGAAAAAATGGTTTTGTAAAGTTGACCCTACAGGTGAATAGGGTAAAACAAAAAGTCACAATGGAACATCCCCAATTGATTACTTAGTTTTTGAAACTTTTTTTAATTGAAAAGTTATCTGAAATGTTATGTTTAAAGATGCAAATGAGCCATCATCTGACTTTTGGGGAATTTCGTGGAAATCCTACAGAAGCAAATAAAAAACCTAAAACCAACACTGTGATGTGTATTTTGTATGTTTTCTTTCCGCTAGTCTGAGAAAAGCAAAACAGCCCAAACTCTGGAAGTTGAACCGCCTAGTCCCTAAAAACATTCAGGTCCCCACTAAATTTGGTGACATTAAAGACACTCTCTGCCCCGTCCTGTTCGATAAAAAAGTATGAAAACCTTCAAACGAGTCATTTCAGATCTTGGAGAGGAGTCCAACAAAAACAATAAAACTGTTCCATCCAATTGCATTAATGGTTGATTAAGGTCTGTCTGTTCTTTACATGGAAAACTAATTTCATGCCGGGCATCTCTTCAAAGTCTACTCACAAGAGGAATACATAGATTATCAACAGCTATCTGTATATGAGTCCACAGCGGAAGTTGATATCCCTGCTTGCTGTAATCTCTGTAGTATAGATAGAACACACTCATTCAGCTGCACCTCTTACATCCTGTATATTCTATCCACCCAACACTCTATTCTTTCGTCTCCATTCACCAGACTTTGATCAGTTCAAGGTTGCAATGTGTGTAGATCTGAAGGGTGTTCAAATACATCTCTGCAGTCCATGACTGCTGTCATTGACATCATGTGATTTGGTCAAAAAAAAGAACACTTGGTTCTGCTCACCTCCATCCACAGCCGGGCCACGTGCAGGCAAAGGGCTTCTCCCCCGTGTGCCTCCTCAGGTGGGCTTTAAGGTGGCTGCTCTTGGTGTACATCTTATTACAGCCGGGAAAAGAGCACTTGTGCATTTTGATTAAGTCCGCTACTGTGCTCTTCTGGTACCTCTGACCTCCGACGAGAACCCCCGCACTTGAGTCCCCGCTTTCCCCAAGACCAGTGGGTTTAGCTGCGATGGGCACAGGTGCGATCCGCACAAATTTGGGCAACACGGTGCTCCCGTTTTTGCTCGAGTTGGCAATGTTTGTCGCAGATAGCAGCTGTGGTACCAAGGCAAAGGTCTGCCCCTGGATGTTGACCAGGAGTTGAGCGATTTTGATGTCTGACGGGGAATGGGCTTTGGGGGGTTGGGTTTGCTGGGTGGCAGTATCCGAGATGGCACTGGGGTTGGGCTCTTGTTTGATCTGGATGGGCTGGATTTGCAGGATGACAGGGACGCTGGATGCACCGGTACCTTCTGATGAGGTTGATGGTGAACCACAATCTTCATGTTTGATCTCGTCAAGACTACGAGAAGAACTAAAATCCACTGCTGGTGGTGAGCTTTCCATGTCTGATGCACATTGTGTGGGTTTGGTCTCTGTGTTGGAGGGCGAATGAGCCACGGCAAAAGTCTGATCGGAATTCTGTGACACTGATACGAGTTCTCCTGCTAT